>NC_057344.1:69679344-70019844 GCF_016509475.1 Prionailurus bengalensis | reverse complement strand
CACAAGACAGAAGAAATATTTGAAAAGACAATGGCCATACAGGTTCCCAAAATAATGAAAGACATCAAAACTGAAACTCAAGAGGTTAAGAGAACGGAAAGCAGTAGTTAAAAAAAGTACACATAGATATATCACATTCAAACTGCTAAAAAATATAAAAAGGAAAGCTTGAAATCAGCCAAAGGGGGGAAAAAAAAAGCCTATCACATACAGAGGAGCAAAGACAAAAATTACAGCAGCCATTTCATCAGAAACCACACAAGCAAGAAGATAATGAGTAGTGTCATTAAATTTTGGAAGCAAATATGAAAATCTGTCATCCCATATCTATATCTAGAGAAAACATTTCTTAATGAAAGTTAAATTCTTTTTCAGACACGCAAATGATTGCCTGAATCCACTGAAGAATAGCTTCAGGGCACCTGGGTGGCTCAGTTGGTTGAGTGTCCAACTCTTGATTTAGGCTCAGGTCATGATCCCGGGGTCATGGGTTGGAGCCCCAGGTTGGTCTCCGTGCTGAGCGTGCAGCCTGCTTGAGATTTTCTCTCTCTCTGTCTCTGTCTCTCTCCCTCTGCCCTCTCCCCTGCTTGCACATGCTTGCTCTTTCTTAAAAGAAAAGAAAAAGAAAAAAGAAAAAAGAAAAAGAATAGCTTCATTAGCATTAAATGTTTATGTCAGGACTGAAGAATGTCCCAAATCATTAATCTAAGCTTCTACGTTAAGAAACTAGAAAAAGGAAAGCAAATTAAAGCAAGCAGAAGGGAGAAAATAATAAAGAGCAGAACAAAAATCAATTACATTGAAAATAGACCAAAAAAAAAAAAATCAGTGAAGCCAGAAACAAGAAAATCTTGTTCTCTTAAAAAAGGAAATAATACAGCTGATAAACCTCTGGCAAGACTGATGAAGAAAAAGACAATGACACGTAAAAACAATATGCAGATTTTGCTGATATTAAAGTGAAAAGGGAAATTGTGTAACTGGATTGTGAGATACAACATAGACATAACACAAAAGTCACGATATGAAAAGCAGCCAAATTGGGAAATAGAAAAAAGGGACCCTCAAAACCCGACATAGCTACATAGATCAAGATGGTTGCATGTGGAACCACAAAGGAGTGAGCAAAGGAGTGATTATTTAAGAAATGGTGGAAAGAGAGCCAGATATTTATGTAGAAAAATAAATCTACACAAATGAAATTTTGATGTGTTAAGTATGAAAATGGGAAATGTAGCACTCTAAAGTTAATGGTAAAAGGAATATCAGAAAGCACCAATCAGAAGGTGAAATATTGGTAAGTACATCAAAATTAAGGATCTTTGCTTTTCAAAGTTTCGAGAGAACATCGGGGTGAAAACTGCAAAGAAAACAACCAAGACAATGTCATCTAGAATAGAAGAGTCTCTTACAAAATTGGAAAACACTTAATACTCCAGTTATAAAAAGGAAAATCTGGGGGCGCCTGGGTGGCACAGTCAGTTAGGCGTCCGACTTCAGCCAGGTCATGATCTCGCGGTCCGGGAGTTCGAGCCCCGCGTCGGGCTCTGGGCTGATGGCTCAGAGCCTGGAGCCTGTTTCCGATTCTGTGTCTCCCTCTCTCTCTGGCCCTCCCCCGTTCATGCTCTGTCTCTCTCTGTCCCAAAATAAATAAATAAATAAATAAATAAATGTTGAAAAAAAAAGGCAAATCTGTAAGAATAAGAAGTGAAGCTTCATAGATTGAAAAACACGCGAAGATATTTCAAATCTCCCTAATCGTCGGAAAAATGCAAAGTTAAATAATTATTTATCACTTTATATCCAACCGATTAAAATATCTAGAAAGTTATATGATACCGAATGCTGATGAAAGATGTGAAAACATAGGAAGCCCGTATGTCTCAGGAGCAAGCATGATCTGGCAAAGTACCCAACAAACATGAGTATGACCTAGCGCTATGATGCCCAGCAATGTTGGATATAGAAACATTCATGTATAGATCCCTATGGGGGTATGTATACATATGTTTGCTACAGCATTATTTGTGAACATGAAAGATGGAAGCATCCTACGTGTCCATGGCTGGCAAATTAATTAAAAAAAAATAACAGGCATATTAAAAAATATCATGCAACAGTTCAGAACTAGTGACCATGAAGTATCAATAACACAATGCCATTAATGTAATTTTTAAATACAAAATACACACACACTAACCAGTAGTTTGTAGCTTACAAAAATATATTCATATCCGAGAAAATACCACACCTTAGAGCAACGGCTGTGGTACAGGAGAAGTGAACAAATGCATTTGGTGATCAAGGGCAAAGGCAAGGGTAAAATGGAGCGACAGAGGAGACTTACACAGTCCAACAGGATAGTAGGAGTGAGCTAAGCAATAGAGCTTCTGAGTCTGAGCCCTACAACACACACTCATACACACACACCACACACACACTTACACAGACACAGACACACAAAAAGGAAAACAGAAAGCCAGAAAATTAGAAAAAACTCTGGTATGGGAGCTGCTCAAAAATATTATGTTTCATTCATCCAATGGAATATTTTGAAGCTGTTAAAAATAATGAAGTGCTGACAGGAAACCATCTCAAACATATAATATCAAGGTAAAATAACAGAGCCCTGGCCTGTATGAAGAACATGGTACTATTTGCATCATAAAAATTATACATATGAGTAAACGCTTGCATATGTACAGACTAACTCTGGAAGGACACAGAAGAAAATGGTAGCCGTGAGTGCTCCCAGGAAAGATAACTAGAGAGTTGACACATGGCAGTAGGAAGAGACATTTACATTTCACAGCACATCCTCTGTTTTCAATTGTGTACTCTTATTTGCATGACCACTTCAAACATTATTTGTTTGAAATGCATTGTTACACAAAATGTAGGGGGGGAAAGAATTTTCCTTTCTTCCTTTCTAGGTTATTTGGCTGTTCTTTTTTTTTTTTTTAATGTTTATTTATTTTTGAGAGGGAGAGAGAGACAGAGTGTGAGCAGGGGAGGGACAGAGAGAGAGGAAGACACAGAATCCGAAGCAGGCTCCAGGCTCTGAGCTGTCAGCACACAGCCCCACACAGGGTTCGAACTCATAGACTGTGAGATCATGACCTGAGCCGAAGTCAGAGGCCCAACTGACTGAGCCACCCAGGAGCCCCTCTTTGGCTATTCTAATAATTAAATTGATATAAAACAGATGAACAGGAGAAAAAATGCTTTAATTTTGCATGAATGGAAGCCCCATTAAAATATGAGACCCAAAGGGACTCAGGAACTGAGGCTCATATAAAATCCTAGGCCTGAGCTGGGGAAAGGGGTGGGGGGTCTGGAGATACAAAGGAAAGGAAGGCTGCTTAGAAAGGTGAGAGGAGATGTTTGAAAAACAAAGCCTGGGGGCCCCTAGGTGACTGGGTAGTGGAGCATCTAACTCCTGATTTTGGTTAAGGTCATGATCCCAGGACTCAAACCCTGTGTTGGGCTCCATGCTGAGCTCGGATGCTACTTGAGACTATCTGCCTCTCTCTCTCTCTCTATGTCTCTGTCTCTGGCTCTCTCTCCCTTTGCCCCTCTGCCCTGCTTGAGCGCACTCTCTGTCTGAAATATAAATAAATAAATAAATAAATAAATAAGAAAAGAAAAAAGAAAAACAAAGCCTGCCCTGTTACACAGACAAGTTTCTTAGCTAAAAAGGTATATCCGATAACAACTGTCTTCCTGGTGCAGGCTGCCTTTCCAATGTAAATTTAGGCAGGTCAGGGGGAGGTAAAGAGCTCTTCCTGAATCTGCTGGGTTTTGATTACCTTTAGCTCAAAATAATCCTCATGCCAAAGTGTCATATTTTAGAGTCTCCTCTCCTTCTGCTCTCCTTCAAAAACTTACACACCGGTAAAATAATTGTCTACTTTGAAATTAGCAATGAGATGATCATAGGCTAAATTACTGGCAAGAACTAAAAATTTAAATATTTGTGAGATTTAAATTTTGTTTAATAGTTATTTATTTTTGAGAGAGAGAGAGAGATTGGGAGGGAGACAAAGCATGAGCTGTGGAAGGGGCAGAGAGAGACGGAGATACAGAATCTGAAGCAGGCTCCAGGCTTTGAACTGTCAGCACAGAGCCCCACACAGGGCTTGAAGTCAGGAAGCTGCAAGATCATGATCTAAGCCGAATTGGACGCTGAACCTACTGAACCACCCAGCACCCCTAAATATTTGTGCGATTTTGATTAAGGTAACAAATGGGAATACAGAAACAGGACTGCTGTGAGATCGGAAAGTCTAAAGGGCCCAAGCTTTATTTAAAATGTATTTTATATCCAAACACAGCAGTTTTAATCCATACCTGCAACTCTCTGCTTTTGTAGTATTTACTATATCACATTTCTTACAGGTAAAGTTATACTTCTGATAAGTCAGAATATCATTTAGAATTCTGAATAATTAGCAGGATGGTAATAATCCCTTTAGGACATGCACCAGCATTTTCTATTTAAAACTGCCAAGGGTCTCTAGATCCTAAGGGCCTTAAAGAATTATCCATGACTAAGCCGAATGTATTGATCTGCAAATGTGCTGCAAAGCTTTCCTATGAAAGTATCTTACCAGTGTGAGGACTAATTCCAATTCCTGTCTCTTCTGGAGTACTTTCACTCAGATATTCAGCACAATTTCAAAGCCATTCCCTTAAATTGTCCTTGACATGCTTACTCATCATGCTCTCGGGTACACTCTCAGAAGTCCATCAACTTGCACTCAAAAAGCTCTGATTCCTTAAACTAGGGACAATATCTTTTCTAAGTCTCTCCATATACCTTACATAACTGATAGGGGCCAATTCTATCTTTCAACCACCCTACAAAACTTCATCAGTACAGTCATTATTTCTAGAGCAGAAGACTACCTTGACTCAGGAATTGGGCATTGACTTATTTTGATCACAGCATGATCTTGTCAAAAACAATGATTTTGGCCACTGTGTTTATTCCTGCGCAGGAATAGGAGAGAATAAGAAAAGAAAACTTGAGAACAATTCTACTGAAGATTTATACTTCAGATTCTGGCTACCAGAGGATTCAAATTGTTAGAAAGATTAAATATTCAGCTAGAAGAAGTTAAGTTTAATTGATCTAAAAATGTTAGTAAAGATTTTCCAACATTTCCTTACTTAATGATTCAGAAAGCAATTGCCAACGTGGATAATAACTAGTTATATGATTTGTATGGAATTTACAAAATTTAGGGAGGTATTCATTACCATTAACTTTGGTAATGTTTTCAAAAGGAAATACTGTCAAGGAAATACTCCCATATGTTTATGTAGATAAATTGGAAACACAATGTTATTCTCAACTTTTGCAGTTAATAAAAACAATAAAAATTAAAACACAGTCAGAGAAACAGAAAGGAATCAGGATTGGTTTTTCTTCAACATAGAAGGGAGATAACGTGAGTTGTTGCATTGTTTGACTTCTACCTGTAATTTATTTCAGGTATCAGCAGGCTTTTTCTGTAAAAGGCCAGGTAGTAAGTACTTCAGGCTTTGTAGGACTCTGTCACAAGTACCCAACTCTGCCATTGTAGTGAAGCAGCTATAAACGGCAAGTAAATCGGCATTGTTGTGTTCCAGTAAAGTTTTATTTATGAAAACAGAAGGCACGCCAGATTTGAGCAAGTTTATGGTTGTTTGCTTCCATCTAGCCTATTTGTTAAAGATAAATGATTTATAAAGGTATGGTAAGGAGCAAATAATAATCCAAGGCCCCACATCTCATTAACTGTGTGCCTTTTGTGACTGAGGTGCCATGAATCCATAAATGTACTCATCTGATACAATTTGACATCATTTTAATCCACACATTAAACTTCCCCTCCCCTCAGATACACATTGGTTATAATTGGTAGAATTTATGGATTAATTTATTTCTTTTATTTCACAGTTTATTTTGTTTTGACCTATTGTGGATATTTCACAAAGAAAACTATATTGTCTTAGCAAATATTTCATAGAGTTCTAATTCTGTTATCAGAATACTATAATGTGAGAAGTAAATATATGATAATAGAGTTGAAGGAAATTTGAGGGAAGGGTAAAACTTTCAACGTGATTAAAGGGATATGTGTTAAATAAATCACTGAATTCAATTTGACTCAATAAAATTCAATAAATTAAATTCCTAGCTGCTCTCTGTTTGTGTGAATAAATGAATGAGTACTTAAAGATGCCATGCATGTTGAAATTAAAAGAACTAATCATATCTGTAGGCAATGTAACACATTTTTTTTGTTTTCCTCTCTTACAACTTCCCTGTTTCAGTTTTTTAGGGAAAAATAAAGTCATTAAATGTCATGAGTGGAAAAGACCCTTAAATCTATCCCTATTTTATTTTTCATTGCCCAAGAAAAATAACCAGTCACAAAAAAAGTCAAACAAATGAACAAAAGATCACTGTCCACATTCTTTATTTTGAATTTTCTTCTTAATGCCTTTTAATTCTGTTTTCTCTTTTAAGCTTATGGGCAATACATGGAAACTGTCTAAGTAATAGGATTGTGAGTGATATGTAACAGACACGAATGCATGCTAGTTTTATTCTTCTCCTATTTCTTCACCTTATACTTTCAGTCCCTATAACAAATCTCTGTGTTATAATTATGCAGTTACAAAAATTTTCTGTATGCCCAGCATGGCTAATGAACATATCTAGATGGTTAAGAGATACATTGAAAGAACTATAGAAAATTCATATATAGATTAATATTTTGTGAGAAAAGATATTTTAAATATAGTAATAATTATATGGCCCATTTATATTGTATTAAGTCTCTATTCCAGACTGCTGCATAATAACTGATTAACAGTAGAAAGTTCAGTCGTATTTACATAATATTTCTAAATACTTTTCCCATTATTAACATGCTTTATTCTTTAAAATTCTCTGAAGCAGTCAAAGTAGGTACTAATATATTCATTTTGCAGAGCTTCCTGGGTAATTTAGTTGGTTGAGCGTCCACCTTTGGCTCAGATCATGATCTCGTGGTTTGTGGGTTCGAACCCTGCATCAGGGTCCATACTCACAGTGCATAGCCTGCTTGGGATTCTCTCTCTTTCTCCCTCTCTCTCTCTCTCTGCCCCCCCGCCCCCAACCTTTCTCAAGAGTTATTTATTTATTTACTTACTTACTTACTTAATTAATTAATTTGCAGATACAGAGGTGGGCTCCCAGGGGCTAAATGATGCAGACAAAATGAGAAAATCAGTTAATGATAGAACCTAAATTAGAACCCAAATGTCCTTCCTTTCTTATTGAATGTATAGTCTATGAAACTCTACTGCAATTAATAGTCTTGAGATGTGCGCACCATAATGTACAATGTAAATGTAGATCTAAACACAGAAAATTGAGGTATCTTTCAAGGGATGGGGGAAGAGGCTCAATTCAGAAAAGCTGGATTGGGGCACAAGTTTAAACACCAAGAACAGAAATGGTAGAAACATAGCCAAAGGAGAACTTTTAAAGGCAATTTATCAAATAACATTTTTAAGGAAAGAGGAAATAGGGTATGGTTTTTAAAAATAATGGCTGACGGGGCGCCTGGGTGGCGCAGTCGGTTAAGCGTCCGACTTCAGCCAGATCACGATCTCGCGGTCCGTGAGTTCGAGCCCCGCGTCAGGCTCTGGGCTGATGGCTCGGAGCCTGGAGCCTGTTTCCGATTCTGTGTCTCCCTCTCTCTCTCTGCCCCTCCCCCGTTCATGCTCTGTCTCTCTCTGTCCCAAAAATAAATAAAAAAAGAAAAAAAAAAGAAAAAAAAATAATAATGGCTGACAAGAATGAGACTGGTGCCAGGCAGTAGGTTGGGGACAAGAAAAGATCTGTTTCCTCTGCTTCTATGTACCCTGGAGAGAGTTGAGACAGCATTGTGACTTCTCCACAGAGGCCTTCAGTGAGGCTGTCTTACCTATTCTTTCTGAAAAATATTATGCTTCTGTTTTCCAGTGACAGAAAAGTCAAACTTTATTTTCAGCTCATACTGCCTCTTGGACAAAGGAGCAATGACACTGATATGTACATGCTATGTAGGCTGTACTTGTTTAGTCTCAAGAAAAGGCAGGAAAGTTTGCCTTTGTGCAGAAATTTATTACTAACAATTAGAAGGGAGCTGAGATAGTGCCAAAAGAGAGTGTGTTGTTTATTAATGTCATTATCAGCCTCCCATGAAAAGGGTTTCCATTTTAAGTAGTCTTATCTAGCATACAGCCCAGTGCTTCTCAACCAAGGTATCACCCCAGTGTAGGGTCATTCCTCACCAACATGATAGTCCCATTTGATTGATTAATTTATGGACTTAGCAACTTTTTTAAAAGATCAGTCAACAAATAGTTTTGAGCAAACCTTTGGTCCAATTCTTCATCACTGTTTTAAATCTTTCGTATATATATATTATCTCATTTAATTCTCATGACAACCTTAGAGTTACTAAGATTATGTTCATTTCACAGATGAGAAAACCAAAGCTTGATAGGGATTAAGAACCTTCAAGGTTTTCCAGCTATTAAGGAGAAGAGCAAGGATTCAAATCCAAGTCTGTTGACTCCAAAGCCCAAGGGTTTGGTCCTCATTCTACTGATGGCATTTATTTAGAAAGTCAAGATTTAGACATAGAGAAAGGAAACTAATCATGCAAATGAGTACAGTAGTCAAATAAATAGCACAGACAGGAAGCAGTATACAATTTCTGGGTAAGAAAACATGATTGTGGTTTCATTTTATTTATTTTAATGTTTTTAAATTTTATTATTTACTTATTTAAATTTAAATTCAAGTTAGTTAATATATAGTGTAATAGTGATTTCAGGAATAGAATTTAGTGATTCATCACTTACACATAACACCCACTGTTCATCCCAAGTGCCGTCCTTAATGCCCATTGCCCATTTAGCCCATCCCCCAACCCAACACCTCACCAGCAACCCTCAGTTTGTTCTCTGTATTTAAGAGGAAAAGATGACTGTGTGATTTTAAAAATGAAGAGAGTGGCGCCTGGGTGGTTCAGTCAGTTAAGTGTCTGACCCTTGATATTGGCTCAGGTGTTTACCTCAGGGTCATGAGTTCAAGCCCCACATTGGACTCCACTCTGGGCATGAAGCCTACTTACAAAATAATAATAATAATAATAATAATAAATAAAAAGGAGGACAAGGGGTTAAGACAAAATTTATGTAAGTTAAATCTAGAAAGTTAAGAAATATACCAGTAGGTGGAGAGAGTTGGGGCATTAACCAGAGGGAAATGTGGGAAGAAATGAGGTGGCATAAAGACACTAAATGAAACCTACCTAAGAGGTAGGAAATGCTCAAATGCTCATTTTCAAGAACACACAATAGGCATGTCTGGTGGAAATAAAGTAATGAAACTGTACAAGCACAATACCAAAATTTATATGAACAAATATAATCACAGTTCCCGTACCACAGAAAAGATGCTGTGCCTTACTACTTAGGAAGCATCTGTTTCTCCTATTAGAGTCCAGAAAATAGCAAATACTTCTTAGGCAAGAACAAAAAAGAGAATTGACAGGTACAGCCTAGTGTGGAAGTTTCATATTGTATCAGAATTAAAACAAATATTATAATCATAATGAACTGTGTTGTGGCCTCACACCTTATGTCATCAACTGAGCTCAAGTCAAGCTGTAAGATGGGAGTTAAAAATGGCAAAGAGGTGTTGCAGACAAAAGATCAGGACTAGAGTCAGAATTCCATAGTGGGGACAGGGCTTCTGGGGCCTCTGCATTCTTAGCAACTTTACTCCTAGTGTTGACCAACGGGAGCATAGCAGGACTGTCACAGGAATGTGCCTGTCTTCATTAATACACCTAAAAGAGGGATTATCATTACCATTCCTACCGCAATATCCTTCTTCCCTCTGACACATCTTGTACTGGGATTCTTCTTATATATTCATGGCCTATTTAGGCCCTAACAAAGAACAGGTACTGTACTTGTGAAGGAGAGAGGGGAGAGCAGAGTCAGAGCATGGAGAATTCTTAGAAAAGCTGCTGTCTCTCCCAGCTATAGAGAGGATAAAATAGAGACTTGTTTCTCTTTCAAACGAGATTTTCCATTTTCTATGCATGACTGTTTACTAGAAACAAGAGAAAACATTTCCTCTCCATGTACAACAGGAAAATATATGTAGAGAAAAATAACACCCATTCTCCATGGAAAGAATTTTAACAACAATAGAAGTTTGACTTCTTTCCAAAAAACCATGCGTGTGTGCATTTTTCCCATGAACAGGTGTGGGGTTGGACATTGAATTGTGCTCACTTCCACGAATATTCTCAGATCTCACTCAGGTCTTACAAGGAAAATATGAAAAAGAATTCAATAGTCAGATCTCTTTATAGACACCAAGTTGCATTATTACAAAATGTCTTTGGTAGAACATTGTCTTTATCAAGGCTGCATTCAAATAGTTCATGCAACTATGTGGAATAAAAGCAAGACCATGATGCTTCAGCCTCACTTTCCAGTGTAACCATGAAGAAGCCTATAAGCATCACCACTTATTCACTGAAGGCCCACCTGGATAGGCTTAAAGGAAAGAAGATGGCTTTGCATGAAAACAATAAAATGAAACTATAGAGCAAACCATTCTCTTATACCCAGTCTATATAGCACCCATGTTTTTCTTATGTGGTTTTATGTTGTCACATCATGTCCTGGATCTCTCCAAGTGGATGGAATACTAATACCTCAAACTCATAAGGTTCACAACCAAACCATTCACCTTTTCTGCCACTTAAACTCTAGGCCTTCTCTGTTTCCCAATTCGGACAATGCTGGCACTATCTTCCAAGGCCAAAAAACTCAGTAGAATCTCTGCCTTCTTCATATTGTTCATTCTCCAAATTCAGAGGACGGTCATCCTCACCACTTTCTACCCCCTCAGCCATGACCCTAATTCAGACTTTCAACATCTCTTACCTGGAAAATCTCAGTAGTCTCCTAACTTAGCCTCCTCAACCTCTACTGTCTTCCTACTTTACTATCTCCTTCATGCAATGGCCACAATTGGATTCCTTAATCTTAGATTTGATCATTTTAATTCTCTGTTTGGAGCCTCTCATTGATTCCTTATTTAGTTGCAAAATTAGCTTTGGCTTGTGCCAAACAAGGGGGAAAGAAAGCAGGAAAGAAGGAAGGACAGAAGACATAGGAAGGAATAAAAATATTCCAAAATCTATACAAATAATTTTACTTCAAAATTGGCTTTGTACTTTATTTGTTTATGCTTAATGGACTTATTATATAAACAATTCTATTTAGGTAAATGAGAAAATGTATACAAATCTGCTTTTTTTCCCCAAAAACAATCAAATAAAGAATAAATTAGATGCTAATGTAATTAGCTGTATACAAGAAGAAAATGTAGATTAGATTGAAATGTTAAATTTCCTGAATCTGTTAACTGCACTGTGCTTATAAGAAAATATTCTTGTTTCTAGGAAATGCATACTGTAACATTAACAGCTAAAGGATCTGAAATGTGCAGCCTACTCTCAAATAGTTCAGAAAAATAAATAAATAATAATTGTGTGTATGTGTGAGAGAAGGACAAGACAGAGAGAGAGAGAATGATAAAGCCACTTTTGCAAGATGTGAAAATTGCTCAGTCAAGGTGAATAAGTCATTTTTCCCCTGACATAACATCTATCATTTTTTGCTGCTGAGGACCAAGTAGGAGACTTTTCCCCAGTCCTAATATTTATTTCTAATCTCTAATGGACTTGGAACCCTGATAGTTTGCTAATAATTCTGTAGCAGAAAAGAGTGGCAGGGGTTATTTGAAGTTCTTCATCTTTGACCATGGGTTTGTGGCATATGTATAGCAAATAGCTATTTTTGTACATTTTCCCTTTGGTAGCTGTGTTGCGGATAGTTAATTGTTACTGTAATCTATTTTGAGGTTTATTGCCTGGTGTCTCAAGTTTGTTCTTGTGAAATGAGCATTTCTGGGCTTAAATGTCCTTGTCTGCAGAATAAGAACAGTTGAGTAATCACTACATTACATTTCTAAGGTCCTCTCTCTTCAAAAAAAATCTCTTTTGTGTTTTACTTCCTCCATGTTTTTCTTTAATGCAGAAGAAATTTAATTATCTCACCCATAGTATCTCTATATCACTAGGGAGGAAAAACCAATGCATGTGTGCTCATGATTGAGGTGAAGTAAGGTTTGTTGTCATGCTTGGTCCTTTCTACGCAATTCTAATTTCTTAATTGAGCCTAGAATCGAAAGAAGCTGATGATAGCTAGGACTCTAAAAATACTAACTCATGCCTAAGATCGCTTGCATTCTTACAAGTAAAAAAGAATTGTTGAAATAATTGATTTGTGGCCAGTCAAATGCTTTCGATTTCTGTTATTTCTCAGCACTGGCTTGTACAGTCACTGTTCCACAGCTTTGCTGCGGTGCTAATTTGGCATTTGCTAAAAATATTCAAAATCATGAAGCAATGATGTGCAGGACAAATGGCTTTGTAGTTGTCTACAATCTTTCCAATGGTAATCAATGTTTATTTGTTTTGGAAATCATCAGCAGCTAAATAATGTAAAAGGCAAATGGATTTCCTCTTCCTTTCTTCCCAAGGAGAATCTGAAAAGAAATGAATACAAATGCCACTGAGAAGCTGTGTGTGAAGTGGGGTTGTGACCTGTAACAGACAGTGGGTCCAGATGGACTTCTCAGGGTCTGAGAGATTAGGTGACGAAGGCTTACAGATCACGTCTCCAGTAGCTGCAGACCTGCTGGAAAAATGCATAGATAAGCGTCTGAGTCCTCTTTTCAACAATAACCCTTACAGACACCCTTTGCCATAATAGGGGGTCTGCCTTAGGAAAAAAAATAATGTGTAAAAATTTAATAAGGAGAGTCAGAAGGAGGACCTGCTGTTTATCTTCTGGGCCCAAGTCTGCACCCCTTAAGAGCAAAGTGATCTAGGCCACCTGCAAGGATACCATCAAGAAGAAACGGATCGAGCAAATTCAGAGGCGTAGGTCAAGGACCACTGGTAGAGAAGCTGTGGGGACAGGGCCCTGCTCCCTGCAGAGCAAGCCTTCATGGGTCTCTGTCCAGTCTACCTGCCTGGAGCATCTGGCAGCCCCAACCTGCCCACAGAGGTTGCAGGCTGACCTGACTGCCAGCGGGACTGAGAGGATGCCAGACTGAGGAAGGCAGTCCTTCACCCCAGTTGCCAAACCATCCCTCCTCTCCCTGGACTTTCCTCCTCCTGAAATCCCTGATGGTTTTGGTCTTTCCAAGCCGCTTTTATTTATTTATTTTTTAAGTTTTTAAATGCTTATTTATTTATTTTGAGAGAGAGAGAGAGAGAGAGAGAGAGAGACGGAGAGAGCATGCATAGGGGAGGGACAGAGAGAAAGGGAGAGAGAAAATCCTAGGCTCCCCACTGTCAGCACAGAGCCTCATGCAGGGGCTGGATCTCATGAACCCTGAGATCATGACCTGAGCTGAAATCAAGAGTCAGATGCTTAATCAACTAAGCCACCCAGGTGCCCAGCAAACGGCTTTTAACCTCCTCAATGTTCTTGGGCTGAAGCAGAGCAAGTCCCCCCTCCCACCCCCCAGGCATCCCAGCAGAGGGGGGGAGGGGGGAGAGGAGCTATATTTTTTAAGTATAAAATTATATTGATGCTAAATAAAATCAATATCTTATATGGGGCTAAAGTTGAACAGGATCTACATTAATGGTGGAAATCATTTTTTTTAAGTCAGTTAAAACTCACAAATTAAAAAATAGCTGTAATTCACTCACCAATAAACATA
Source organism: Prionailurus bengalensis (assembly GCF_016509475.1). NCBI lineage: Eukaryota > Metazoa > Chordata > Mammalia > Carnivora > Felidae > Prionailurus > Prionailurus bengalensis. Next base: position 70,005,992 of record NC_057344.1, on the reverse strand, counting down.
CATTAAGCACTTACTTTCTTTATGTCAGGTTCTGTGGTCCACAAGACCAGGTTCTCTGTTCTCAAGAAACTTATAGGTAAAAAACTTAAGAAAAGTTTTGCCCTTCAAATATAAATCTTTAAAAGATAAAAATATATTAATCTGTAGTGGTTTGAATTTTTTAATGAGTGTTTGTATTATGAAAGACAGATGAGTATAAATGATGAACTGCCAAGTATATAATTAAAAAATTACACATAAATGTTATTATTATGCTTCATGCTTAGAGACCCTTTGAGAATGGTCTCAGGAAATATATTAATGCTGCTTTCTTCTAAACCATTTTTTAGTGTTTTCTTTTTCTAATGTTTATTTTATTTATTTTTGAGAGAGAGAGAAGGAGAGCAGGGAAGGGGCAGAGGAGAGGGCAACAGAGGATCCAAGGTGGGCTCCATGATGACATCAGAGAACCCAATGCGGGGCTCAAACTCACAAACCCTGAAATCATGACCTGTGCCAAAGTCGGACACTTAACCAACTAAGCCACCCAGGAGCCCCTAGTATTTTCATATTTATTTTAATTAACCTTGCCACTCTACAAAGAGCTTGCATGTTAAAAACCAAAGGTACATTTCCAGGGATCTTCAGGATCAATAGGCTAGAATGTTGATGTTCGGCAGAAAATATTTTTATTTTGCTGCTATGAAATCCAGCCACCTTCAAGCGTTTAGGATTCAGACATGTAGCTCATGTTGACAACATTGTTAATCTTCCTACACAGACATTCAGGAGAACTTACCCAAGCAGGATAGGGAAAAGTTAGCGTCATTAAAAAAATAACTTCTACTCAAACAATATTGTCATTGTCTAGATGCCAAGGTCCTCTTGGAACTGTAAATGTTTTCATGATATCAAGCCCGACTGTTTATAAGCCAATAAGTAGTTCTTGCTTTCTTAAATGTTCTTGATGTGTTTCTTCCCAAGAAATGTTGTCTTTGAAGGAAAGAGAAAATTATTTTAAAAGTATTGCTTAATGAAATAGTTTTGGTATAACTGCTGTTTAAATAAAGTATAAAATTATATTGATATTTTAATGTGTTGATACTTTCATATAAAAACCAATGTTATATATAGGCTTAAGTACAACAGGCTCTACCTTAAAGGTGGAAGTCATTTTTTATACAGTCAATTAAAGCTCACCAATTAAAAAACAGCTTTAGGGTGTCTACCCTCATTAATTAAAATAATAAGTCAATAACCAACCATAAATTAACAACCCAATTAAATAGGCGTTTCTGAATAGGTATTTCTCCAAAGGAGATACACAATGATCAATAAACACATGAAAAGATGTCCACCTCATTAGCCAGAAGGGAAATACAAATCAAAACTGGGATAATCCATTCCACAGCCTTTACTAGGATGACAATAATCCAACATACAGACTACAGGAAGGATTGGCAAGGACGTGGAGAAATTGGAACTCTCACATATCTTTGGGGGATGTAAAATGGTGCAACGGCTTTGGAAAACAGTCTAGGAGTTTCTTAGAGTTACCATGGGACCAGCAGTTCAACTCCTAGGATATATATATCAAATTTATTATTCCAATGGCACTAATACTGCTGGGGGTGCTCATAGTGACATCGCACAAAATTTTATGACTTCGAGCTTTTGTCGAAAGAAAAAGGGCTACCTGCTTGTTCCTTCCTCCATTCTGGGGCAAAATCCACTGCAGGCCATTTACTCAAATAAACCTCTTAATGCATTAATTTTTTTTATAGTGATAGAATTCTTCATAAGAACCAAAGTGGCAATAACTCAAATGTCTAACAATTGATAAATGGATACATATGTGAAGTACAACCATATGATGGAATATTATTCAGCAACAAAAATGAGTGAAGTTTCTATACATACTACAATATGGATAACTTTGAAAACGGTATGCTAAATGAAAGAAGCCTGTCAAAAAGATTATATACTGTGTATGAAAGTTCCAGAATAGGCATATCTTTACAAATAGAAATCAGTAACAGCTTAACTCTGAAGCTTGGAGTAGGGTAAAATAGTGAGTGATTGCTAATGGGCATTTTGGAGAAATGAAAAAGCTCTAAAGATCATTATAGTGGGGTGCCTGGGTGGCTCAGTCAGTAAAGCGTCGACTTCAGCTCAGGTCATGATCTCGCCGTCCATGGGTTGGGGCCCGCGTCAGGCTCAGTGCTGACAGCTCAGAGCCTGGAGCCTGTTTCAGATTCTGTCTGCCTCTCTCTCTGACCCTTCCCTGCTCGCGCTTTGTCTGTCTCTGAAAAATGAATAAACCTTAAAACATTTTCAAGATTATAGTGATGGCTACACAATTGCGAATATACTACAAGCCATTGCATTGCACACTTTACATAGGTGAACTTTGTGGTTTGTGAATTGTATGTCAATGAACCTATCAAAAATATCTTAATTGTAGAAAACACTCAAAAATTATAATTTCATTTTTCCCAGTACATACGTTATCTCAAAAAATAGGTGGGATAGAGTTACTAAATATAAGTGACATTGGAGCTGCTTGAAAATGTCTGAGATTCATTTACAACCAACATACTCATTGAAAAGAAGCTTTTTCTGTTGAAAATCCAAAAATGAAGTAATTTTATCCTTAAGTAACAAATATTTCTTAAGTTAAGATTGTGTACTATTAATTTTCATCTATATTTTTCTCAGAATAATTAAATAGTTATTAATTTAACTAAGCCAGATTTGGCATACATTTGGTAGAGTATGACTGTAGTTCTATAGGAATAGTTTTTTTTAATGTTTATTTGAGTATGAAATTGTTAGTGTACTTATTCTCTAATATCAGTATTAAAGTGTTGCAATTAGCATACTATTACAAAAAATATTAGAATACATTCAGATTCCTGGGTAAAATTCCAAATATATACATATATACATATATATGTATATATATAATGATATCTACTAAATTCAAAATATATATATATATATATACATATATATGTGTGTGTGTGTGTGTGTGTAATTATATACCCTAAAATATTTTAATAAAAATAGATAGTGTAAATTAGAGAAGTTAATGTTTTTTTTAGTAGTTGACTGAAATGCTTTCGTTAGACCTTATAAATAAGAATGATTGCTGACTTAGCTTCATCAAAATTTTGATATAGAGAAAATGGAAAGAAAATTAATTTCATTTCAAAAATTATTTAAGGGGCGCCTGGGTGGCTCAGTTGGTTAAGCGTCCGACTTCGGCTCAGGTCATGATCTCCTGGTCAGTGAGTTCGAGCCCCGCATCAGGCTCTGTGCTGACAGCTCAGAGCCTGGAGCCTGTTTCAGATTCTGTGTCTCCCTCTCTCTCTGACCCTCCCCATGTTCTCTCTCTGCCCCTCCCCATGTTCTCTCTCTGTCTCAAAAATAAATAAACATTAAAAAAGGTTTTTTTTTAATTATTTAAGAGATAGGGGAATATCTAAGCCAAATGTGATGTTGAAAGCATGTTCGTCTATATGCAACTCTGCACTGAATAAAATGTCAGATTGAGAATCGTCCTTCTGAGACAGGCCACAACATCCACACACTACCACCACATAACTTTTTTTTTTGCAGGTTGGGGGGGCTAAAATATTTTAATCTGCAAGAGACAAGATATTTTCATTTGTAAGGGTAAAGATAATTTTACATTCAATAGTAGTACTTCACAGCAAATGAAATACAGTATGTAATTAACTAAGCAGCATCTATAAGCTATTGGTCCCCCTTCAAAAGTTGCTGAAAGTCTTGAGTTTTCATGATGGCACTGGATCCCTGCATATAACTTCATTTTACCCTATATTCACTCAACACCTTCTGTTTTCCCGCATTTGTCCCTATTTCATACTTTCATGATTTTTTAAAAACTAGAGGGCAATTAATAAGGAAAAATATTCACAATTACTTGGAGAACTGTATAGCTTTGAGTTTTGAGTGTGTAGGAAACAATTGGTTTACAACATCTGATGGATTTCATTTTCATTGCCATTTTTTTTTTTCAACGTTTATTTATTTTTGGGACAGGGAGAGACAGAGCATGAACGGGGGAGGGGCAGAGAGAGAGGGAGACACAGAATCGGAAACAGGCTCCAGGCTCCGAGCCATCAGCCCAGAGCCTGACGCGGGGCTCGAACTCTGGGACCACGAGATCGTGACCTGGCTGAAGTCGGACGCTTAACCGACTGCGCCACCCAGGCGCCCATCATTGCCATTTTAGAATAACTGTATTTCTCCCCAAGAGGGAGAGATTCAACAAGTAAGTATGTAAAAAGAAGAAAAAGGAGGAGGAAGAGGAAGAGAAAAAGGAGAAAGAAGTTTTTGTTCTGTTCTTGTCTTTGTCTATTCTTGTTGTAGTTGGTTTTCCTTTTTATTTTTATTTTTTTATAAATATAATGGCTAATATTTATTGAATGTTTTTTGAAAGATGAAGCAGAGGAATTTGCAAGAAGCACGTGTAGTAGTCAAAACAAAAATTAGAAGCACAGATAGCTAAACTAAAGAAAACTAAAACTAACAAAACTAAATTGTGCAATTACGGGAAAAAGTTCTGAAAGTTTCACACTCAAAAAATGGTCATGAAGGGACTTATTTCATCAAAGTTTGCTTCATTCAACGACCACAGATTATTCACAAACATTTAAGTCACGGACAGGTCCTGCGATGATACAGAAGGTCCAAAATGGAAAAAAAAAAAAAATTGTATAGGGTCTTAACCCACATAATGGCCAAAATTGTCTAGAACAGTGGTTACAGCTCAAGATATAGTGGCAACAAGTAAGTCCATAGAAAAGCAATTATATTAACAATAAAGAAATGATAAGTCACAATATTCTAAAGCATCTGCCCACAAATACTGAAACATTCATGATTTTTTTTTCTCTACAAAATAATACTTCCTTGCTTCTTTAAGTGTAGTCTGTATCTATAAAATAGTTGAGTCTGTTCCTTTCCTTCAACATATTTAATATGACCCTCTGTGGTTGAATAAGACCAACATAGACTGTTGCTATGGTATTTATGTATCCAGTGCACATTCCCCACAAAATAGTTTATGATACTGAATGTATATGAAGGCATTTTTATTTACATGTTTGGCTATATACACAAGGAATCTAAGGTATTATTACAGGGCACTGAGGAAATGCTATTTGACTCTAGTTACTCTTAACTTGTAAAGAAAATAATCACTACCGCTCTTGAGAGTACCCTCCTCTTTCATTTAGTGGAAAGAAGATTGTTGGGCTATTTCATTTCACCAACACAGTCCTTCCTAGATGGGAAAATTGCTACAATTATTTTGTTTCATCTTTTGATTTCTCCAGTCTGCATCCCCTTTCTATATTGCAAAGAAAAAAAGGCACAACATAAAGAATGGATTATTTGAGTTGACACGTTGTGCAATTCTCTTTATGCCCCTTCCTACTCCTAATTCCCCTGTATAAATTAAGAGAACTAAAATGCTTTTTTATATTTCCTCATAAGAATCCCAGTTACACTACCTATGAGCAGATAGGATCTAGTTTATTTCACTGTTTCTTGCCTTAACCCAGAGTGAATAAAAACCAAAAACTTGAATTAGGAAATAACTTACCTTTCCCCCTGTCCTTATTCTATAGTGCAAAACATAATCAGGAAACTCTTTATCCCTAATTATTTTTATAATTTAAAAAGACAGTGAGTTCAGTCTTTTTATCACTTCGTACATTTAAAACGCTAGGTTTCTTAATACAAAAGCTGATCAATCATGTAAAACATCTTTAACAAGAATTTGTAGAAAGCAGGTACATTTTTTTAATCTGTTTTGTGACAAATTTCTTCATCCAAAAGATATTTATTGGGTTGATTTTTTTAATGTTTATTTATTTTTGAGAGAGAGAGACAGAGCACAAACGGAGAAGGGCTAGAGAAGAGAGGGAGAATAGAATCTGAAGCAGGCTCCAGGCTCTGAGCTGTCAGCACAGAGCCTGACGCTAGGCTGGAACTCAGGAACCACAAGATCATGACCTGAGCCAAAGTTGGAAGCTCAACCAGTTGAGCCACCCAAGTGTCCCTATTGGTTGATTTTTTTAATCCAGGGACTATTACACTATCCATTATTTTCACTGACAAAGAAATCCAGTGATGGCAAGAAGTAGACTTCCACAGCAGTAGGGCTGCATTTTTAGAATAAAAGTAAAAGGAGAAGTAAAATGAAAAAAAACTCATGAAAAAGAAAAAAAAAAGGATGAAAAACAAAATCATTGAAGGTGTGAAGAACAGTTCTAAGTATGAAAAATTGAGTAGAAAATCATAAAGGTCTGATACAGGAAATCACTTAATTCAGATTCTTCATTAAATATTTAATAGTTGCAAGTATTTACTTATTACATTTTTTAGAGCTTTTCTTGTATAAGTGCATTTAATCCTCACGGCTCATACTGAGTGATGTTATGTACATATTGGGAAGCCCGTCTTCACAATCGAAATAATGTATACATCCATCACCCCCAAACTAGTCCTTTCTTTTTCCCTTTGCCCCAGTCAAGTAAACATTGACTTGTTTTATGTTACTGTAGACTAGTATAGATTATATCACTAAGATTAGCATTAGTTACTATAAATATAATTAGACTTACATGTAAATGGAATCATAAAATATGTTCTCCTTTTCTGCCTGGCTCCTTTCCCTCAGAATAGTTATTTTGAAATTCATCTATCTTGATGCATATATAAATAACTGTTCACTACTCTTTATTGCTTAGTAATGCTCTAGTGTATGGATACAGCACCACTTGTTTATTCACATGCTGATACATATTGGGATTATTTCTAGTTTGTGGTTCTTCCCAATCCAGCTGCTATGAACATTTGTATATAAGACCTTTTGGTGATTCTCTTGGGTAAAAGCCTAGGAATGAAATGGTTAGATCATGTGACAATTGCATGTTTAACTTTTGAAGATATGGCCAAATGGTTTTCCAAGTGGTTGTATCATTTTACATTCCTGACATGAAGAAGTGAGGGTTCCAGTTCCTCTATATCCTTTCCCACATCTGGCATGGATTTTTAAATCTTAATTTCAATCATTTTTACACTGTCTACAGTGGCATTGCATTATGGTTCTCATTGGCATTTGCCTAATAACTAATGAATAAACATCTTTTTGTATGCTTATCTGTCATCCACAAATCTTTTGTGAGCCATCTCTTCAGATCTTTTGCTGATTTTTTATGGGTTGATTCTTTTTTAAAATTATTTCATTTTGAGAGTTCTTTATACTTTCCAGTCACAAGTCCTGGAATTTTCTTCTAGTATATGGCTTGTCTTTCCATTTTCATAAGAGTGTCTTTTGAAGAGCAGATTTTTAAAATTTTGATGAAATCTAATTTATCAATTTAGTCTTCTATGGATTATGCTTTTGGAAATGTATATAAGATATCTTTGCTTAACACAAGGTCACAAAGGTTTTCCCCTATGTTTACATCTAGAATTATTACCATTTTAGGTTTGACATTTAGGTCTATAATACATTTTGGGTTAATTTTGTGCACTCTGAGATAGTATAGATCAAAGTATTTTAATTTTATTATTTTTGCACATTCAGTTGTTCCAGCACAAGTTGTTGGAAAGACTCTCCCTTTTTCATGAAATTACTCTTTCATCTTTGTTAAAAATCCATTTCCAAGTATGTGTGGGCCTATTTCTGAATGCTTTATTCTTTTCATTGATCTATTTGTCTATCTTCATAGCAGTACCACACTATATGATTGCTGTAGTTTCATTGATGGTCTTGAAACCAGTTAGTACTAGTCCTTTAAACTGTTCTTTTTCCAAGTTGTTTTGTCTATTCTAAATTTTTTATACTTCTGAAAGAATTTTAGAACCAGTTTGTCCATTTTTACAAAACACCTGCTGGGATTTTGAATGGAATTTGTCCTTTGGCTGGAAATATGATTTACCTTGGTAAATATTCCATATGCAATTGAAAAAAGAGTATAGTATTTTGTCATTGGGTATTCCATAAATTTCAAATAGATCGAGGTGGTTAATAGTATTAAGTCTATAATATGAGTATTGATTTTCTCCCTACTTCTATCATTTACTGAGAGAGGAGTGTTGATGTTTCTATCACTGAGAATATTTCCATTTTTCCTTGCAATTATATGTTTAGTTTCATGTATTTTGAAGTTCTGTTACTTGAGACACACATGTTTTTGATGAACTGATTCCTATCTGTGGAATAAGGTTTTCATCAAGTTTGGGAAAATTTTGGCCATTGTTTCTTCAAATATTTTTTCTTCTGCCCTTCCACTTCTCTTCATCAGGAACTTGAATTACAAGTACATGAGACTGCTTGAAATTTCCCTACAACTCACTGATGCTTTACAATTTAAAAATTCTTTTCTCTCTGCTTTTCATTTTGTATAGTTTCTGTCATTATATCTTCAAGTTCACTAATGTTTTCCTCTGCAATGTTTAATCTATTCTTAATTCCATACATTTTTCATGTCATACATTGTAGCTTTCACCTCTAAAATATTGAATTAAATATTTTTCTATCCCTACTGAACACATTGAACATATGGAATACAGTTACAATGGTTTCAACATCCTTTTTTGCTCATTCTAACACTGTGGCAGTTCTGGGTCAATTTTGATTTTCTGAATATTCTTTTCATTATGCATTAGGTTTTCCTACTTCTTTGCATTACTAGTAATCTTGTTTAATAACAAACATGATGAATTTTGCCTTGTTTGTTGTTTTATTCTGAGATGCAATTAAGGTACTTGGAAATAATTTAAGCTTTTTGGATCTTACCTTTCTTTTTTTAGGCAGAAGCAGAGAGGTGCTCATTCTAATAATTTCCTAGTACTCGGGCAAGACTTTTCTTGAATTATGACTTTTTCCATTCTGGCTAGTAGAAATGGGAATCATTCCCAGGCCTGTGTGAATGCCAGAAACTGTTCACTTAATCCTTTTGGTTGGTTGTTTTCTCAGTGTTGGATAGTTTCTTCTTCACATGCATGCACTGATTAGTGTTTTGTTGAATATTCATGGGGACCATCTTAACATCTCAAAGGATCTAATTCTGTGCAGCTCTCTCATCTCCAATACTCTGTCCTAAGAATCTAGCCTCCTTGTTGTCTCCAGATTCAACTCTCTCATATCCAACTTCTCAACTCAAGGAGTCCATTTGGTTCTGCCTGGGGGGCCCACCTTGTGCTACAACCTGGGGGCTTACTGTCCTCTAGGGATCACTAAGTTGTGATGCCTGATATCCACTGTTTTAACAGTTTTTATATACTGGTTTTATTTTCATGTGTGTGTGTGTATGTGTGTGTGTGTGTGTGTTTTGTTTCATAAACAAGAGGAAATTTTTGGTACCTGCTACTTTTTCTTGTGCAGAAGGCGAACTTTTCCTCTTATTAAAAAAAAAATGACTAAAGGAACAAAGGCAAAAACAGTAGATAAAGAGAGATCATGGAAGAATTCCTCTTCCTAACTTGTTGTGATTATGTATAGCAGTTGATGGATTAGCTTTCCATTGCTGCTGTTACAAATTAGCACAAACTTCATGACTTAAAACAATACAAATTTATTGCTTATAGTTTTTTAGGTCAAAAGCCTGACACAGGTTTCAGTGGTCTAAAATCAAGGAGTCAGCAGGGCTGAATTTCTTTCTGGGGGCTTTAAGAAACAATCCATTTTCTTACATTTTCTAGCTTCTAAAGACCACCCATATTTCCCTGCTATGGCTTTCTTGTCCCATCTTCAAAACCAGGAACTTTGCATCCATCTGACTATTCTTCTGTAGTCATATCTTCCTCTGACTACCTCATGTGATTATATTATGTCCATTTAGATAATCCACTATACCGTCAGCCGCCTAGATTCTTAACCTAATCACCCCTGCAGAGTTACTTCTGCCACATAAGGTAAAACATTCACAGGATCCAAAGATTAGCATATGGATATCTTTAGGGGATGATTATTCTGCCTGTCACAGCTGACATTTGGTGTCTTAAATTTTACTTTTTAATTTATTTTTAAGCAATGAGCATGGCAATCACAGAAATCTTTTGGAAAACATTCAATCAAACACAAAGTTTTAAGAAAAGAAATGTGCAAGTTTTTCTTGGAGTTGATGAAAAACCTGATAAAAAAAAGTAATGCAGTTGGCGAAAAAATTAATTGGTCAGAGGTCTTCTTTACACAACTCACTTGCAAGCCCTCCCTTCTTGGTCTATGGTACTGGTTCTCTATACCAAGAGTAAAATAGTTAAGTCTAACATGCAATGAATTCTATTTGTTTCAGAGTTCAATTATGTTTCTTAGCATTTATTGCCAATAGTCTTTTCTAATTATTCTATATATATGGGGTTTTATATACTAAATGTAAAATTTTTATATATTATAGATACATGATTCAAGATTATATAGTCAATATAGTTTCTAAAACCAATTTCATAAATAATATTAATGACATAACAATAGGCAACATTTATTAAGCATTTACTCTAAACCAAGCACTTGATTTAACACAAATAACTCCTTTGGCATATAAAGTAGCTACTATCAAGGGTGCCTGGATGGCTTCGTCAGTAGAGCATGTGACCCTTGATCTTGGGGTTGTAAGTTTGAGTCCCACTTTGGGTGTAGAGATAATAAAATAAAATAAAATAAAATAAAATAAAATAAAATAAAATTAGTAGCTACTATCATTAACCTCATTTTATGAATGAACAAATGAAGCAGAGGAAGGGTAATTTGCTCAATGTCTTAGAGAGAGTATGAGTAGAGGTCAGTCAAAGCTAGGGCAGTCTCACTCCAGGGTCTGCACTCTTGGTCCTGTTTTCACTCCATTTCAAGTTCCTGGGAGGCAGGAACTCTGCCTTAATATTTTGTTTGAGGTGAGGTGAATTTGGAAGAGGTGACAGGGAACATAACATATACCTACCATTACATACTGGTAAATAGAAAAATGGTGTCATATTACTGCTACAAAAGCTAGTTAGCCATACTGGGAAGCCTCTTTATAGCTCATTGAGATTTGTTATTTGCCTTCATGCACACACATATATGTATACCTGAATACTTGAATCTTGAATACTATGCATGATTTTTAAATCTTGAAAGAGTTAAAGTCTGAAATCATTTTTACTAAAAGAAAGCAGGAGAGTCTTGCAGATTCACAAATTGTTGACAATGTGGGTCATGGTGGGAACAACTTCTAAACACAGGAGGAAACAAAGGACCCCCTCTCGAGGCATCAGTGAGAACATTTAGTTCAAGGTTACAATCCTCAGGTTTCTCACAACTCTTCCTCAGGGGCTTATTTCTATTACTTGGATGTATTTGAGGTCCATCATCCAACACAAAATGACTTGGAAGAAGTTGCCTACCTATAGGAGTTTCTTAGAGCTGCCGTAACAAATTGTCATAAACTGGGCAGATTAAAACAAGAGAAATTGATTCTCTCACAGTTCTGGAGGCCAGAAGTTCTCAATCAAGGTATCGGCAGGGTTGGCTTCTTTTCAGGGATCTGAAGGAGAATCTGTTCCTCGCCTGTGTCCTACCATCTGATCACAGCCATCAGTCAGTGGTGGTCCTCAGCTTGCAGGTGCATCACTCCAAACTCTGCTTCTATCTTCACATGGCCTTTTCCATCTTCTGCATCTGTGTCCAAATCTCCCTCTTCTTGCAAGGACATTAGTCACATTGGATGAATGATCTCACCCTAACCCGATGAAACCTGCAAAGACTGCATTTCAAAATAGGGCCAAATTCACAGCTACTGGGAGTGAGGATTCCAACATATCTTTGGAGGGGGCAGAGACACACAATCATAACACTACCCTACCTATTGAAGAATTTAAAAGTTAAGTTAGGAATCTCTGAAGCCAAGATTCCACTTAGGCCTGATTATCTGAACACTTTATAGAATTTAGCGATTTGGTTTCACTCTGAAGACTATCACCTCAGGCATCAAAGCCCTGATAGGAATCAAGGAAAATGTTCAAGTCAGACACTGACCATTAAAATATAACTTTGTAATCCTTCTTTCCTCAATCTCATTTGTGTATTATTTATCAATCATGTAAAACCTATATTCTTTTTCCGTCTGCGTTATCTGGTTACTGCCAGGTTCCCCTGCATCTTATTTAACAGTCACTTAATTAGCAGCTATTTAATGGCTTCCTATGTGCTTAACACCATACTAAGAACTGAGGTACTGAAAATGCTATAAAGGTGACACTAGAAGATCGAGCAATCCAGTCTTCCCATTGTGCTCCGAGAAGGAAACTAAGCCCCCACAAAGGTCAGTTGTTTCTTAAGCTAACCTTTTAGTGAGTAGCAGAGTCAGATATCCCTCAATTGTGTCGAACCGTCTGTTTTTTTGCTCAGTTGATCACTACACTGTAATGTCAGTATAACTCACAGAAATATATGTGGGGTAGTGGCATTTCAATTTTTCCTCTCCATTCCTGATTATGGCCAATGTGGAGGAGAGGGCTCCCAAGTTATCTCTGGGAAAGGAATCCTCCCCTCCACATTTCACTCCGAGGACCTAGAAGTACACTATAATATGCCAATATGGCAAACGTGTGTTATTGTCATTCTGTACTCTAATAAATAAGCATCTGGGAAAAACCAAAGCGTCTTTCACATTCTATGCAGCTGCTTGCCTCTCTCAAAGTCTGTTTTCTGCACGCCAGGCTTCTAGTTCTCAGCATTTCAATTTGCCCAAGAAAGCACTGAAGGGTTTGCTTGGGCTGCTGCTAATGTCTAGCTCTGCATATAAAGAAGATAGTTACACATGGAACAGTCACAATCTTAATCAAACAATGATTTATGCCCTTCAAACTGGATAATAAAAATTCAGAGTGACTTTTTGCAAGTTACACCTTCTTCACTGCAATTCCCTCATCCTTTGTCCAATTTTCATTTTCTGTACAATCAGGAATCTTGAGCACTATTGTGTCTTTATAGTTGCAGGAATGAATTTTAAAAGGGAGCATGATTAATTTTGTCTTGATCCCTTTTTTAAAATCAAAGAGGAAACGTTTCACAGTTTGCGAGTATCTTTTTCAGCACTAAATATGTTCATTTATTAATCTAGGTGTCCACAGTCAAAGAAAAGGGAAGGATTGAGAACTATGCCAGAGAAGGGAAAATTTAGTCAAAAATAAAGGGGAAGAAATCCAGTTAAAGTTATTTTAACTTAGTTCCTAAGCCAAATATTCATTAAGGATATTGTTAAACATAATTTTTATAATTATTATTTTTATTATACCAAAATAATTTTATTATATCAAAATAATTATTTGATAGACCAATAATTTGAATATGATCATATCGTCAATAATTATTCTACATAAAGTAGTTTGGAGCCCATAACTCACATATTTAACAGAGAAATATGGTCGAGTTCTTTCTGGAAAAAGCCAGATAATTTTATTTTCAATCTACATAAATTCAACTAATTTCAATCTACAAAAATAACTCTGCAGAGACATAATGTGGCATAATATTCAAATCAAGACCTTTGAAGTTAGATTTCCTGGATTCAAGGCCAGAGATGACAAAGTACTAGCCATATGACCTTGGGCAAATGAATTGACCTTTGTAAGCCTTCCTCAATTTTCCTGTGTATAAAACAAAGATTATAAATAATGCTTGCCTCAAAGGTATGTTTGTGTAAATGTAATGTCACTACAAGTAGTGCAACTATAACTGATTATTTTTCTTTTTTTCCATTTTCCAAAAAAAAATTAAATTCAGTTATATTGTGTTTAAAACAGAATATGATTTTATGAAAGCCATTAGAGCAAATGGATTACAGTGGAAATCTTTAAGTTATTGTTAATGTTTCTTTCTGTATGGAATCTTCCAATTTCTATAAATAAGCCTCTTCCCCTCAAAACAAATACTTCTTACCCCAAAATGAGGCTTTACTGCAGTCTAAACCCCACAGGGCCTATGCAGGGACTCACTGCTTGGCACAGACTCAACCAATACTTCACAGTTAAAAGTTCTGTTTTAAAACATCCCAAGAATTAAAAACCCATGTTTTGCAAAAATTCAAGAAAAACAGAGCTGACGTATTTGTATAAGATATGGATTGGTTTTACATCAAATGCTGAATTTGCATTAAACATTCCCTTTAATATATGGTCCAAACTTGATCTTACTAAAATTAACTGCTATGGATTGACTATTGTGTTAAGGAAGTGGGGAACATAGATATTCGGTTAATTTCAGGAATGGCTTTTTTGATATCAAGATTATTCATGTCAAGGTCAGTATCTGGAAATCTAAAAGAATACATGATTTTAGGTGGAGGAAAGGGAATAAAGTCTACTCACTTATTCCTTAACAATAAGAAATGGAGAAGTGATTTAAGGAAGTTTACAAAAATATATTTAGTAAGAAAACAAACAAAGCAACAAAACACTATATCCACACAAGAGAAACTTCTCTGGAAACAACTAGTGGACTTATGAATAACTCACTTTAAAAGTATTCAAAAGCCATTCCTAATGACCATATTAAAGCTGGTTATTTGATTTCTTATCTTATATGAATTTTGGAGCCATATTTTATAAAAAGGACAGAAAAGTTATGCATAAAGATAGGCAAGAGGTTTTTCATAACATTTCTTAATAAGGTTACAAAAGATGAGAATTTGGCCATGACCCATAAAATTTAATCTGAGTTCATTTCCATTTTTTTTTTCCTGGTAGTGTGTCTAAGAAAATGGCTCATTGCCTCCCCTGGAATTTAAAAGTGTGAAATATCACATTGTTGGACTTAGCTTCTCTAGAGAAGTAGAGAAGATGCATGAGTAGAGAAGATAATCCAGGAGAATACTAACAAACACAGTGTGACCCCTAACAACAATTTGTACAGGAGAAATTAGGTAAAAATAAGTGTCAAAGATATCATGAAGTGACAAATAAGTCATACATAAAATCTAACAATCTGTCAGGACTCTTTTCCCTTGCCCCAAGCTTCTCACAGTTTGTGAAAGACCCAAGAAGTAGCCGTAGATGCCTCTTAAAGATGATAAGTGGAGTTCTCAGCACTGGCTGTGCACACGTCTTTTTTTTTTTTTTCACCTACAGACAGGGGCCACCTCCTTATTTCTATCCCTGAAACACATTATTCTCAATAGTACACACACCAGTACAAAGTATGAGTAACCCTGAAGGCACATGTGCTTGAGAGGTACATTAAAACGAAGAAGTATGGCTAAATAAAGTGCTATTTACTTTTACAGAGATTTGTGAATATCAACCTAAGCAAGAAAGCACTATTGAAATATCATTGTTGAGGTTATCACTCTGAAATTTTTACAAGATTAAATGCAGACACCTCTGAGTAGGGAAGGTGAGATAGATTTTGTGCCCATCCAACAAGCGAATGTATAATTTATAAACATTTTTCTTCTCCGAAAATAGTGAGCATATTTTCCATTGTTTTTTAACTGCAAAATTTTCCCATTCTGATGAAATCATTTTTTAAAGGATTTTTTAATTAAAAAAGAAGAATTTTTTATCTCACGGAGTGCCTGGGTGGCTCAGTCAGTAGAGCATGTGACCCTTGATCTCGGGGTCATAAGTTCAAGCCCCATATTGGGTGTAGAGATGACTGAAATAAAAAAAATATTTTTTTATTAAATTTTTTTTAATGTTTTTATTTATTTTTGCGACAGAGAGAGACAGAACATGAGCAGGGGAGGGCCAGAGAGAGAGGGAGACACAAAATCGGAAGCAGGCTCCAGGCTCTGAGCTGTCAGCACAGAGCCCGATGTGGGGCTCGAACCCACAGACTGTGAGATCATGACCTGAGCCGAAGTCAGACGCTTAACCGACGAGCCACCCAGGTGCCCCAAAACAAATATTTTTTAAAAAAGAGAGAATTTTTTATTTGCAATATGCTAAAAAAAAAAAAAAAAAAAAAAAACAACTGTGTTCTGTTCTTGGCGAATAACCTTGGCCAACTGCAGAAGCAGATGCTTGCCCACACTGTTATCCAGAAATAATAACAAAAACAAGGTCAGAGCTATCTGAAAAAATCCAGTAAATGAGAGACGAAGAAAATTACAGGAAAGGAGGGATAGACAAGAATGGCAGCTACCAGTAATCCCATGACTGAATTACACTGAATTCAGTAGTGCACGTTCATGACAGAAGGGAAGCAGACAGCCTCGTAGCATTCATTATGCTTCATTCTTACTATGAGCTCGTCACCTGGAATTATAAAATAATAGCTAACAGCTTTGTAATTAGGTTCAAGTGATCACAATTCCAACTTTGCAAAATGTCATTTTCCCTACTCTTTGTTGAAATAAAATAGTTAAAAAAATTTTTTTTATGTCTATTTTTGAGAGAGAGAGAGAGAGAGACAGAATGTGAGCAGGGGAGGAACAGAAAGGAAGGAGACATGGAATCTGAAGCAGGCTCCAGACTCTGGGCTATCAGCACAGAGCCCGGTGGGGCCTACGAACTGTGAGATCATGACCTGAGCCGAAGTCGGACGCTCTACCAACTGAGCCACCCAGGCGCCCCTGAAATAAGATAATTTTTTAAAATATTATTAAATATCAACTCCAATCTGCAAAACAGACTACGTACCCTGAGGAACAGTCAACAACAGAAATTCATGAATCGCTGGAATTCAATGGGATCCCTGTGCTGTTAGGACAGATACTTTGAAAGGAACTATGAAATTTTTTCATAGCTTCACAATGGAAATGTCACACAAATGATGCTCATTTGCAAGTTTGTTTAGACATTTCTTCTATGTATCTGGGTTTAGGGAATGAGTTAATCCTCAGCAAAGGAAAAAAACATAATCTCAAGGTTATTTGAGAATCAAAGCTAAATTCTACCAAGTGATTAATTTGCTCTAATTAAAAGTAATTCTGCAGAAATATTTGGAAATCCAATGGTCTGTAAAAATGGTAAATAAATGCTCCCTGACCAATTGTTGCATAGGATTTCACTGTGATTTTGGCACTTACTAATGCTCCCTTATGCTTGTCTGATATTGCTTATGTCTGATTGGTTATGAGTTTCCAGGTTAATTTCCAGGTTTCAGACACAGTCTCTGTGTTTAGAGATGGGGTAGAGAAAAGCACACATTAGGATCAAGTGAACATGTCGATTAGCTAGGAAAGAAGCACAATTTTTATCTTCTGATAGTAAGTTCAGGCAGGCAAATATCTTGACCCAGATTTGAGTTCCAGGAAGTGCTTATTACCATTGGTCCCTAAGCAAAACGTTCCAGTTTTTACAGCTGTCCTTGTTCCTTTACCTCTCCTCCAGGGAAATGGGGGCTGGAGAGTGCTAGAAGCACCTGGGCCCAGGGGCAGAGATGGGAGGTGGTTATTGAAGCAATACGCATCCAGAGAAGCTTTTTTCCCCTCCATTATATGGCTGAGAAATGATGGGAAATATTCCTAAAATACTAAAGAAAATAAAATCTTTAATAAGGAAGCATTTCATAAAGAAAAATATTGACCCAAATTTAACTAATATTTGGTTCTAATATTAACGATTATTTACGTTATTATTAACTAATATTAACGATTATTTAACTCAGGTAATATCTAGTCTCTAATTACTTTTACTAGGGAGCCACTTGATATTTTATGTCTGTTTCTTTTTCTCAGAGATACCACAAAGTACTCCTAAACTTTTTAAAGGTGGTGACTTCACTGTATTCATGTATTTAATCTCTTCCCTGTTTATCCAGCACAGCAACATAAACAAATGCCTGTTACTGTAATCAGATATCAGCACCATATTTCACTGATATTTTCTTACCTCTTATGATATGGAAAGTCATCGAGTGTACATAGTTTATTCCAATAGGTTCCATGCCCAAGACTTATTTTCTTTTAACTCCCCTCTCCACCCATTTGCTCCAGATCTATTTGGGGGGGGGGGGATTGTTTTGCTTTTTGTCTTTTATTGGCTTTTTGTCAATCCTACGGAGAAGATGCAGGCCTGGAAGGTCATCAACAAATACATGGCATTGGATTGATTGAAAGTCATCAGGAAAGGCAGAACAAGTAAAGTCAAAGAAGGTATTGCAGGAAGAAAACGGTACATAAAACATAAACCAAAGTGGTGCTTCAGGGCTGTTTGATCATCCACTAAACATAGAACAAGAATCTCTGATATAAAACACAATAACCTAAAATTTACTGTACAATTTGGTCTTTATGTTCTGAGAGTCAGAACCTGTCAAATGTGTGTTATTTACAGACACTAGTTAGTGAGAAGGAGCAGCCTGACTCTCTGCTGGGACATTCATGAAAATACCCCCACCGACATTGGCGTAGCTTTCTCATTAAAGTCCCAGGAGCTTCTGTTTTTAAGACCAAAAATAAAAAAGATTGCTTTTCAATTTTTACTCTTCTCTCTCCCAAATAAGGATATTCTTCCAGAGAACAGACTGGATGATCAGCATGTTAAGCTTTGTGGCAAAAAATGACTTTAGAATCAAACATCAGGATAGGAAAATTATTTGTTTATATTTGAGTTGTTAATTGTAACTGCTCATAATATTAAAAGCCTATACCATAATGATAAGTATCTGAAAATGTATAACTTATCTAATAGATCATTCCATAGAGTATGCTAAGAGACGAGTTTAAGGCACGCTTGACTTAATATCCTATTGGTTTGGTCACATTGTGTGCAAATAAGTCTTTGGGGGTTAATTATTCTTTCTTGTCATATAGAGATCTTTCTCTAGGGTTGGGTTGATAGAGAAGAGTAAAAACGTCATAGAGTATTGAAAATTCCAAAGAATGATATAAGAAAATTAGATTTTCCAGGGACTGTGAATTTCAAATTAATTTCTTATTACCTTAAACTATATTTCAGTTATAAACTCACCATCTCCAATTTCTCTCCCTACATTTTTTAAAACCACTCCACTTGGACTTTCACCACCACTATTCCAATGAAACTGTTTTTAAGGGCACTAATGAACTGTCAATTCTCAGTCTTCAGACTCAGTTTCTCATTCCTTTCTCTTTGCTATGTTTTGTTTTTATTTTTCTTGGTTCCAGGACACTAAAATAGCTTGGTTTTCCGTCTATCTTGCTGGTCACTCCCTTTCAGGCTTCTCCATGCCTGATAAACACCACAATCTTAAAATTTACAAAAGTGAACCTCTCTCCAACCCAATACCTATCCAACCTACAGTCTTCCTCATCTTGGTCGTCACTGATTCTTCTATATGTCTCATACCCACATGCAGGCTGCTAGCTCCACCATCAAAATGCATTCAGCATCTGACCACCTCCCTCCACTGCCACTGCTTTCACCATGGACCAAACCATCATCATGACCCACCTGGATCACAACAACCTCCTAACTGGCCTCTCTGCTTCTATTCTCACCCATGTAATACATTCTTCACACATCAACTGAGCCTATCAAAAGGAAAGTTAGATGGTGTCATCCCTTAAATCCTTCAATCTGAATAAAAGCCAAAGTACTTACAATGGCATACAAGTCCTTACATGGCTCAACCCTTTGTTACTTCTCTGATACTATCCCTTGCAAGTCTTCCCATGGCTCCCTTTGCTCCAGTCATGCTAGCCCTCTTGCTCTTTCCAGAACACATGAGGCAGTTGTTACCTCAGTACCTTTGAATGAATGTTCTCTCAGTTTGAAATGCTTTTCCTGCAAGTATATGTGTGCCTCAGTCCCTCCCTGCTTTCACAATGTCACCTCTTATGAAGGTCTTCTAATCACCCAGTTTAAAATTACAACCCTCACCTTGGCTCTCCTGATCTCCTTTAACTTGCTCTATTTTTTTTTCCATCCCATTTACAATCTTTCAACATTCTGCACCATTAATTCTTTTATCATCTGCCTTCTTCCTCCAGAATGTAAGCTCTAGGAGGGCAGGGATTTGTAATTGTTATTTATAAATTAGACTCTAAAAAAATACTCAATTAATAAATGGTTAATTTGCAACAATAACACACTGTTTTCTCATGAAAGACTAAGAGATAGTCCCCTATAATGGTCCTGATCTCTTTATATGTATTTCTTCTTTCATCCTCCCCAACTGTCTCCTTTTCTCCTTCCCAGTGAGTGCTGACAAGCCCTGCATCGACAGTTTGCAAACTGCTGTTCTAAAAATCTAGAGTCAGACCCACCCCACCCAACAAAGCAGTCACCAGTCTCTACTCAAACATCCTCAGAAGCAGAAATTTATGAATAGCTTTGATTGTGAAAAAATGTCTTAAATTGGAATGAAATCGGGCTCCCTATAACTTCCAACCACAGGTTCTGTTTTTGTTTTTCAGGAAATCCCTGATTAATTATTTTTCCTCTTCCACATGAAATCTCTTCAGGCATTTAAATAGAAAAATATTTTCCTTTTGCTTCCAAAGTTTCTCCTTCTTTTGCAAAATAGCATCCATTCTTCCTATTACTTGAATGGTTCAAAATTTTACGCCATAAAATTTATTCTAGAGCAATTTATGGCACTTACTCTACAGCAGGCACTGTATTAGTGGGCATATCAAATACAGTATCTCGTTCAATGCTCACAGCACCTCAGTCAGGTACTACTATTCTCACTTTACAGATGGAGAACCTGGGCTTCAGCAGAGCTTGGCAATTTGTCCAAGGACACAGAGCAAGAAAGTGGCCCAGCTGGAATTCAATGTCAGGCTTTGTCTAGCCCCGGTACTGGACTCTTATCTGCTGCACTTGATGTCTCTTACAAAATTACTACACAATTAAAACATCCAAGTTCCCAAACATTTCCCAAGGGAATATTGTTCCGTAATCTTCCCAGTCAGACCTCAGCTTTTGTAATCTCTGGTTTACAGCTCACGCTCCTGTGCGCACCATACTGAAGCACTCTGGGTACTGTGCCCTTCATCTGTAAAACACGATAACATGAAAGTTAGTTGAGTTAATATGTGGGGAGGAAACCCGCAGTTAAGAGCACTAGCTCTGGAGTCCAGCATTCTGGGTTTAAATTCAATTCTGTTCCTTATGTGTTCTGATCTTGGGTGACCTGCCAATTTCTCTTAGGCTTCTCACCTGCAAGTCAGAGATAATGATAACACCTTCCTCACAGGTTGTTAGGAAACCTAAAAGAGAAAATCCTCACAAAGTATTTGTCACATAGAAAGTGCTAGATAAACTTGAGCCATTATTCATATTACATAAAAAGATCTGGCAACTACAAATACTAATTATTAATATGTGTAAATAGAGCAAGGTGCTTGGCACATGACAAAACAGAACCTAAAGAAACCCAAAAATTGCAAAATTAAAGTTATACCAAGGGTAATGATCTTGACAATAACATAATATGACTAAAATTGACTTGTTTAAAAGCAGTCTATCAAATTGAAGTATAAATTTAGTGTGATGTTACTTACAGAGATACATCTAAAGTCAGATAATACAGAAACAAAAAATAAGAATATATTGGATATAAAAATAACATATTTATGTTACAAATACAAGGGCATAGAAAAATACATAAAATAAAGTCTATGTGAGATTAAAGAAAAACTAAATAGTAATATTAAAGAGGAAAATTCTAACTAAATGCTGTCAGCCTATAGTGGGAATCAAAACAAAAATTTTTAAAGTCATTGGGTATTTTTTTTAATTTTAAAGATGACATTAACAGAATCTACAAAATCTTCTATGATTCAGAGAATATATCCGCTGCAATGAGTCATGCAATATTTACCAAATGTATTAAGATACAAAGAACATCTCCAATAAAAAATAAATAAATATAAAGGCTATATTTGATTATCATAATTCAATAAAACCAGAAAAAAAAATTTTTTTCACACAACAGAGTTGATTCCTTACCACTTTAATAAAAGAAAAGGGAAATTAAAATTTAAGACTGTTTACAGTTCTGGGACACCTGGGTGGCTCGGTCGGTTAAGCATCTGACTCTTAATTTTGGTTCAGGTCATGACCTCACAGTTCATGACATTGAGACCCATATGGGGCTCAATGCTGACAGTGCAGGGCCTGCTTCGGATTCTCTCTCTCTCTCTCTCTCTCTCTCTCTCGCTCTCGCTCTCGCTCTCCCTCTGGCTCTTAAAAATACATAAATAAGCATTAAAAAAAAAAAGACTGAAGTTAACACCAAGTGAAAGTTTGGGGCTGTGGTTGAGGACCTTTGATAGGTGTGTGTTGAAACAAGCAGAAGGTCCCAAGATCAAACTAATATATAAAGAAACAGAATAGTTTTAGTCCTTGAGGTATATATGTTGTCCATGTGCCCAGGAGGAAAAAGAAATATATTGGTAGATTGATTTTTTTCCCTCTTTTTGCTTGTATATAGTGAGTAGCAAAACCACACAGGAGAAAACTTAGATTAATCTCCAAAACATTCTCTTAAACTTGATTTGCCTTCTCTCATTTTTAAGGTTCCTCAGGAATTGTTGGTAAATCCTCTTCTCTTCTGTCTCTGTCCCCTTTACTTCGATGATCACTCTTTTTAAATACTTTGTATTTCATTTCACCAATCTGCAGTTTCCGACCCAGTACTTAAGCTGAATTTATAAGCATTGTTTTTTCAGTTCTTGCCATTTTTCTCTTTTTCCTATCCTAGCCTTTCAGAACTCCTAACAGATATGTGCTGGTCCATTTCATGCTATCTTCCATAAAGAGGTCATCTTTAAGCTCTTTGATTGTCACCACCTAGTATCTATAATCTGGGATATTTCCTCAGCTCTGTCTTCCATAGCTTAGGTTTCTGCAGAGCAAGAAGCTACTATTTAATTTCCATTGCATTTGTAATTTCACTTGTTATAATTTTCTTTTCGAGAATTCCATCTTCTCCTCTTTTTTCTGTCCTGGTGTCTCATCCTTCTTCTATATTTGTTTTAATATTTTTAATTATTTTCCACATTACTGATTTATAGTCAGCTTTAGGTTATTTTTTGTTTCAAGTGATTAGAGCAATAATTCTCCTGTGTACTGTGCCTATAAATTTTGTTTCATGATAAATGGGTTCTTTATA
Organism: Prionailurus bengalensis; assembly: GCF_016509475.1. Taxonomy (NCBI): domain Eukaryota; kingdom Metazoa; phylum Chordata; class Mammalia; order Carnivora; family Felidae; genus Prionailurus; species Prionailurus bengalensis. Next base: position 69,982,945 of record NC_057344.1, on the reverse strand, counting down.
TTTTAATTTTTAATTCAGTACTCCTGGAAAGGGGCTTGGTTTTTGGTGGAGTCTTGTTGTTGACCAGTTGTGGGAATGATCCTCTGAGGAAGTTTTGCCTCACTTCTTCTATTTATCCAAAAGGTATCATAAAGACCACCTTTTACGTTACTTTCTCAGCTGGATGATTCTGGCCTTCTCAGATACTCCAAAGTTAGACTCCAACCAAAATGGGACATAACTTTAGGCTTCTGATTGCTTGGAGTAGCCTTTTTCCCAGACACTAGACAAGTATCAGTTTCCTCATCAAATCCTGGGTCATGGGGCAGATATTTATGTTCACCTTTCACTGAAATTTCAGCCTTCCGTGGTTCATACTTTGTGAAAGAGTATTTTTCACAAAGAGTTCTGAACCTTTGCCTTGCACAGTCCATATAGAAAAACTAAAACTCCAGTCCTGTGCTATTTCACAAGGAGTATGGAACCCCTCTAACTCCAGTATCAGGGCCACCACAGCATCAGTTCTATGTTTATTTACTTAAGTTTCATTCTTCTTTATTATTTATTATTATTCTATTGCTTGGATATTTTCTTTCTTTCTATGTTCTCAGTGTTAAATTTGTGATATTGTTCTATTTTATCAAGCATTTCAAACATGGTGGGAGAGTTTCTGCGTCTATTTGTTATACCAAAAGGTGGAACTTAAACTCCCTGGGTGATTTCTTCGACCTGAATGGATTTTAAATTCCCTCTATATTCCATTAATTCCCAAAGTATATTGCTAAATTTGTCATTCTGAATTAGTGGTGCTTTTACCCCCAAAGGACATTTGACAATGTCTTGAGATATTTTGACTGCCATAACAAGAGGTCAGTGCTATTGGCATCTGGTGGGTAGAGGCCGGAGATGCTGCTAAATGTTCTGCAATTCCCAGGACCTTATCTCAGCCCAAATATCAGTAGTGCCAATGTAGAGAGACCCTGCTGAGCCCATCTGTCTCATTTGTTCTTGACACCTCCACTCGAATGTACATTGACATGTATCCAACCAAGTATTCTTTTTCTTTTTATCCACAAATTTGTTTCTCACTGATCTTTTCCATTTCAGTTAAGGGCACCATAATGAACCCAATTATTTAAGTCAGAAATCCGGTGGCCATTCTTGAAACCTTTGTTGCCAATCTTGTTGACTATGCCCTCTAAGATGTACCTGACATCACCAGATTTTCATCTCCACTCGCCTCATCATAGTCTACCATCTCTCACTAGAGCTGCTAAATGGTCTCCTAATCTGTATCCCTTCCAAACTTGCCCATCTCTAGTTCTTTTCCACACAGGGTAATCTCATTGCACTCCTAACAAAATTCAAAATCTTTAGCAGGGCCTCAAGTCAGGTGTTCATGATCTGGGTCCTGCTGATCTCATTAACCACCTTTGTACTATTCCCTGATTCATCACACTTTAGAGAACTTAGCTTTCTCTTTTTTCCTGGAGGATGACGCTTTTTTCACCTCCACAATTCTGCGCACTGTTCCTTCTACCTGGAATGCTTTTCCTCCAATTCTCAGGGTAAATGCTGCTCAATCTACAGATCTGTTTAAATACCTCTCCTCCAGAAGGCCTTAACTTGTGCCCCAAACTGTAACACATCTTCTCTATTATTTCTCACAACATTTATTCAACTTTCAATGTTATTGTTCATATTTTCCCCTAAATGTAAGTCTCATATAATCAAGAACCATGTCTGTTGAGTTCACTCTTTTTTATTGGGCCTGGAATAGGTATGGCAGGCATTCAGAAAATGTTTGTTGAAGGAATTAATGTATACCAGAAATTTAACAGGAATCATTACTTGGCTAACAGCAGCTGTAGAGGTTCTGTGAGACTTGAATGTATAAGGACTTCAAGTTTTAGGTGTATGCCTGAATACAGACTACGTATGCACAGGGTATGTACAGCCGCTAAATCGTTAATGCATTATATAATATAGATACATATATGCATACAATATACATATATATATTATAAATGTCTGTATATATTATACGCATACATATATACATATGTGCATCTATGTATATAAGATGTATATATTTTACGGGTATATATGTGTATTAAATATATGCATGCACATATATAATATAGTATGCATAATATATATAACAATATTTCTAATATAGTGCCTTTAATTCATATTCATAGGTATTCCATAATGTAAATATGTTTTATATATTATAATTTGGTTCTAATCTTCAAAACCAATCCTGGAATTAATAAAACTTTTATATGGCTCTGACATCAGAGGCATTTCTTTCCCATATCTTCGTAAATCTTTTACACTTTGATTGTCCTGGTCCCTAAGTGCCTTGCTCACTTTTTTCCTGTTTCATAAAGTCCTACATCCAATGCCAACATCTTCAAAATAATCACTTTATTTCCTAGTCTCTTTCTTTTCTATTTTCCAAAATTCAGGTTTTCATTGTCATTTGTATTTTTATAGCTTTAGGTATTTTGCTACTCCTACCTGGAAACTAGGTGCTCCAAATCCTTTTTAGAATGACATAGAGAAATACATTAATAAAAATAAGTCAATTACCATATAAATGAATGTCTTGAGAGATAAAATATAGAGCTTTGTTTTCCAACAATAGCATTTTATAATGGGTTTAACTAGTTCTTTGGTAATGGCTTCTCTCATTTCCACATTATGGCAGTGAAAGAGATTTGAGAGACTCTTTTGGCTTTATAAGAAAGAATATGGTATTCTAGGGGTGCCTGGGTGGCTCAGTTGGTTAGGCGTCCGACTTCAGCCCAGGTCATGATCTCACAGTTTGTGGGTTTGAGCCCCGCGTCGGGCTCTATGCTGACAGCTCAGAGCCTGGAGCCTGCTTCGGGTTCTGTGTCTCCCTCTCTCTCTGTCCCTCCCCCACTCTCACTTTGTCTCACTCTGTCTCTCAAAAATAAAAAAATGTAATAAAGAAGTTTTTTTAAAAAACAAAGAATATGGAATTCTTAAAAAGCACCTCATAACCGCCCCCCCCCAAGAAACTGGACTGAAGCCATGAATTTCATATTGTTTTGTGTGTCACAATCTCAGATACCCTATTGACTATAAACTTTGAAGCTGCTTCACGCTCACGATGAGACAGCTGCATGGAGAGTCCCAATGTTCTTGAAAAACCGTGCATGCCTATTTATAAAAGGACATGTGTATATTTTACCTCTCAATCTTTCACAATCCTCAATATAAAGTTCCAAAGCTTTATTTAAGCCAACCAAATAGATATTTAATTGTTGACCATATATGTTGAGGACTTACACCATTTTTAAGAGTGCTGTCACTCATACAACTGGAAACAAGAATGCAAAACAATGTTTCAATTGCAGTAATGGTATAAGAGTTTATCAAGTATCACTGTTTGGTCATGGAAATAAGCTTTTTTATATGACTCTAAGTGAAAGTAAGAATTCTTTCCCAGCACAGAGCTGATTTTATAGGAGTTTAAATGTGTTCTTTATTTTTTTTCAATCTCTTGCTTTAAACACACTAACTAATCAGTTGACCAAAGCTCTAATGGCTATTATATCTACTTGCAAACTAGCAAATTCAATTTTCAACATAACAACACAAAGTAAAATGAAGTGGAATGCTGTGATTTTAAGGGGGCTTTGCCCTCCTTTGTTCTGTGAACTTTACTGGCTTTCACACCACAGCAGTCTCACAGCTCTTTGTTCAAACCCAGCATCGAATGTAAAGAATGGCTTTACATTGTGATTTTCTTACCAGAGGAATCCAAATGCATCAAGAAAAATGCTCATCAAGGCTTGGAACAGAAAGAGGTATTTATTTTACATGTGTCCTAGTTCTGTGTAACTCAACATCATGACAAATGAATTGAGATGGCAATTGAGAGTTGAAATTCTCTTTGTCTCCTATGAATCATAAAGCCTCAACACATGGCCCAACATAACACTTCTAAATATTAGTTACTGATATTGGGAACCATGAAGGATCACCATCTCACATACATAAGTAGGACCAGACATGTCTGAAATATTGCAAACTTGAGTGGCTTCTGCTTATCTCTATCAGATGTCTATTAGTCCATTTTTCCATTTAAACACCTGGCCATAGTTTCTGCAGTTCATCTCAGTATGTATAAGAAAGACAAATTCTATCAGGGAGGTCAGTCACTGTGACAGAGGGGAGAGAGCACTGGATGGAATTGGGAAGGCAGTGTGGCCTAATCATAACAAGCATACGTGGTAAAGTCACGTAGATTCAGACATGAATTTCAGTTTGGTCCTCTTTGTTCCTGGACAAATTATTAATTCCATTCTTCTATTTCCTCATTTGTCAGATAGAGTCATGAGGACTAAATTGGATGGATAATATTTTTTTTTTTAATTTTTTTTTCAACATTTATTTATTTTTGGGACAGAGAGAGACAGAGCATGAACGGGGGAGGGGCAGAGAGAGAGGGAGACACAGACTCGGAAACAGGCTCCAGGCTCTGAGCCATCAGCCCAGAGCCCGACGCGGGGCTCGAACTCACGGACCGCGAGATCGTGACCTGGCTGAAGTCGGACGCTTAACCGACTGCGCCACCCAGGCTCCCCTGGATAATATTTTTAAGTGCATCAAACCATGCCAATTTCATACTAGGAACCTGTTATGGGTGGCTGCTATTATTAAATTAGAAGAAATACCCTATTTCTTTCATGCCACAACTCTCTGGAACTCACATGTAATCATTTTCAAAATATAAATGAAAAATTTGTACCAAATAAGCCTAAATAACAACCAGATCTCCAACTGTGTCTGTACAATCCAATATTTGCCTCTTGCTTTATCTCAAGCTCTTTCAGTTGATTTAAATGGCATCTATCCTTATATGAGAAATTTTAAAGTGTTAAAAGATAAGAAAAGCAAGAGTTTTGTAAAGTATTCAGTGAGAACAAAGCTAATTTAGCTGCCATTTGTCTAAGCAGCAGAAACAAAGCTATGGATTTTTTGAGAACAAAAACATAGAGGGGAAAAGTAGATAGGAGTGAGGAAACCATGAGAACAGAAAGAATTCCAAATTCTGCATCTCTGTGTCCTAGAGAAAGAGGGGGGAAATCAGCATTATTGAAAAAGAGAAAGAGTCACTGGAGATTTTGCAAAAACGATATGGCTGTATATTGCAGAAAATTATTCCAATGGCCAGAAATTACATGGAAGAGGCTTCTAGAAAAGATAAGATAGAAGTGGCAATCCTGCCATGAACTTAAAAACAAAATGTAAAGACAGAAAAGAATACTGCTCACAATAGAGCAATGATCTGAGATGCTGAAGGCTCTTGAAAAGGATTATGTTGCAACAAAGGAAAGCAGGCTTAAGGAGGACAGCTTCTTGAACTATGCTGTCTGGTTCCCATTACTCTTACTCTTCAAAAAATGTCATCCATTTCTTTCAGAGGAGAACATTTGGCCAAATACACTATTTAAATATTGATCGTAGAACATTTCCTTGATTTGAAAGTAGACTACCAAGATTGGCAAAAATCCAAACTCTCTTTCTGTAGTCTTTGTCATGATTGATACAGGTAGTTTTTTCTACCAAGACAAAATGGAAAAAGAGCAGAATGTAAACTGCGCAATACACACAATTCCTGATGATAAAATACATTGGCTGGAGGTATTGTGAGCGATATTGGAGATATTACTCAAAAGATTCTGATTATGTACACAAATATATCTGAACAATCATGCTTCTGTTTTTAACAGGAACATTCAAAAGCAGAAAGGAAAGGTTAAGGAAACCCTGTAAAATTAGTTCTTATGTATGCAAAACTTTGGCTGATGCCTCTGATTTCTGTTATACCACATATACACAAATATCAACCATGCAGTTTAATTTTCAAAGGTTTGAAGAAAGAGGGCTGCTAAAGATGCAGGTGCTCACTTATTTTTCTCTCCTGTATCTTAAGACCTAAAGCAGTGTTTGGCACCTACCTGGCACTCAACAAATATTTGTTACATGAATGAATAAATAAAGCCCTAGAGAAGTCAAATTAGCAAGTAAACTCTGTAATCATCACCAACTGAGAGCTAATTAGGCCAGAACATCCTGAGATATAAATTTGATCTCGTAGTTTGGGGCACCCCAACCTGAGTTCCGAGCCTCAATCCTGATAATAGTAAGTAGTTTGGTTTATAATCAACTGAGAAGAGAAATCAGCTTGTTCATTATGGAAAAAGAAAAAGAAACAATCTAGCTCCTTATCTAGATGTATCGCTTCATGTATTTGCCCACATGTTCGTGTGTGTGTGTGTGTGTGTGTGTGTGTTGCTTCATCCATCCTTCTGAATGTTTCTGAATAATACAAACTCAAGTGACCTTCTCTAGTTTAGATAGGCCTCTTTAGATAATACTGGGGTGGTGACTATATTTGAAGAAAATACATCTAAAGCCCTAAGCAGCCTGTTTTATGTCGTGTTTCCAGAATATCTTTTCAAGTTGTCTCCAACAGCAATGACATTTTTTCTCAGAATTGTTAGTTAATTCACTTTGGATCTTAAAATATGCAATGGTCCACAATTACGTGTGAAAAATACTTCAAAATTAGACCAATCCTACCTCATCCCTTGATTATCTTATGCCTAAGTGATTTCTAAAACTTCCTAAATTATTTCTCCATGTCTTCCCCACCTTGTCCTCCCAACACACATGCCAATCAACTCTAAGAAACACTTTTATGACATGGCTTCCTTGCCTAAGAACTTATAATGGCCTCTCAGTAAAACATGACAGGAGAAAAATGGCATAACGTTATTCTTAGGACCACTGAAATTAATACAGAAAATTAAAATATGGGAAAGAATGATATATCTTGTAGAAAGCTGTAAAACAACTACCACCAAACCAGAAAGCACTGTGTAGATTTCTTTGAAAATAAGCAGTAGGGTTCTCAAAGACCTAATTAAAAGAAAATGGGATTATACCAGCAATGACATTGCCAGTTTAGACTAAAAGGGACAAGAGAAAGCAGGACAGATGAGAGAAGGCTATCAGGCTGGCTGACTGCAGATCATGAGACTTCTCAACCTCCATTACTGCATGACCAACAAGATGAGACTATAAAGCTGTTGGGCTGTAAATGTGTCCTATTCTCAGAAAGAAAAGGGAACAATGGTGCTGAAGGTGATTCAGAGATCACTGCTATTTTCACCACAGGCCGAGGGGGCAGAGCTGGTTTCTGCTGGTTTCAGCTGCCTCAGGGGAAGGCTGACCTCCCAGAGAGTCAGGAGGGCAGGTCCCTTGCAGAGAGCCCTGGGGTGATGGCAAACTAAAGGAGCAAGACCAAGCCATGGACCTGTGAGAGTGATGTTGCCACCCCAATGGCCCTGGGAGGTGGGACATCAAACCAAAGAGGACTGTTCTTGATGCTTAAAGGCCAGTGAAATTTGCCCTTGCTTTTTATTTTTTTTCATGTTTATTTATTTTGAAAGAGAGACAGAGCACAAGCAGGGAGAGGGGCAGAGAGAAAGAGGGAGAGAGAGAACCCCAAGCAGGCTCTGTGCTATCAGCTCAGAGCCCAATGCAAGGCTTGATTTCATGAACAGCGAGGTCATGACCTGAGCTGAAATCAAGAGGCAGATGCTTAACCAATTGAGCCATCCAGGGTGGCCCTAAATTTGCCTTTCTACCTTTGGACTTACTTGGGACCTGTCACCCCTTTCTTCTTTTCTATTTGTCTCTTCTGTAATGGGAATGTTTCTCCCATGCTTGTCCCACCTCTGTATTATGGAAGCAAATAACTTGTCTGGTTTCACACGTTCACAGCTGGAGAAGAATTTTGCTTTAGGACAAATCATAGCTCAAGTCTCCCCTCTATGTGATTTAGATGATATTGAAATGAGACTTTGGACTTTAGATTTTAGAGTTGATGCTGGAAAAAGTTAAGACACTTTGTCCTCTTTGGTATAGAATTAATGTATTTTGTGTATGAGAAGGACATGAATTTGGAAGGGCTAGTCCTATGGACTGAAATGTGTCACCCTGAAATTCATACATTGAAGCCCTCAGTGTGATGGTATTTGGAAATGGGGCCTTTTGAAGGTTCAGATGAGGTCATGAAGGTGGAACACTCATTGTGGGTTTAGTACTCATATAAGCAGAGACACCCAAGAATTTGCATTCTCTCTACCACCATACACCAAGGAAAGGCCATGTGAAGACACTATAAAAAGGTGGCCATCTACAATGTAAGCAGAGAGCCCTTTTCAGACACTGGCCCTGCTGGCATCTGGATCTTGAACTTCCACTGTCCAGTATTGTGAAAAATATATTCATGTTATTAAAGCCACCTAGTCTGTGGTATTTTGTTAAGGCAACCCAAGATAACTAAGGCAGAGACCAAAACCCTAACCTAGATATGCTGCCTGGCAGATAAGGTAAGGGAGAAGATGGGGGGACCAAGCAACTCCTGCTGAAGACAGAAAATACAAACCCCACCACACAAGAAAATATACAGAGACCTGTGTTCTACAGCAACACCAGCCAACACACTTTTCTACAAAGTTGGAAATGTTCTATATCTGTGCTATCTGATAATATGGTATCCACAAAGCACACATGGTTCCTGAACATCTGACATGTTGCTAGGATGACTGAGGGAATGAACTTTTTAGTTTAATTTAATTTTAATTTTAATAGTTTCAAAATCTATTCCCTACAGTCTCAAAGAATATTTTTAAAAGTTCTTTGAAAAACGAGTTCAAATAAAAAACATGAAAAATGAAAAGTCAATAAAGAGTTAATAAAGCAGCAAAAGATCAAAGCTGAGCTCTCCAAAAAGAAATTTGAAGATAATAAAATCATTAGGAGAAATTAAGACTAATGGGAAGCAGGAAGAAGTAGAACAGATGGGGCTGAAATAAAGTCAGAGATAGAAAGGAAACACTTGAGAAAATAGTACATTTTGTTCAAAAAAATACAGAGGTAAGCAAAAAAGGAAAATACAGTTGACTCAGAGGCAGAGTCCATACACACATAATAAATCTCTTTACCTGAACACAGAACAAATAGAATAGAACCAAAAAATATTCAAATATATATTGTAAAAATCATCCTAAAAGAATATATAAATATGTTGATTCTGTTATGTTCCAGAAAAATGTGATGAAGAACGACCAACTTTAAGACACATTCTGAGAATTTATTAAAATTAAAGTTTAAAAAAAAAAAAGAATTCAACATATATCAAAACCAGAAAAGCAAATCACCTACTAGTTAGAGGAAAACACACACACACACACACACACACATACACACACTCTGGCTTCTGAAATCTTATCTGCAATGTTTAATGCCAAGTGACAGTGTTATAATGTCTATAGACTTCCAAGGGTATTTTGTTTTGAAAAAAAATTAAAAAAAGTAAGTGTGGAATCCAAATTTTAAATCACCAGGCTATTGTTTACCTACATAAACAAAACAGAATGCTATACACAAATATGCAAGGCTCACTGAATATGGAATTCAGGGGTAAGTCTGTAAAAATCACTTGATGACAAAGCCAGTCAGCAAAGAGATGAATGAAGAAAACCAACAAAACCCTCAAGAATGAAGAAAATGTAATTGATGGTGGGCAGGAAATCCATTCAAAAATAGAATTAAGGGGCGCCTGGGTGGTGCAGTCGGTTAAGCGTCCGACTTTAGCCAGGTCACGATCTCGCAGTCCATGAGTTCGAGCCCCGCGTCAGGCTCTGGGCTGATGGCTCAGAGCCTGGAGCCTGTTTCCGATTCTGTGTCTCCCTCTCTCACTGCCCTCCCCCGTTCATGCTCTGTCTCTCTCTGTCCCAAAAATAAATAAAAAGGGGCGCCTGGGTGGCGCAGTCGGTTAAGCGTCCGACTTCAGCCAGGTCACGATCTCGCAGGGTCCGTGAGTTCGAGCCCCGCGTCGGGCTCTGGGCTGATGGCTCAGAGCCTGGAGCCTGTTTCCGATCTTGTCTCCCTCTCTCTCTGCCCCTCCCCTGTTCATGCTCTGTCTCTCTCTGTCCCAAAAATAAATAAACGTTGAAAAAAAAAAAATTTAAAAAAAAATAAATAAATAAATAAAAAACGTTGAAAAAGCAAAAATAGAATTAATTCAGCTGTGACAAAGTGAGAACCAGAAAGTAAATATTAAGAAAATTAACATGTAAGCATGATAAATATTTTAGAAGTTTTTTTGCAAAGGAAAGAAGTTGGTGGGGGAGAGTCAGCGAAATTAAGAGCATGAACATCTTTATCTGTCATAGGAAGAACTCATGATATAATTTCTGAAATTGATAAGTTAGAAAAAGACCTAATTACTTTAGAAACTAATTACAGATTTGCCATGCATTGCAATGATCACAAAAGCTATCCACCTAGATTAAGTTGAAGCAAAAAGGTGAATTAAGAAAGAACTTCAAGGAAACCAAAAATTGGAAGGGACCTCCAGAGCAACTAACACAAAGGATTAAAAAGGCACCGGACCTCCCCATCTCATCTACCAGCCCCTCTGAGGGTTTCACTTGATCTGTCCTTTTCCTCTACAATTAATTTTCTCCACTCACATAGAGGAAAGTCTAAGATCTCCAGAACATGACCCATAATTGCTTTAGTCCTGGGTCTTGGTTTCTTTTTATCTTTTACCATTCTAAAATTCTGAGGCAAGTTTTCTGATTGACCTACTTAGGTCAGGTGTTCAATTTTGAACCAATCGTGACAGAAAACAGAGTTGAACAGAGGGAGTGTGACTGGCCCAGCATTAAGTCACATGTACATCATTGAACTTATCAACTATGGCCTAAAAGCCCAAGCAGAGGTGAAGTTGGAGGGGGCAGGAAACAGGAGTATCCCCAAAGAGGGTTATTTGATAGACAATAATAGATTTAGGATATGTTTGCCTCAAATATAATCAGAACCAGCACTGGAAGTTTTCACCATCCTCTGTAGTTACCAGAGTTACTTATCAGACAGTTCGAATTTCCCTGCTCTCCAGACTGTTTTTGTCCAGTTAGCTGTGGCAATGTGTAAAGCCCTTCAGAACTTTCTTTCACTCTGGTACAGAAGTGGAAACATCCAGGCTGCCTCATCAGGTTGGGTCTCTAGGTGTTTATGCAAAGCAAAGTTTCCTGCCAAGTTGTGGTGGACATAGGCTGTGAGAAATCCACACTTACTGCTTTAAGCCACTGAGATTTGATGGCATTTTGTTACTACAGCATTACTTAGTCTACCCTGTTGATATTTCATTCTTCTACTTCCCACTGTGATTCTTCACCGTCCATTGGCTACTGACTATCACAGTGGAACAATTCCACTCCAATGCACTTTGCTACTCTTCTTCCCATCCTGCTAATAAGGAAACACCCTCCATTTCCTTTGACACTGTCAGAGGAGGCTCCCACACAGCTGTCTGGGTCCTGATGAGAGTATGGCTTCTTTATTAGTCCAGGCATCTTCTCCAAGACTATAGATATGGGCCTCTGGAACAGAGGAAGGTAGAGCAGATTTTCAAGCACTTCTGCCTCAACTACCATCCATTCCAAAAATTAAACCCCGATACTTAATTATATTCTCCTAGATTTATTCTTCACCTAAAAATTTTATTTCAGAGCCCAATATGTCCCTTCCTCCTATTATACGGCTTCTTTTATTGATCTCTTTCTCCAAACCATAGGACCTCTTAGGTCTCTGAGTGATGCCATGCAATGTGGCAATACAGTCTAATACAAGGAATTCGACAGAGAAAACCTTCATTAGCTGAATGCAAAAGGACAAAAAAATTAAAAGGTTTACCATTTGTGAAAGACTTTCTGTCAACGAATGTACTAAAGCACAAAGAACAAATGGTTCTCAACCGCGGAATGGCGTTGCCTCCTAAGGGGACATTTTGCCATATCAGAAGATATTTTTGGTTGTCACCACTTGGAGGGCGTTACTGCCCAGGCTAATGTGAAGATTTAATTAGCAATTTATGTCTTTAATTAGGAATTTGCTACACCAGCCACTGCCATGTCACTCGTCTTTAAACACAACATGTTAGGGGCGCCTGGGTGGCGCAGTGGGTTAAGCGTCCGACTTCAGCCAGGTCACGATCTCGCGGTCCGTGGGTTCGAGCCCCGCGTCAGGCTCTGGGCTGATGGCTCGGAGCCTGGAGCCTGTTTCCGGTTCTGTGTCTCCCTCTCTCTCTGACCCTCCCCCGTTCATGCTCTGTGTCTCTCTGTCCCAAAAATAAATAAAAAACGTTGAAAAAAAATTTTTTTAAAACACAACATGTTGGGGCGCCTGGGTGGTGCAGTCGGTTAAGCGTCCGACTTCAGCCAGGTCACGATCTCGTGGTCCGTGGGTTCGAGCCCCGCGTCAGGCTCTGGGCTGATGGCTCAGAGCCTGGAGCCTGTTTCCGATTCTGTGTCTCCCTCTCTCTCTGCCCCTCCCCCGTTCATGCTCTGTCTCTCTCTGTCCCAAAAATAAATAAATGTTGAAAAAAAAATTAAAAAAAAAAAAAACCAACATGCTATCTCCACTTGCAACCAATAATAAATAAGACAAAGGAAATGATACAATATGAGCAGCAAATAGTATTGTCACAATAGTCACCAAAACTCACGTCCTATATTGTAACTGGCACTTATTACTTGATTAAGAGTGGAAAACTGACACTTAACGAGAGGCTATACATTATTTCATCATTCTCTTAAGAAAGGCCCGAATCTTGCAAGCTTAATGATAATGTATTTCACAAAGTTGGAGAGGATATCTAAATCATAGTTTTTGTTTTATACAAAGTTACTATGAGGAAAAAAAATAAATGTTGACCTCAATTTTAACACCCCTGAGGGCCTGAAACAAGGATACAGAACAAGATCTCTTGTTCTAAACAGAAGTTGAGCCAATAAAATAGGGTACTTTATGAGCCAAATAATGTCTGGTGTCCTGGAGCTAAAGAAAATGTTGGCACATCTTGCAAAATCACAGCTGTTTCGGTCTCATTTAGTGACTGGTCCCACTCTTTGCAGCCCAGTTTGCCTTTTGAAATATAGCCCAGCTAGCTATTCTGCAGCATGTGATTAAAGCCACTGACAAGGGAGGTTTTATTTTTTAGCTCTTTGTCTCAAAAGCTTTAGAAATCTTGACAAGTACTGCTAAGAAATACAGATTACTTTTTTTAGAAAGGAGATGCATAGAGATTTCTTAATGTGCACATAATTGTGCATTTTTTTAATCAGTAAACTAAATGCACTTTGGAATCACAATGGTAAAAAGGTAACTTTCCAAGATGGAAAAAAAACGGTTGAACTAAGTTAACCATATGCAATGTTGTTGTAAGAAAAGACTTCTGTGACTTCATTCACTTGCCATGTGCATTTTTAGGTTGCAAAACAGTCTGCCAGCAACCCCTCTGAGTCAGACCTTGAACTAGATAATCAGCTGATAATCTTTAAAAAATTAAAAGATTAAAGGAAAATAAGCTCAAAACGCTAATCACATGGTACCCTTCAGTTCTTAAAGTATATAACAATGTTTTGAAAGATTATTAAAATAACATTTTCAAAAATTTAAAATCATGACTATCAAGCAAACAGAATAGGACTCTGTAGTCAAAAGTTTATAAAGGCAAAATTTTCAAAAGAATGAAACTGCAATCCTTATGCAAATATAAAATGAACATATGTCAAAGATTTTATTTAAACAATTAAATTAATGAGAAAACCAGTAAGATGGTAAACCCATTTCAAAGAGTATTTCAAAAGCCAAGTATCTACAGGCAATGTTAGGATAAGATTGTTGGACTAGATATAAAACTGGTCAATGTCCAACAGGGTAATAAACTGCAAAACCATTAGGGTTGTCTTTTCCACCAGGCAGAAATTATTTGCATCTCTATGGGATAAAAATCTACAAGTTGACCTCTGCCCTACAACATTGTTAAATAGACAATTCAATACAAAAGCAAGCCCAGCATTGCACTGAAAGAACACTCAAAAATCTCTTCTGGCTATTTCAAAGTGTCAGATAACTTTTCTAAGAAGTCAAATTGTCTTTCATGAATAAAAGTTTTTAATTCTTGATGATACTAGTTTTTAGAGGAGGGTCTTTATCATGTTTATTTGACTCATGTGCAATTTCCATATCTTATTTTCAGACTAGTGCTCTAAATGTGCCCTACCTTGTTCTGCACTGAGATAAACATTAGAATGTCATAAGACACTGTAGATAAATCTATATCCAGGTTATTTTAGTCATTAGATATAATGTAATGTATACATTGTTAAAAAGCAAAGGTGACTAAAATAAACCTGTGTTCCTGGACCTTTAATATTAAGCATGTCAGAATAAACAGGCTATTATACAGGCTCAGAGATCATAAATGTTTGAACATAAGTCTAAGACATTTTATATTTCAATAAATTTCTGGGTACCTAATAAACTTAATAAATAAGAATGTTCTATGGAAAACCGTAACTCTAATTCTAAGACTCACCCCCAGCAAACAGAAACAAAAACTAACCTCTCACAGTTTGTGACATCTGTTAACTAATTTGCACACCACCTAAAACAATGTTGTATATGCGTCAAGAGAAAGCATGATATCACTAGTAACAATACCAAATATATGCATACATAAACACAATCCAATAAAACTCTTAATGGTTCAATTGTTTCTTTCACCATGGGCAACGGTAGCAGTCTTCTATACTTAACTTCTGAAGAAGAGTAATCTATCAAAAGAAAACCCATTTACAAAATAAAAAGCACACATCTTTAATTTCTAATATTTTTATTATAGATTTTTCAGATATGCATTTATTTGCATATTATCAGCTTAAAGAAAATAAATCACACAACAATCAGCTTTTGTATGTCTGCCAAGGTAAATTGTTTTATTTTAAATTTATCAAGTTATAAATAAACCACATAATATGTTTACGTGAACCAAACCAGGGCATAATCTGAGTGCATTTGAAAGGCTCCGCGTACTCTCATTGCTTCAATAAGAGAAAAGAGCATTACTTAAAATTAAAAGCCTGGCGCTGCAGCTATCCATTATTCAAAAATAATGCAGCATGAATTATTCACTGATTATAACACAAAATACATTGTTAAAAAGCAAAGGTGACTAAAATAAACATGTGTTCCCGGACCTTTCATTTAATATTAAGCATGTCAGAATAACTGGAGGGAAATAAGGAAAGCTAGATCCACGTAAGAGTGAACCCGGCTGCCCAAAAGCAGTGTAGCTTGAGACACAAAATTAAAGCTCCTTTCTGAGGAGATGGGAATTCCCGCCATTAATTTCCCAAATTTAGATAAAGATGATATATTCCATAAAAAGCATATGAAAATGCAAACATGCCAGCTTCATAAGGCAAGGTATAAGGCAACCTCACAAAGAGTTATTTCAAGTCAATGGCTCAATATAAAACCCGGGTCGCCAAACTTTTGTTAGGCCAATTTTTCTAGTAATATACTGATTAATGAGGGAAAGGGGGACTTAAAAAGCCCAAATACATCAGGTAAAAGAGGAGACTCAGGAGAGTCAGAGTTTGCTGAGTGTGTAGAATCAGAGGGAGGAACTCAGAGCTGTAGAGGGATAATGGAAGAAAAGAATGGTCTGAAGACCACTTCTCCAAAGGTCAGCCCAGCAAATAAGGATGCTAGAAAACAGTACATGAATGTGAGCCTAGAAAAGTTACAATTAGATAATCAAATGACCCCTCTCTCCTTGGCCTTACCAAGGTAACTACCTCTTGTAGTTACCATGTTGTTTTGACATTTTGCCTCGACACATTTGTATAAATTAGAATACGTAGTTATATTTAAAAAAACAGTCTTCATTTTAATGCCTTTAATAGTTCTAATTTATGGTGATATTAAGTTGCCCTTGATTAGGACACAGAAAATGCAATGGTATCTTGCCAAAACACAAAGACCCAACACATGAAAACTATATGTCCACGTCCCTATGCCTAATTAAAATGAAGGTAGAGGGAGTTTGGGGAGAATTATTTGAGCCTGAATAGTATCCAAATTCACTGTTAGTTCTAGTCATTGAGGAGAATTGAAAAGAGTCAGGTTTTAATTTATTTTGTTCATATTTCTCATATTAGAATAAGCCAAACAATATATTTAAATACATTCGCTATCTGGTTCTATTGTCAATATCTGAGCAAGATCAATTTAAATCAGTCTAAGTATAATTAGAACAAATCTGAAGAAATCCACTATTATTAATAAAATATACAAAAACTATAGTGTATCCACTGTAAAAATGACAAAATTTTTCAAAAGAGCATCCATTAAAAAAGGCATTCTAGGGGCGCCTGGGTGGCGCAGTCGGTTGGGCATCCGACTTCAGCCAGGTCACGATCTCACGGTCCGGGAGTTCGAGCCCCGCGTCGGGCTCTGGGCTGATGGCTCAGAGCCTGGAGCCTGTTTCTGATTCTGTGTCTCCCTCTCTCTCTGCCCCTCCCCTGTTCATGCTCTGTCTCTCTCTGTCCCAAAAATAAGTAAACGTTGAAAAAAAAAAATTAAAAAAAAAAAAGGCATTCTAAAATTATATTTTCAAATAGGTAACTTGTACCTTAAAATTATTTAATTTCTAAGCCACTAGACATAAACTGGACTCAAACTGAGAAAGCAAAACTACCTACTATATAAACCGTCAGATTTGGATGATTTCTATACTGAAAACAAAATAAATTTATTTAAAAAATGGAAAATGTGATTCTCGCTGCTCAGAATCAGAGATGGCTGATCATTTATAGACAAAATAAAATAAAATATATACTGGTGCTTTTGCAAATAACCCACCATTTCTATGTAGAATTATCGCATACCCTGATGTTTTTTGCAGATCGCAGCCTCAGGTTTCCAATGCAGAATCGCCTCTGGGTCATATTGAGGCTGCCCTGTTTTAACAATCAGCAACCAAAGAATATCAAGAGCCATTCCTATCAGTACTCAGTCAGACCAGTCAATATGGCATAAAATATGCCTGGTTAAAGGAGGCCGCACCTCTGGTTTACGCTGTTCCGTTAAATGGCATGACAAAGCTAACTGGAATAATAATTGCGGCCACCTGTAACCAGATGTTGAGACTCCTATGATGTGATGTTAGAGAAAAATATAAACAAATATTTTTTGAACAGTATGTTTTTTAAAAGGTTTTAAGTCTGCTTATAGAGCTCAGATCCATCATATACACTTGGTCAAATTCATTTCTTTTATGTCTTCCTCCACACTGCCTCATTCCTAAAAGGACTTGAGGTTTGTGTACCTGATTTCAAAACAAAACAAAACAAAACAAAATGCATAAATATATCTAGTATTCTAGCCAGAAGATCCTTTCGTTATTCATTCATAGGTAATACTTTGGCCCCATGTGCGTTGATGTAGGTGAGAAGGATTTTGGCTCTCTGTTCTATTACATCAATAAGCTTTTCAATTCCTTGTCTACCTCCTTGACTTTCCCAATAAACTTTATCAAGAAATAGGGACTGAAGGAGTTTCTGCCGCAAGTGCTGGCTCTTCAAAACAGAAACTGCAGATTCGGGAAACCTGAAAAGATAAAACGATATTTCATTCTTAGTAATTGCTTAGAAATATTATGCCTTACCCAATTGCTTTGCCCTTCATTAATCTGGCATAAATCACACTATCAAATGGTACCTGGAGAATGAAAACATTTTTGTCACTGTCAAACTGACATACTTCTCTTAATAATAATATACTAGAAGAATATGTTTCAAGGGAACTGAATTTTCTATGCTGAATTTTCCATTGAGAACTTGACATACTAATGTCTTACTTAAGGTCATTATCTGTAGGCAAAAAGAGGCACAGAATTAAAGAGTTCTGTTAGCTGGGCAAAAATACTTTCCTCCGTCTTAAGCTCCATTTCACCCATGGAAACCTCTTCAATCTGTCAAGTAGAATAGTATCCTCATAAGTGTCAATGTGGGGTTTTATGCAAGAAAATGTGAGAAGCAAAATGCTGACAAATGCACGCCTGAATTTAATGTGAAATAATCCAAAATGTAGGTAGTAAAAAAAGAAAGAAATCATTACATAATGCCCAATTAAATGAAGAATTGCTTCTGATTCAGATTATACTTCAGGAATTCTCAGAATCTGGGAGCATGTCACTAAACTGGACTATTAAATTGTTTTCAAATAAATTTAGCAAAACTCAAATTTTAGAGTCAAGGCATACCACAATGAACCATCCCTGGAAAACCTGAGGCCAATCCGGAAGTGTCCTTGCTGAACTAGGTTAAGAGGGGCAATATGTCCTGCTCTTCTTTTAGAAAGTAAAAACAGAGGGTCTAGCACATACATCATCGGAAGAACTTTGTCAAGTTTCTGGTTCAAAATCTTAAGGAATGTTTGAATTTCCCATTGGCCCCATCCAGCTTTCATTCAAATACTGATGAATGCACAATAAAATCATGGGGGTTTAATAGTAATTTTCAAGTAAACTTAGTTGCTCCTTAAAAACGAAAACAAGGGGCGCCTGGGTGGCGCAGTCGGTTAAGCGTCCGGCTTCAGCCAGGTCACGATCTCGCGGTCCGTGAGTTCGAGCCCCGCGTCAGGCTCTGGGCTGATGGCTCAGAGCCTGGAGCCTGTTTCCGATTCTGTGTCTCCCTCTCTCTCTGCCCCTCCCCCGTTCATGCTCTGTCTCTCTCTGTCCCAAAAATAAATAAACGTTGAAAAAAAAAAAATTAAAAAAAAAAACAAACCGAAAACAAGAATATAAGCTTGTTTGAGATGTACAAATAGCCCAAAGTTTCAGGCCTCTGAAACACCTTCTCCAAATTTCAGTGGAGTGAGCTAGGGGTGGCATTCAAGGGGCATGAGTGCTGCAGAAAGACCAAAGGCCACAATGCTGGACGTGCTTAATGAATCTGAGTAAGAATGGAATTAAATAATGCTGATAAGATGCTCTTAGCTCCCTAGAGACATGCACGATATAATTTAGTGGCCACAGTATTAATTAAGTAAGCATTTTCCTCTATGAAATATTAATAATCCATGATATATAAGTTCTATGACCCTTCAACTAATTTAGCTGTGTCAGAGTGTATGAGATGAAACTGTTGAAATCATGGATCTCGTTAGTGACTAATCCTTTTCATAAAGGAAAATAAAAAAAAATTACCTGTCTGTGCATTATATTGATTAATAGGAATAGTCTATGCATAAATCTGGGCTAGCAAAGTCCTCATTTTTGCTTTGCAAAGTGTGATTTACCTATTCAAAGAAAATTTAACTTTAAACTCATTACTCCTCATATTGCATTTAATGTTAAATCTTCTTTGAAAGCATAAATAAAACAGTATTCACATTAATATGAATGTATAAAATGGATGGACAATATTCTCCAGCACTCCTAATTCCTAAAGAAAATTTAGAGATTTAAGAAGACTCCATGACATCAACTCAGTAAGTGATGCATTTTGTAAATTTTTTCTACATATAAAATTTCCTTAGTTTAACACTTTAAAGAAAGAATCTGCTATATATTCACCTAAAATCCACAAAGACATGTGAAAACGAGTATTAACAGGGCAAGACATGGCAAAAACTCATGAAATTGGGGCTCATGAAACTCTCATAGGAACAGTATTACCTTTAGTCTTGAAAGTACATAAAATACACATTAGCTGATTCGGAGTGCTAGGAAGAACTAAAGAAATAGGCCTCAGTGTTATTAACAAGAATAAAAATAACAGCATGAACCACACAAGTTACTGCATGAAAATTTTGGACTTGGGTTTGGAAAACTGGAGTTCTACCCTCAGTTTTAGACTCATCCATGTGCTCTCTAGAAGTCACTTCGCTTCACACAGCTGGCTCAGTCTTTCACCAATGCACCCCCTTATTTTCAAGTCTCAAACATACCCCAGTGTCCCGGAAACTCTGATTTCTGACTAAGGTAGGAAGACCAAGAAGAGTGGCTATGAGCTGGGGCCTGAAATTCAGCCTCAGTGGCTGCAGCCAAGGTTGAATACCCCAGACTCTATAGGAGGGTTCCCATTAGTTTCCTTTATTTCCAAATAGGTAAGCTTAAGATACTTTTCCCCATAGTCTATGTCTACTGGAAAGATTTCTAAATGTTCCAAAACCTTTCTACCTGAATTAAATGGCCGCTGTCCTTTAATACCGTGTCCTAGTCAGCAGATTAGCTCTAATTTCCTACTGCATCCAGAAGTCTCTTGAGTTTATTGTGCCTTTGGACATCCCGCCGTGTCAATATCTGCATGCCTGTTAGTTTCCCTGCCCCATGGCCTGATAATGGAGCTTCTGCCACATGCTCATCCATGCTCTGTCAATTCCGATTACAGAGGTCCCTGCATGCTTCCACCCTTACCCACATGGATTTCCACTGAGGGACGAGCAACACGATAGATGTGAAATGTAGCAAGAGTTTTCTAGGTTGCATGGGTTGGTGATAGTGACGCCATGACTGTGATCTTGTTCGTTTTGGCTTAGGTCTGTTTCCCATTACGGGACCTCCATTCCCAGATTCCAGATCCACAATGCGATTCAAGGGTTAAATCAGGATTAAATAGGTTAAATAGGATTTAAGTTTTCTCAAAACCATACTACTTATGTAACAGAAATGTGATGTCCTGCAGATGTTGCTATCACATAAAACTTACTCTTTGATGCCTTCTAACAATTTGAAGTTTAAGTTATCTTCGCTTCTGTCAAAGAAACCCTTGTTGTCTATAAAGACCAAATGCCTTGGGTCATGCTTTCGCTGGATAACGTGTGCTAGAGCCACAGAATCTTGGTTGTCACACTTTGGCCTCAGTCCATTCTGTACACAGGCATCTTCCTTTCGAGGTCTGAATCCACAGCAATTTATATCTAAGCGATTATAAATCTGAAAATGGAAAACGAAAACAATATCCAAGATGCTGAGCAAAAACAAAACTTGGCAAAGCTAGATTTCCAAAGAATTAGTGTTTTCTAAATAGCTGCCTTGCCAGAATCTAATAAGGTCAGACTCACTTAATTAAAGGCAACTGTCAGAATAAGTCCAGGGTTCATATCCTTCTGACTCAGCCATGGTTAAAAGCATTTCCAGCTTCTAACAGTTCCAAAGTCAGATCATCCAAGTTAGACATCTCCACCCTTAGTATTAAAAATTCCCACTGACATCATATGTAGACACATGGCCAGAAGAATCTCTGACTGTATTCATGACAAAAGATGGAAGCCACTGCACTTTCACATAGCTAAAGGCTGTATCTTGTTTTCTTCCTTGGGTTGGGTTATAGAAAACCTGAGTTATCTCAGTGGCTCTAAAAGTTTACTGCATCCCCTAGTTTCTCTGGACTTTAGTATTACACTATCTAACCTGAAATAACCTAGAACAAGTCTTTGGAAAATATGTGACATTCAATAATGATAACAAAAAAACACTACTTGCATGGACCCCACAGTTAGATTCTAAATAAGTGAGCAGAATGAACAAAGCTATTGGGCCCAGTGGGGTTTATTACAGGGATAGGGATTCTACCCTACAGAAGAGGTAAATAGATTAATTAGAAAGGGAAAATTGTGTTATTTTCATTTCTTTGGGGCAGGAAAGAAATAATATTTATTAATCAGGGTAAATTAAAGCCTCAGCTTAGGGGCACCTGGGTGGCTCAATCAGTTAAGCGTCTGACTCTTGATCTTGGCTCAGGTCTTGATCTCACAGGTTGTGAGTTTGAGCCCCACACTGGGCTCTGCACTGGGAGTGAAGTCTACTTAAAAAAAAAAAAGCGTCAGTTTAGGAATTAGATAAATTTCAAGTCAAATCTCTGTTCTCACACTTAGCTATGCAATATTGTGTAGATTCCTTTACGTCACTGACTCTCAACTTAATTACCTGTATAATGGGAATGATACTATTGTACTATCAGTACAATAAGAAGTCAGTAAGTCATTAGTCAGTAAGTAAGTTGATTACAGTCAGTATCTGTAGGTGTTAAATTAAAGAAGATTAATTAAAATATGTATACACCCTCCAGCCCTGACGCAGGCACCTAGAAGATATTCAAAAAAAAACCTGAAAACAGTTATAATTGTTGAGACACACACACACACACACACACACACACACACACACACTATATGACGTGATTTACCTCAAAACAAGCTTCGAAGACAAAAGGCAATTTCTCCACGCTAATGAAGAAAAACTGAGCCTCAGAGAGGTTAAATAATCTGCTCTTGGTAGAATATACGTAAGTAGCAAAGATTGACACACAACTATATTTGTCTCCAAAATCCCATGATTTCCCCCCTAACACATCATGGTGAACAGTTTAAGGCTAGTCGAAGAAAGTACATATGCTCATGATTCAAAAAACAGCTGGACTGAACGCTGTCATTTTTATTCCTTTGGCAGTCATTCCCATCCTTTCTCTTCCCTTGTGTTTTTGCAGATCCTGTGGGGCTAGCCACTCGAGGAGGCCAATTGCTCAGGAAGGAATGCAGAGTGAGTAGTGCCAAAATTTAGCCTACTTTGAAATGGTCCCCACTCATTCACTCATTCATCCAACAAATGTTTATTGAACATCTTCTACCACCTATCAGTGGGCTGGGCACCAAGGAAAAGAGTTGCCCATGGTCAGTACCTCCCCACCACCACTACTCCCAGATGGAAATGAAGTAGTCATTTAATTTTGTCTCACTACCACAGCAAACTTTAAGAACTGGACGAATGACCTTCCTCTGTTTTCCGCACATAAGTGGACTTTGTATCAAATAGCAATATTTTGAGAAACAAGGATTATAAAAGAGGTCAGCCTAAGCCAATTTTCTATGACATTTGCATAAAACCAGTCACATGGGACAGGGGTGGTCAGTGAGCCAAGAGGCATGTGGATAGCTCAGGGGGTATACTGCTGATCCACAAGCAACCTACAGATAAAGGGAGGCCTCTGTCAGGATTGGCTCCAGGCAGCTGATCCATGGGGCTATAAGTCTCAGCAATGATTTCTCCAAAAGGTCACAGAGGCCGACTGCAGAGAACAGTAAGTTCCCACTTCTGGTTAAAGTGTATTTGCCTGGCATGAGGACAGGGGTTCCCCAAAGGTGAGCAAGAGTGCCCCAAGCAAATCACTATAGGTTAGATGAAAAAAGCATAGATCAGAAACTATTAGAAAAATTTATTGTGCCCTTTCTCTTCAAATAGTCTGATTAATTTTGTGTAGTAACTTGACTGCCTTTGAATATAAGAGAAACCAAGTGACATAAAGAGATTGTATCTGATTGGCAATTATTTAAGCTAAGATCAGGGAATCAGGGGGAACATGAAAAATAGGCTTTCTAGAAGCTCCTTCTCATCCAATCTCCCTTTTTTTTTTTTTTGCTACATTAACTATTCTCCAAAACTCTCTATACCATTGTCCTCTCATCATCATATGTTTATATGCGGTTATAATGGCATACACAGGGAAAAATATAATACATGGGAAAAAATAAATCCTATTTACTTTTGACTACAACATCAAGGTCTGTTATGTTGGATAAATGGTTTAGAACTTAAGTTATAAGGACCAATCTATCAAACTCTTCACAAATGGTGTCCTGAACCCTGAGCTCTCTTCGTTTTTGATTTCACACCAGTGAAGAAAGGACTAAGACCTATAGCTACATTTCTGTCATTTCTACAACAAAGCCATGAGTATCAAATATATTAGTGTTAAATGATAAGCACTTTAGAGTTTAGACCCCAACTTTCGGTACTTCTATAAATATTATACTTTTCTATTTTTAAACTACAAGGAAGCATTAAAAGTTAGAAGTGGAAAAGACCAAGTTAGGTCATTTTTTTATTGCCTTCCCAGCATGAGATTGTTTCCTACAGTGTATTTTTAAAGTGCTTTATCTGATCTAATTTTGAATCACTCAACAGTCTGTGATGATTTCACCACTTCCCCGACAGACTGTTGTGCCATTCAAGTCTAACAGACCTTATTATTAAAAACGGGTGTGTGTGTTCAACTCAACTCCTCTTCCATAAGATGTTTACCCCTCCTTTTATTCAGATTTACACTTGAAGTCGGTGGGTACAGTAACATGTGTCGAGTGTGTGTATGTGTGTATGTGTTTGTGTGTACACCTACAGATACAGACCCGTCTGTAAGGCCTAAATAATCTGAGTTTTACTTTGTCTTTCTTATCCTCTAACTATAGTAAATTATGTCTTTGTATTATTGCCCTTGTCTAGCAAGGGCTTACGTAGCTCTTAAATCTTGTTCCCTAGCTCTTCTCAGAATTTTGTTTATAGTCTTCCTTTTGAATTCACATTCAATATACCCAAAATAATTTGACCACAAAACCGTCATCCACTCCCTTAAATTCAGTGCCATGTGCCTGGCATTTAATTTAGTTATATATTGAATATATATCTGCTTACTGCAAAGAGAGTGTACCTATTTTTAAAGCCTGATAAAGCATATCCTAGATAGCTATGAATCCATAATATAGTGCTAATATACTTTTTAGTGCACACATTAAAACAATCATTTCATTTAACTATCGCATAATTAAGCACTGTAGTTCACATGAACATGTCTGCATCCTTAGATAATTATCCTACAAAGAAGGCTCACTGGGGGTAAATTGTATCAGGTAAGTGACTATGAGTATTGATCATCATCTCTGTAACTTGTTCAAATTCACAACCTCCCACCCTTTAAACAAGGAAAATCTTTTACAAAATTGAACTTCTGAATCAGAAGATTACTGCCAACCATCATTTTCCATAAAATTACTCTGTCCTCTTTTAGGAAAA
Source organism: Prionailurus bengalensis (assembly GCF_016509475.1). Lineage (NCBI taxonomy): Eukaryota > Metazoa > Chordata > Mammalia > Carnivora > Felidae > Prionailurus > Prionailurus bengalensis. Next base: position 69,958,152 of record NC_057344.1, on the reverse strand, counting down.
TGTATCTTTTCAATGTTTACCTAACTAAAATTATACTCAGAAAAATCCAGGTGTTCCAGCCAAATTTTTTTTGGTTGGTCGTGGCAATATTTTTAGATATACTGCCTTCTCCTAAAGTTTCTTTTTTTAATTCCATTTTCCTTTTGGTGGTGTTACTTTTGCCTGCATGAAAACATCTCCTGAGTGACTCAGTTATGTTTACAGAGCCTAAACAAGGATGCCTGCACTGCACTGACTAGCTCTCCAGAGCCCCTTAGGAATCTACAGAAATCCAATGACTTTTCACCCTTTTGCACACCACCCATTCTAGCTGTGCCTTCAAAATGTGGGTCTATCAAAGCAATTGAGGTACTTTCTTCACATTTTCTTTTTCCTCAAAATAATGGGATTAAATGACTAATTTCAGGCAATGCCTGAACAAAAGCAAGAAAAAATATTCTAAAAGTACTCCTAATATTAATGAAAAACATAACAGCAGTCATTTACTATTTACTCTGTGCCAGGAACTGTGCGCTGAATGCTTTACACGTGTTGCTTCATTTAATCCTCAGAGCAACCTGAAGATATGGGTGCTACCCACAGTCTCATCTGATAAGCAAAGACAGAGAGGCACAAGGAGGCTGGTTGACTGACCCAAGGTCCCTGTGTTCATAAATGACAGAACTCAGGATTCTAACCCAGATGTCTATGATCTCAAAGTCCATGCTCCTTCCCATCCTGGTTGTATCTCTCAGGTGTAGCCAAGGTGGCAGGTACTGCAAAAAAGCCAAGTGCCTTTGTATAGAATAGTAAATGTTACTGCATTCAGCAAATGCTGGTTATAAGCTTTCAGCAGAAGTACGAAGAACTGCAGTGTAGGAGTTTAGGTAAAAATGCATGAAGGAGAAGATATTACAGTTGTGTTTTGAGAGACAGGAAGTCTTAGCTAAAAAAATAAGCAAAGGCGTGAAAAAAGGAAATCAAGACACCTTTAGAAAAACTGAGAGTACATTAGACCAGCGCTTCTCAGACTGTCTGTAGTGAAAGACCAAGCGGTTTTGATTTTTCTTTCCCTCAGCCCCACAATTCATGTGGGTTGTCGTTTGTTAAATAATAATAATAGGGGCACCTGGGTGGCTCAGTTGGTTAAGCACATCTGATTCTGGGTTTGGGCTCAGGTCATGATCTCATGATTGGTGGGATTGAGCTTTGAGCCCCACATCAGGACCTCGCTGACAGCATGAAGCCTGCCTGGGATTCTCTCTCTCTCCTTCTCTCTCTGCCCCTCCCCTGCTTGCACTTGTGCTCTCCCTCTCTCTCAAAATAAATAAATAAACTTAAAAATAATAATTACTAGAGAAAATTTTAGTTTATTTATTTTGGGAGAGAGTGTGAGTGGGGTAGGGGCAGAGAGAGACGGAGAAACAGAGAGAGAGAGAGAGAGAGAGTGAGAGAGAATCCCAAGCAGGCTCCATGCTCATGGCACAGGGCTGGATGGGCCTCAATCCCATGCAAGATCATGTCCTGAGCTCAAGCCAAGAGTCAGGTGCTTACCCGACTGTGCCACCCAGGCACCCTCAGAGAAATAAAATTTTTAAAAGTACAAAATACCAGCCAAATAGTTTGTTAGAATCAACAGATGAAATTACTTTACCAAACTGCTACCAAAGTTTCTAAGTGTTGACTTGCAATTTTTGTACTTGTCACAGACTAGTCAATCAGCAGGGTCCTTGAATCACACTTTGAGTGGCACAGTGCAAGACTACACTGTCGCTAAGGTGAAGGTGAAGGCAGGTAGCAGAGGAAAAGCTGAGGGAGAGGACTGTACCTATAAGGGAAGCCAAAAAATCTGCTGTGTCTTCACGTTTCACCATCATTTTCTCATGTAGAGCTGGAAGAAAGGTAAAAGGCAAGGAACAGGGCATCGAGGGAAATGTTAAAAGAACAAAAACTAGAGGGAACCCAGGCAAGCTGAAGAGAGAATAAAATGAAGATGTTCTTCCTAATCTAGATGAGAAATTCCTCTGATCCAGATATTTTCCTCACTCAACTTTTTTTTTTTTTCTCCGTTTTTTATTTTATTTTTGGGACAGAGAGAGACAGAGCATGAACGGGGGAGGGGCAGAGAGAGGGAGACACAGAATCGGAAACAGGCTCCAGGCTCTGAGCCATCAGCCCAGAGCCTGACGCGGGGCTCGAACTCCCGGACCGCGAGATCGTGACCTGCCTGAAGTCGGACGCTTAACCGACTGCGCCACCCAGGCGCCCCCTCACTCAACTTTTTTAGTTAAATTACATAACCCTGTAAATTTTTTCCACCTCAGTTTTCGCAAACCTCTTAAAGGGTCTCAGTGAGCATACGTGTGTATGTATGTGTGTTTCTGATTGGGAAGTCAATATCACCATCTCTTTTCAAGCTGTTTGCTTTTTTAACCACTTAAAAACAGAACCTTTATAAAGAAAACTGCATTTTTAGAGAAAGAGTTTAAGAAATGCAATAAGACATGGAATAGATGGAATTTCACAATTTACCATAGTAACTCATCCAAGGCCTGGCACCTAGTAGGCACTGGATAAATGTCTATTATGAAAAGAACTATTGAAAGTTGGCATTCACTTTGTTTTTGTTTTTGATGTTTATTTATCTGTTTTGAGAGAGAGAGAGAGAAAGAGAGTGTGTGCATATATGGGCGGGGGAAGGGCAGAGAGAGAAGGAGAGATAGACTCAAGCAGTCTCCACACTGTCAGTATGGAGCCCAATGTGGGGCCCAGAACCATGAGTCATGACCTGAGCTGAGATCAAGAGTCAAACACTTAACTGACTGAGCCACCCAGGTGCTCCTGAAATGCAAAAAGACAGTGAGAATTGTTACCATTAACAGCCCCACCCTAGGTACAGAGAAACACAAAAACATATAGACTTACTTACAAGCTATTAACTCACATTGGAAAATCCTTCTATATGAATTTGTCTTGATGTGAACCAGGATATGATTGCCATGCTATCAGTGAAAAACTAGATGGATCCCTGTAGTCTAATGAATGTGTGAAGGTAGACCAGATCATAAAGAGGAACTTCAAACAAATGCTACAGTTCCCATGGTAGGATAATACAGTCTTGTTAATACAGACTTAGTGTCTTACCTTGGGAACTACACACAAGCAAAATCAAAAGTGGTCTCACCAACCTACCCCGGTATCACTTGGGAACTCTCACCTCATAAAATAATAGGTTTCATTTTTGTTCTGTGCTGCCATGGCAACAGGTGCCTGTTAAATTACTACGCATGTAAACGTGACTAGCAGAACATCTGATGAACAATGAGAAAAGTAAAATGAGTTTGCAATACATACATCTAACAGTGGCCACAGGCTCTCTTTTGCCTCTGCCTCTGTAAATAGCAGCCATTGCTCTTTACTACCTAATCTTAGAATTCCATAAAGATATCTATCAATATGAACCAAGTGAATGCAGAATCTCTAGTTTCTTCCATGTTACTGAATCATAAGTAAAGAAATAACAGTATTTACACACAAAAGCATTTTTAAGGCTGCAATATATTTGGATCTATTTCTATGGATGCAATGTTTAGAATCTATATACTGTACCTCAGAAAAAGTACCTGAAGTCAAACATCATTCTGCCACATTAAGACTCTGGAGAGAGTCACCACGCAAGTGATAATCTCTTTTTGGACAAAGAAAATTCCCTTTCTGCAATCTGCACAAGCAGGGCTGCAAGGAAGCAGCCTCTGCCAAAGACACACCCACTTTCCTGTAAAGATTTATAAAGAACATTCAGACTAAAGAAAACAATAATTTTTATGTTTCATAAAGTTCTGATTTATGGGATGAGTTTATATTAAACAAAGAAATGTAAACCAAAAACAAAGTAACCTTGGTATAAGTAAAATGTTTAAAAAGTGCTTTCTTTTGAGGAAATGAAACACCATTTTTAACAATTTAACATTAAACAGAGTTGTAAACAAGCTTAAGATTACGAACATTTACATCTGAGGAAACACTGTTACTGAAAACTTTTTGCTTGACTTGACTGTACTAGCTTTTAGTATTTTTACGGAATTTCTATCAATTTTAGTTTCCCCAATAGTGTGGTATTTTATTATAAGGAGATTGGCAAAAACAAGATCATCTAAATGACTACGCGAAAACACAATTCTGATTACAGTGACAAAGATTCTTTGCTTGATGTGACTTTAGTTAGGCTCCTGAAACTTTCTCCCTGGCCTTCCATATCAAATCTAGTTTTAGCAAAACCCTGTAAATCAGTTTAACCAGAACCCCCCCACCACTGATACCTGATAACTCTCAATATCTCATCTTCCTCATCTTCCACTGACCCCAGGGCGATGTCTGATCACCCTGGTCTGTCTTCAGCAAGAATATGGTTAGGCCATTTAAACTAGAACTCCTCTTACCCCTGGTGTTTCCTCTTCATAATTTGCCATCCACTGACCCCTATCCAGCTCCTTGGCTACACATTCACACTTGACTATGCTGTATTCAGATTGGAGCCTTATCTGTCTCCCCCACTAGAAAATCCCATTGCAATGGTTCCTATCCCTACACGCATCATCTTGAATAGTCTTCCTTACTATCTTTAACAAGTGTCACTGACTCTTTCTTTAACCATGATTAACACAAGCTAATATAGCATATCCCAAAGCTATTTAAACTCATATCTTTCAATGGAAATTGGTTCTTTTTATAAAAAGCTAATTAATTCTGACAGATGGATTATTCTCTGGTTATTGAAAACTAAGTACTGCTTGAATGTAGAGTGGTGGTTGCCAAGGGCTGGAAAGTGGGAAGATGAAAGGATGTTGGTCAAAGGGTACAAACTTTTAGCGGCAAGAGGGATAAGTTCTGAGGCTCAGACTATAGATAATAATACTATATTACATACTTGAAATTTGCTAAGTAGATTTTGAGCATTCTCTCTCATACACACACAAAAGGTAACTATGTGAAGTGATAAATGTTTAAGTTACCTTGATTGTGGTAAATATTTCACGATATAGGCAAACATCAAATCATTACATTGTACACTTTACAATTGTACAAACACAATTGTGTTTGTCAAGTATACTTCAATAGAGTTGGGAAAAAACAGTAAATAAATAAATTCTGCTTTCCTAAATTAAACTTTTTTTCAAAGACTGTTGCTACATGTACACACAGAAGTTCCTATTTGAAGATAGATTTGCTTTTATGCTCCTTGAGTTAGCAAATAGCTATAAAATAAAGCCCTTTATGCAACTTGGATACAAAATCCAAGTTTACATCATAAAGTCTTTATCAAAATAACCTAAAAGGATACATATCAGTTTTTCCCCACACTACAAGTAAGAAAAAAGCTGAGATCCTAAGTAACTTGTCCAAGGAGATACAACTAGTGTATGATGTGAATTTCTACCAACTTCTGCCTGACTCATCATACTGCCACCGGAGGTAGAAAAGACAAGTTTCTTGTTTTCATGGAGATTACAATCTGGATGCTTCTAAGTATGAGTCACTGTGTATCCTCCACATCGATCAATATCACATCTTGCACGGTGCACATACTCAATAACTGTTGAAAAAATGAGGGAATGATTGCCGGCTTCACTCAGCTCACCTATTGAAACCTATCTAATGCAGATAGCTAACTGCCAAAAGCCCTCTCCTTAGACAAGACCTCCATGTTTTCCTCTATCCATTTTCTTGTAAAAAGCTCAGAATCTTAAAATCAAAATCACAGAATCTTAGAATCACAGAGCTGTAACACTTGTGAAGTTATAAGCTACTATACAAAGGGAAGTTTATTTCAGAAAAATGACCCTAGGCCACGCTTCTCAAAGTTTCTTTAAGAACCTTTGACACATACAGTCATTGAAGACACCAAAAGGGATTAATTTATGTGGGCTACTTACTATATAGAATTTAAACCTAAAAAACATTAACTACCTATGTATTAATTCATTTAAAAATAACACTGGGGGCGCCTGGGTGGCGCAGTCGGTTGGGCGTCCGACTTCAGCCAGGTCACGATCTCGCCGTCTGTGAGTTCGAGCCCCGCGTCAGGCTCTGGGCTGATGGCTCAGAGCCTGGAGCCTGTTTCCGATTCTGTGTCTCCCTCTCTCTCTGCCCCTCCCCCGTTCATGCTCTGTCTCTCTCTGTCCCAAAAATAAAATAAAAAACATTGAAAAAAAAATTTAAAAAATAACACTGGGGGGCACTTGTGATGAGCACTGGGTATTATATGTAAGTGATGAATCACTAAATTCTGCTCTTAAAACCAACATTACACTATATGTTAACTAACTAGAATTTAAATAAAAGCTTTAAAAATAACAAATAAATAATTTTTGAAAAAATTAAAATTAAAAATAACACTGATACATCCACCAAATGTTAAACTGTTTGAAAGAAATTGCTACACTTTCCAACAAAATTAATAAGAGAAATGGAATTGTTTTATCAAGTTAAAATGATGTTTAATGAAAAAAGCAGCTAGTTCAGCTCACAATTCAAACAATTGCATAAGCAGTTTTCCTCAAGACAAACATTGCACTGTGGGAGGCATTACAAGTGCCTTAGGCATTCTTCCCATGTTACCACACAGAATTTTTAAAAGATGTATATTTACAGTAGAGATTTAAGAAAATCAATAGTTTCGTTGCTTCATCAAGGAAATTCTTAAGTGAATCAGGCATTTTTTTCCTGTATTTTTTCATGTGAGCACAGTGGCAATGAAGAGTAGGACAGCTGTTGGTACAATTTGGTGCCAGCTTTGATTCATGCTGAGGCACCAACAGATTCACCCACTACTGAGAATATCCACATAATGAAAAAAGCAAAAATCAGTCTCAACATTATTATGGAAATACTGTTGACCTCACGGACCCCCTGAAATAGCCACAAGAAAGCCATTGCCCTAAACAATCCCATCTGGTAATAATTTTTTCAAGTTCCATTTATCTCTTAGTTATTTATGTCCATAAACAAACACTTGAATATGGTTGCCAAGGGCACGGAACTAACAGCATCTTTATGCACCAGCTCTCACTTAACCCTCTCTGAATCTACTTCATTGGGCAAAATTATTTTTTTTTTCATGTTTACTTATTTTGAGAGACGAGAGAGAGAGAGAGAGAGAGACAGAGAGGGAGAGAGAATCTCAAGCAGGCTCTGCACTGACAGTGCAGAGCCCAATGTGGGGCTCGAACTCCCTCAGCTGAAATCACTTAACCGACTAAACCACCCACGCACCCGTGGGCAAAATTGTTTTCAAAATAAATCTTTTAAAAATAATTACATCAAAAAACATTGAGCCAGATGAACATCTGCCTGTCCTCTCAAGTGTTCCTATGAAAATACAATTTATATTGAGTTTTCCGTGCTTTTCTTATTTGCTTCCTGGTGGCTTTATGCAGGTCTGGTGCTTAGACCTCCTATTTTCCTGGAACACAGCAGTTAAGGTTGGTTTCAAATTGTCTGTGGTTCAGTGGCATAGGATTAGTGGGGAAGCCAATCCCAAAGCTAGCTCAAATGATGCATTAAACAATCTTTGAATATTGAAAGGTTGTTATGGAATCACACAGGCTGCCTCAAATCATTGATCTCTCCAGCCCAGCTATGTATACAAGATTTAGGATTGAGACATAGTAATTATGCACTAATCAATTTCAGCCCAGTCTATAAATTCCATGGCAAGGGTTGAAATAAGTAAAAATGGCATATCATTAAATAACATATACTGTGCTTTTGATTAATAATTAAATTAGAATTGACCCCAGAATGCTCAGTTGGTTGTCACTTAGCAATATGAAGCTTATGAATATAACTTACCTGACCAGACATTTTCCCCTTTGATTCAGACTGATAAAAGAGCAGACTCTGTGAGTCAATTTCCTAGTCCACGTTTTATGCAAATTAGGCTTTAAGTATAATCAATGCCAGAAATCTCTGAGAATAAATGCTAGACAGTAGGCGGAAAGAATATATAAAATTCTAAAAGCTTTTAAGTTGGAAGCAGACATCTGAGGAACCCGTATGATCCTTAACAGGAGGGATATGCTTTGAAACACAGAGCAGTCTTAACGCAGGAAGTAGACCAGGATCCAGAGAAATGCATTCTTGTTGTAAAGGCCAGGTAGCTAATAAGCCATGCTTCTGTGATAAACCAGGGTCAGTATGGCTAGACAACTGTTTCTCTTCAAAGTTGTCTCCATGAAAAATCAAAAAAATAGCTTAAATGCTGTGAAGTAAGAGAACGCAGTTTCTAAAAGTCAGGCCTTCACTAGAACAATGATGTCAAAGCCCAAAACAGAGATTCACAGGCCAGTGCCTTTGTGTTTACTTTCTCAATCCTGTCATATTGCTGTAGAAAGTTTTTAGCAGCAGACGTACATTCCACTTGAAGTTCAGAAAAAGTGAAACTATTTGCCTTTTGAAGTACAGGCCAATACAATTCTACTTTTGGTTTCATAATCTCTCCAAGGTTTTGAGGCCTAACTGCTAAGGGGACAGGTACAAGCTGGCAGGTCAGTTTCTTCAGTGAGGGGGACAGATTTCACAGACTTCCAAAGACTTTTATCAGACTGCCTTTGGAAGACAGGATTCTGAAGGAGCGAGCATGTGTAAAAGGGATGTATTCCATGAATAGTCAAAGGGGAATTGACTGTGTGGATTAACCAAGAGGACATCTGGAGAGGAATTACACTGAGAAACAAGAGTACAATAGTTCCCAGGCATAGAAATGACATTGTGTCAGATTCAAAGCCAAGTCTCAAAATCTCAAATGATGACTGAGCCTCACAGATTGATTAGGAATTGTCTAGACAGAACACAGAAATTCCTCAATTCAAGTTTGTTGAATTGAATTGAACCTCAAAAGCAGTACCCTGTATGCTTATAATTCCTGGGTTTTGTTTATAAAGTAAAATAAAAAGTACTATGCTATGCAAACAGGAAACAGAACAAATGGTTATAAAGCAAACTATTTAAATAAAACACCTCCGAAGCCAAGAAAGCCTTTCACATGATGTTGAAGTGGCCAAAAGCAACAAATAAATGCCTTAAGGTATTTGTTACATTAAGAGGCTGTTTCAACCTAGGGAATATTTCTTGGCTTCTGACCTTTAGATCGATGTTCTCAGGAATAGAATCTTTCTAATATCCACCTCCCACACCACCCCTTTTATTGGCATCATAAAACCTCAGAGAACCCTGCCTCTCTCGAATTTTTAAAAGCATAGGAGTAATATGTGGTCAACTGCATTTAAAGTATCTAAGTTTTTAAAAACACACAAATATCTACTTACTATGCATATAAAATTATTTTTCAATTGGCTGAAAACATGCACACTCATCTCATGACTGTGATCATCTGTTTGGAGAGAGTGCAGGAAGGGGACTTAAAGACATGGCCAAAGGGGACTTGAAGTATTTTTAATGTGTTTATATTTTTTAAATATATTTTAAATTATAAGTATATAATAAATATATAATAAATATAGTTATAATTATATAATTATATAATATATAATTATATAATTATAATTATATTTATTATTTTTATTATTTATTATTTATTTATTATTTATTATGTATTGTTTATTATTATATTTATTATTAATTAATTATATAATTATAATTATTTTTATAATATAATTATATAATATAATTATATAAATATAAATATAATTATAATTATATTTTAAATTATAAAAGCAAATATGCAAAAAAAAAGTTGACAGGATAATCCTAGAAGGTGGAAACATTGTGTTTGTTATGTTAGTCTTTGTTCTTTGAGGTGTTTTTGTTTTGTTTTGTTTTCTTTTCTTTTCATTGTCTCAACAAAGGGAATGGAGACATTGAGGAACAGAATCTCAGAATATAATCCCAACTAGTTTCCCAGGTTCTGTAGGCTGAGAACCGTTCAGTTAACAGACATGTAAGAAGGTTTTCCTGAAGTTCCCCCATCTGTGCAAAAAATGACAAGCCTTTTACCCCAACTTGACCTGAGCAGCAGGTCCATAGAAACAACCTCATAGGATCACATGGTTTCCTACAGCATCAAATGCTATATAGTGAGCAGCTCTTTATTGCAGAAAATTCACAGAAAAACCTACATGAGCCCTACTACTGAAGACTTGCAGTATTTGGAGATTCAAGAAATCATAGCTATGTGTACATATATACATTCAAATTCTTATAAACAGGGTGATTCTAGATGATATCTGAGCTGATCTATTGAGTACTTGCTATCTGCCAGTGCCTTAGTCCATGTACACTGCCTTAACAAAATACCACAGTCTGGGTAGTTCTTAAACATTCATTTCTCACAGTTCTGGAGGCTGGAAGTATGACAACAGGGTGCCAACATCATCTCTTTTGGGTAAAGGTCCTCTTCCCAATTGCAAACTGCCAACATCTCACCCTGTCCTCACCTGGTAGAAGAGACTTGGGAGTTCTGTCAGGCCTCTTTTACAACAGTACTAATCCCACTCATAGGGCTCTGCCCTCATGACCTCGTCACCTCCCAAAGGCCCTACCTCCTAATATCATCACCATGGGGGCTGAGATTCAACATATGAATTTTGGTGAGACACAAACATTCAGACCATAGGGAGGCAGGTACCATGATAAGCATTTCATGTGATAAGCATTTCATTTCACATCAGTCTCCAACTAAAGTCGCCTTTCTCCATTTAAGTAATAAAGAAAGCAAAGCTCAGAGATTATGAACTTGCCCAAGATTACAGAGCTAACTATTGAAGAAGCTGGGATTTGAAGCCAACATTATATCAGTACTATTGTTTTACATCGTTACTATTCTATGTTGCTGCCCTGTGAATTTAATGTACTCAAAACTTGTGGAAATTTTTTAGAATGATATTGGACATTCAGAGGAAAGAGGAAGCTTAATACGACTGAATTAGTTCCAGAAGACTTTGCAAAGAAGGGATTTGATTGGAGTGTGACGGACAGGCTGCATATTAGCTGAGAGAGCAGAAGCAGTGGCACAGTGGTGAGTAAAACATGGCGGAGGGTTGGGGAGGGGTCCAATAGACAGTAAATTAACCAAACTATAACACAGACACACGCACACATAACCCTGCAGTTAACCCTTCAGCCTACAGTGCAGAAGTACATATAAGAGATGGAAGATAAGAATGGAAAGGAATTTAGGAGGTCAAAGCATGGTGCTTCTTTTTTTATTATTATTATTCTTTTTAAGTTTATTTATCGATTTTGAGAGAGAAAGAGAAAGAGAGAGGCAGAAAGAGAGAGAGGGAGAGAATCTCAATCAAGCTCTGCACTGTCAGCACAGACCACAATGTGAGGCTCGAAACCGCAAATCATGAATCATGACCTGAGCCGAAACTAAGAGTCGGACGCTCAACCAAGAGAGACACCCAGGTGCCCCAGGTCATAGTGTTTCTTAAAAGCGGTGTTAATATTTTTCTAGATAAATGGTACCACTAGACAACCAGGTATTATGTCAGCCATACCAACTATAACTAGATAAGAGATGAAGGGAAATTACTCCTTAGAGAAGTACTCCAACTAATAAAGGAAGAAGAGATGAGGAATTAAAATATCTCTGCCTCTCAATGCCTACTGAATTGATGGATCAACATTGAGCATCAGTAGCTGCTACCATTGCAAAAAAGAAAGACCAAAAGACATTATCTCTCCCAGCAGAAGAATACATCACTATCTATGAAGAAGTCTTGAGAAAATAAGTGAAATCTAAATGTGATCAAGTCTATAAACTCCATAACAGTGTATATGGGATACACATGACAGGAGGACAAATAAGGACACCAGAGAAGTGTAATTAGCAAACTCCAGAATCTAGAACTTGTAGAAAACAAGACATATGCTTTCTTCAATAAGTAGGCTAATAGGGGGGAAAAAATAAGAGGTGGGGGGTGGAATCCATAGATTAAAAGACATATCAACTGATCACAAAGTCTAGGCTTTCTCTGAATCCTGATTCAAAGAAACAACCTGAAATAATAAACACATAAGCAAGCAAGCAACAAATAAATAAATAAATAATTTATAAGACAAAAACTTGAACATTGACTGGATATGTGACTGGCATTGTTGTTAATTTTTCTTTTGGGTGTGTTTTATTTTCTAGTGATACAGACTGAAATATTTACAGATGAAAGAATATGATGTCTGGGATTTGCTCCAAATTAATGTGGGCTTGGGAAGTAGCATGGGATACAGATAAAACAAGCCTGGTTATGAGTTGATTAATTGTTGAATTTGGATGACAGGTACCTGAGGGTTCATTTATTTTTGTATATGTTTAAATTTCTCCAGTAAGGCACAAAGGCATTTAAAATTTATTTTCCAATCCAATGGAAGTCTTCTGAGTTTTATTTATTTATTTATTTATTTATTTATTTACTTACTTACTTACTTATTTATTTATTCATTCATTCATTCATTCATTCATTCATTCATTCATTCTTGTGAGAAGCAATTAGTACAATTAAAAGGAAAGTAGGAAAAAATAAACTCAGCAATAATTTGCACAGCAAATCACAGTTGGGGAAGATAGAGACAAGGAGATCAGCTAGAAGTCCCTTACAACATCTGGACCTATATTGATAAGAATCTGATTAGAAAGTATTAATAGAGATAAAAAGAAAACCATAATTGGAGTGATTTTGAGGAACGGACACTTGAATTTCATTTTAACGGGCATACTTAGCTTTATACAATTAAAATTCTCTAGAAACCATAATGTTTCAGTTCTTAGCACGCCTACACCTTCAAAGTTTAGAGTTGGTCATTTTTAATGCCTAGAATAAGACACTCCCATGTCTTTTACCTTAGCAAGATATTCTCTGTAATCAAGTGAACAACTGTGATTCTCATCATAAAAAGAAATTGTGAAGATTTTTCAACAAAGAATAAAAAGCAGTAACATATATTTTCCAAACCTTTGGGCCTTGGCCATCTTTGCTCCTTAGGTCCCTGCCAATTCAGCATGTCAACCAGTATTGCCAAAGCTAATCCCAGACTTTCTTCACTACTTGAAGACAAGACAGTATCTGACTTACATCATCTCTTTGTTTGCTAGCAAATGAACAAAAAACTATATTAATTGCTTTCTTGGACTTACCAATAAATACAAGGCTACCTATCAGTCACCAATGTCCTAGTTCATCAAGAAACATGATCAGCAATGTCACCGATCAATGTTTTTCTAACAGTTGATAGATCTGAGCACTCCCATGTGTCTCCGATATCACCGATCACACTATTTTCATCACCAGTGTCTCCTTAACAATGACTTTGGTCACTTGTCTGCAGTCACCAACATCTCTAACCAATAATGTGCCTGATAACCAATGTCACTGATCATGGGATCCTCTTCTATCAAATTTTCTTGACTGTCCGTGTCATTGGCAGTATGCTACTTCTGCAAAACAATAGAACTGATCCAAACTCTTAGAAATCCCAGTGTCCAAGACCCTGGATTGGTATGTCTCTTGTTGTCAGAGCACCTGTCTATGAGTGATCTCTGAAAGTCAGAGGTGAGATCTTTGATCACTGAGTAGTAGGGATAAAAGGTGGGGGATGCTTGGAAGACTCTCATAATCTATCATGGAGGCTACAATGGGAATCTTTCTTTGCCTAGCATTTGGATACTCCTACAGAACAAAATATTCTTTTAGTGAGAACTTATATTTCTCTTGTTTAGGTGATAGTTGGTTGGAAGTTTTACTTTTACTATTATCACATCATTAAGTGAAAAAAAAGTGATGCATAGAAAAAAGAGTGGAAGGCAACATGTCAAAGATTAACACCTATTAATCTAATGTGTTATATTCAGGAACTAAATCATTAGAAGCCAGGTAAAAGGTAGGAGAGTTGACTAACAAAAGACAACTCCAGGGGGAAAAGACCTACCAGGTCATATTATTGTTGTTTGCTGAATTTGTGAACATAAGTTTACTACTCACAGCCACCTGGGAGAAAATTACCTACTGGCACAGGAGGTTTCCATAAGCATAATTTTCCCACTCAACTTTTTCATACTTTTAGCCCTTTGTTAGAATCCCTCTCTCTGAAACTCTCTTCCTATCTCCTATACTCACCTGATACTGCAAGATTTTGTTTCTAGATTAAATGTCACGTTTTTCATCCACATTCTCTACCAATCTATAAGAACCAATAGCATCTTACTTATTTCTAAAGAATTTAACATTCAATTATGATGGCTGATACATTTTATTATGGTTTTCTATTAATGCTATTAGACTGTATAACTCTTGAGGTCGGGGACACTGTCTCACCCATCTTATCACCAGCACTAAACCTGCCAAGTGTCTAGAACAGAATAGGGACCAAAAAAAGTCTGCAAGTGCAAGTGCAAAGAAATATGTATAACTTATTTGGTTGAAGGTAGAAGCAAACATCTCCCCAAACGCATCTCTGTTAGTCCTCCTCTGTCTAAACACTCCTTAATTTCTCATCAAATAAATAGCTATTCTTAGAAAATATAAGTACAGAAAGAACTTCATTAAATAGTAAAAATACTTAATATTTTCTATTCATTTGATTTTTTATTTTCTAAACTTCTAATTCTCTTAACAAACCTTATTTCTCTATTGCAATTACACTTTTATTTCTTTCACTTCTGACATCTTTAATTTGACACTTTTGATTTAATATTTTAATATAACTAGGTAGTTTTCTTTGACCAAAAATATAACGCCCTGAGTGTGACATTTTCAGATACTCTGCTATTAACTGGAAGGTTGCAGAGTTGGATAAGACAGGGACTTGCCCTTGAGAAATTCACAGCTTATTAAAAAAGACAGACTAGTCAAAAATAATTAAAACTTAATAGGATAAGATCTATAATATAAGTATGGAAGTCCATAAGAGTAGAAAACATTAATGATTTGGGAATTACTTAAAATTTAATGAATAAAAATAATGATAAAATATTTTAATTCTTATATTGGTATTGACCTCTACTATTATTTCTGGATGATCACTTTCTTAATATGTAATACTCACTGAACCTATCATGTATAGGCATTATTCTAAACCCTTCATGTGTGTAAAAGTATTGAATTCTCTCAATGGCCCTCTATATAAACAATATAATTATTCCTGAGGAAACCGACGCAGAGAGAGATTAAGTAACTTTTCAATGTTAAAAAATTAGTATTGGTAATCAGGGTGGAAATGTAGAAGGCTGGCTCCAGAATCTCAGTTCCTAACCATTATACAGACTATCTCTGAGCTCAAAAAGCAAGTTTTCTATCTCCTAAATCTTTTCCTGTTATTTTATATGAACTTTTGATAGAGATTTCCCAATCTTAGAAATTCAAATGCTCTTTAGAATACTGCCCTTTGTCATCCTCACAGAGGTAAATTTTTGTCTATGTAGTTCATACCCCCACGCTTCAAGAATAAAAGGTTACTTGTGCCTCCGTCACATTTTACAGACCCAGTAAAATGGCATGGCCTTTATGAATGTAGATTTGTTAATTGGGTAAAACAATAAGAATGTTGTGCACAGAAAATTAACAACTGGGTTCTGTACTCTCTTGCCTTGCTGTAGCATCCTAGAACAAGTGATTTTCATTTGCTTCAGGCAGAACTCTCCTAAGATTGTTAACAAAATTCATCCAATGCACTCCCAACACATTCCCAGCCACCATTTAAATGAGGCATATATTTGACTTTAAGGTAAACACTGCAGTGTAATTGATGAGAAGGATTGTTGTAGTAAAGATAATTATTATAGTACCCATGAAAAATGGCCTATGTATGTCCATTTATTCATTTATTTGTTCAGCAAACATTTTCCTTTTTTTTATTTTTAGCAACCATTTTCAACAAACAACTCTCTGTAAACACTGTATGATGCTAAATACAGGAAGTAAAAAGATAAATTAAGATATAATATTATCAGGAGTACCTAGGTGGCTCAGTCGGTTAAGTGTCGGACTTTGGCTTAGGTCATGATCTCGCAGTTCATGGATTCAAGCCCTGTGTTTGGCTCTATGCTGACAGCTCAGAGTTCAGAGCCTGGAGCCTGCTTTGGATTCTATGTCTTCCTCCCTATCTGCTCTTCCCCTGCTCACACTCTGTCTCTCTCTTTCTCTCTCTCTCAAAAATAAACATAAAAAGATATTTTTAAAGATATAATATTATATGAAAATGTAAAATTTCTCTGGAGTAATATCTACTATGAGAAAAGTCAAATGAAAAACAACAAAATAAAAAAATTATCTGAGACATACAAGCTTGATAAAGATTAATTTTCGTGATATACAAAACATCTTTACAAATCAATAAGGAAAAGCTATGGAATGCAATGAAAAGGGCAATAATTTAAACGGACAACTCACAAAAAAATGAACTGTAAATAATTAATATTTAAAAATATGATATTCTTAATCTCACTTATAATGAAAGAAATAAAAATGTAAACAAGATCTTGTTACCCTCCATTAAATCACTAAAAATATTAATCAGTTTTCCACTTCCCAAGGTTGGCAACAGAGAGGGAAATAGACACTCTCACACCTTACTGGTAAAATAATAAAATGCTACAGCACCTATAGGAAGTTAGCCTTTTGTCTGTTGCACTTTGGGAAGTAACTAAATATTGGATGAATAAAAAAAAAAAAGTAAGTCTATTCTCACAGATGACATCCTCATATGCATAATTTGATATACTCTTTTAGATACTAACCAAATTAACTCTGAACAATCGAATTAACTTCTGACTTTCAGATTCAGTACTTTAGCCGAGCCAAAATTGGAAAGTCCAATCTTGGTGTCATGACTTGAACAGGTTCCAGTAAAGTTTTGCAGAGATCACAGCCTCATGGATTATCAAGAATGTGAAAGACACCCTTACCACCTCCCCCAGGCAGAAGGAGAAAGAAGATAGACTACAAATAGAACTGACCTGCCAATAGAATCAGTTTCTGCAGAGGTAGCAGCAGCCTGATGCCCAATATCTCAAGCCAAATGTGATCTTGCCTCACGCAGTGTGAGTGTACTGGAGGGAATCATCCAGGTAATAACTGGCAAAGCCTGAACTAAGATAGGAGCATAAGCCATACCTAAAAGAAGATGGATTGGGTAGATACCAAGGATTTGGTCACTGTATGCACGTGAGGATAAGTATCACGAGGCATATAAATGACTCCCAAATTCTTGGCTTGGGAAATTGGAAGATGATGGTGCCATTGTCCTATAAAATGAATGGAAGAAAGCATTGCTTAGAAGTTCGTCTCTTAAGCCAGAACTCATGAGTTGGACTCCAAATTCTATTGGATCCCAGAGATGTGACTCTAGCCAAATTACTTACTTTCTCTTTGTCTTAATTTTCTCAATTCTAAAATATGAATAATAATAATAATAATAATAATAATATATACTTCATAGAATTGTTATGAGGATTAAATAAGTTAATATCTCAGTGCTTAGTATAGAATGCTTAGAACAGTACCAAGCACATAGAAAGTGTTATATAATAGTTATATTATTAATAGTTTAAAAACTTAAAATACTTATCTTTGTTGAAAACTTATACTAGTGATGTGCCTAGATTCATCCTAAAGACCACAGACAATGGACATGATGATAGAAGCTGCTGACACACTCAGGAGACCATGGCTCAGTTGGAATTTATTCTCACTCAGTCAAGGTAATGAAGAGAGTGTGACAATGTGAACACACCTTTTGTGAAAAAAAAGCTCTCTTCCTCCATGATCTATTATATCTCTTATAGGCAGGGAGTATCACTACTTCCCTAAATGACGCTGTTTCAGGCAAATGGTACATTTAGGATGCCCTAAATATCCTATGAACATTACCAACCCCATATTCTTCCTCACATTTGTGTCTATCCTCTTTATCATTTACAGCCTGCAATCTTAGTGAGACTCTTCCCTCTTTACTATTTTATGGCAAAATGCTCTCCCTTGCTAACCTTATACCAGTAAGAAATTTTATATTATTTCATCCAGCCATTCTTATAGGTATCTATCTTTATTTCATACACTATTCTTTCCTAAGTGATTAAAAAAAAAAAAAACAGGGATAGGGATAGAGGAATAAACCATCTTTACTAGTTTGCTACCCTGTGTCAATTTCTACAGTATAATTCACGGTAGGAATTGCATAAATACATTATTATTGATTGAACCATACTTGTTTCCCTCAGGAGAAAGGAGAATGACAAAAACAGAAGGTAGGTTGAGATTTAGTTGAAGATTCCAGAATTAAAACAAATGTCACTAGAGACAACTTCTAAAGGGTTTGTCCTTTATTCAGTGTAAGTTAGCTCTTAATGTGACTCAGTTACAAACCTCAAAGTCATTTCTTTCTCATAGACTTCACTGCCAAGCTCATGAATTTCCTCTCCATCCTGCCCCTAGTCATCACCCTCAGGAGCTTCAACATCTATATTGACCACTCCCCAAACACCTGGCCTCATGGTAAATATCTTTACCTACTTAGCCCTAGAAATCTTCACTCATTCTTCATTTTATTGCTAATACATTTTATCATATCAACTCCCTTCATTAACCTAAGGATAACCTGGTAGTTGTCACACAGTAATGGTTAAAAAATATGGAATGTAGCCGAACCTGCTGACCCCAATCTTTGGGAACTTACTAGCTATGTAATACCAAACAAGTTTTAGGTAACTGTTGAGAAACAATTCTCCATTGCAACCTTATGCAATCTGACACCAGATTTTGCTCTGCACTGTCTCTTCAAAGATGTTAGTATAGCAGATAGCCTTGGAAGATATAAAGAGTATCTCCCTCTGATGTGGAAAGCAGATTTGATTTGTCTGCTGAACAAGATAATGTCTCCTTCCAGGGAAAGGTTGGGCAGGTTTGCTAGCAGCCTCTATAAGATTGGGGTTTCCTAAGCTTAGGGTTTCTCTGTAGTGACCCAAACCCACTCTATGCAGCATTCACCAGGGCCACCCTGTATCAACCCAATGGGACTTGAGGGGCAAAGGAACATGAAGCTCATGCCACTTTCTCTACTATGAGTAATGAAGTCATTTGTCTGTCTCTGACCCAGGAATCTTTTGTCACCTGCTAGCATCTATGAACAGGTGGCTGGCTAATTTGTTAGCTTTCAAGAAAGGTAATATCTCAGATTTTCCACAGTTCTTGATAATAACCTCTTTATGCTTCAGTTTCCTTTTACTCAGCTATAAAATGGAGAAAAGATGCCTATCTCACACAGTATGTTAATTAAATGGAATAATGATATAATATATATACAATGCTTAAAACCAGTCTGAGCCTCATAGCTGGACTCAATAACAGTTTTTTGGTGACTCTTGATTGCCTCCTTGCCAAATGGCCTGCTCTCTAGGTCAGTTCTCACTGATGGCTTTGCAGAACTGACAACATATATCATCCTCCTCTTGAAACTTCCTACGCCTTAGACTGTGACTCTGCACTAAACTGGTTTCCTTCTTACAATTTTAACCCTTTCTAGTTCCTTCACACACACACACACACACACACACACACACACACACAGAATTAAAAAAGGAGAGGGGCACCTGCTTTGCTCAGTCCGTTAAGCATCTGACTTTGACTCAGGTCACGATCTCATGGTTCATAGGTTCGAGCCCTACAGTGGGCTCTGTGCTGACAGCTTGGAGCCTGGCACCTGCTTTGGATTCTGTGTCTCCCTCTCTCTCTGGCCCTCCCCCACTTGCATTCTGTTTCTCTCTCAAAAATAAAGAAAAATTTAAAAAATTTTTAAGTAAAAAAATTAAAAACAAAAGGAGAATGTTTTGAAAATGTCCTAAGACAGACCTAAATTTCCACAAAATACTACTTAACAATGCAACAACAGCAGCCAATCAGTTTTTCTAAAATGGAGAAAGAGAAAAGCAGTAATCAGAATGAAGGGATCAAGAGTATTGAGATCCTTATCAAAAGGAGATAAGTTATAAGAAACCTGTAGGATTCTGAGTCATTCAGTTATGTAGATGGCCAATATTTATTATTCTACAATATCCAATATTAATTAAATATTTGCAAAAAAACTACTGGAAAGAACACAAGAGAAATGGTGGCCATAAGCTACATGGCCAAGGGACCAGTGAAACACAATGTGGAATGATGGAACTTCAGGTGTGGAAAGAAGACAAATTTTTACCATCAACAAATCCCAGGGAAACCCAGCTCCAGCCTCTAGGTTTTAATAGTTGTAAGAACTTGGATGAGTTCCTTAGCCTCATCAAACATCAGTTTATCCACCTCACAAATACAAGAAGACCATTCACCTTGAAGAGCTTTTCATGGGTTTCCTCAACAAATCGGTTCTCTGATTATTGCAGAACTGAAGAACTGAAAAATTACTCCTTCGGAAACTAATAAAAGAGCTGAGGGACATTTCTGAATATTTCCCAAAAGAACACAAAATTTTGTAATGTGGTATTATACTTGCCAAATACAGCATTGTAGAACTTAAACTCTGGCTTCACAAAAACTCAAGGTACAGAAAATTCCTTAGTGTCAGACTTCTACAACTCAGTGTCAGTCTTAGATAACCACTAATGTGATTTGATAAACTTACCTGTAACAAAAAATCAAAGAGTGCCAACTTAGACCACTCATGATGATGTATTTCAGTACAACCCCATTCAGGTTTGGGTACTCGGCCATTCTGCCAGCACTTCTGTTTCAATGACTGTTGGTAAGTTCCCCAGGTGAGCTTAACAGAAGAGTGAGTCTCATTACTTGTTGGAGATAAAGATGAGTCCCAGAGGGTGACAGGACATGGGCGGCCATCTACAGAATCCAAAAAACAAACATACTTTAGCATGATTTTAACTCAGTATGTGCCTTCAGGCAGTCACTCATAGCTTCAATCTCTCACCTACCAAACGCAGGAGTTTGAGTAGATGATATTTCATGGTCCTTGCTGGACAATGAAAGGAAAGCTTTTTGAAACAAGATGCTTTATAGATGTGGCCCAGCAATAAGCCACTAATCACCAATAACAACGTCCTCTGGTTAATGTGGTTTTCCTCCACATCTAAAAGCCAGCTACCACGAAAAAGGAAAGAAGCCAGGCATTTATAATTGTCTATTCAATGTCTGAGTGGAGCTGCTATTTGTAATAACAACTGTCTGATTTTCTGAGGCCACAGAAAAAGAATTTTTAGAAGTCGCAAATTTAAAAGTGAAATTGTTTGGTTCACATCAGTCACTATATTCTCCAAAGACACAAAAAAGGAGCAAGATGGAATTTTTTTTCTTTTCTGATGGAAACAGCACTCTTCATAATGGACGTTTATTCGCACATAACCTCACAAAGTGCTTTTAAGCAAATGTCATTTCTTCAACTGCATCTGTATAGATGATGTTTTCAAAAAAATCTGTCACCCTAATTGCTTTTGTCTCACTCTTGATAGTTTAGAAATTCCACTGCTAAACTATATAAAGAATGATGAGCCTGAGTGAAGTCATCATAAATGGAAAAGACCATGAAGGGTCCATTAAATGACACTTCAAGCTTAAAACCAATAACATCGCTTTCAAGCCCCCATTTCTGCCAAGTAAAGTCACTGAGAGATGATGTTAAGTGATTTTGCTTATCACTTAAAAATCAGAATGATGCTCTTGGGAAAAAAAAATAAGTAAGTCACAAAGTGCTAGAAAAGCCCACTTAACTCATTCTTAACAGGCCTGGACAAGAGAGGCCTCTGAAATTATGACTGGAATGTCTAAGACACATCACAGGAATTTTTAAAAGCCCTTTCACATAACCTGAGAGATACTCAATCTATAACTGTATTCCTTTTTGTTAAAGGCATTTGTTTTACCATCTAGCTTGTTTGCCTTCTTGTAGAGTTCCTATGTCTGTGTGGTCTTTACTACAGGAAACAATCATCTTCTACAACCTGCCTTGAATTTGCTATTACAGTGACCTCAGTAATGTCAGTGGCATTCACTTAATCATTCTGATAACCTGCATTCCAGTTTAGCTCAAAAAAAAGTCTTCCTCCATTTAGCCTGGCAATTTAGTTTAGACCTGGGTATGTAAGAAGCCCTTTAGATTTTGGAAATTATGTAACAGTCATTGACACACAATTAAAAAAAAATAATAATAAACAACATAGATCCAAACTAAGGAACTTCATCTGTAACATCAATCTCCCCTTTTTATTTCCTTTGACTTTCCTAAATGATTTGGGGGCTTCTGGGACCCAACTGTCTTCTTAGATAGAAGATAAATGTAATTTTAAATGAGTGTACCCCAAATACTGCACCAATGTAAAAAATCATAGTAATAAAATTCACATAAAAGCAGTCCATTGTACAGTGGGAGACATGTAGATACCAGTGTAATCAAGTATGAGTGGAAGACACAACATAGCTTTCAAAGACACACATACTTTAGATTTCTAAAGATAAACACCAAGAAGTTCTAGCCATCAGTGTCTTTAGATAAAAGTTACACAGATAGCACTTTAGATTCTGAGGGCTAGGAAGTACTCAAAAGGGAGTTGAAACCTAATACTGAAGCTCAACAACACAAATCAATACAGGAGACAGGCCAGCAGGTTCCTCAACAAGTCACAGGAGGCCCTCAGAGAAACACGGAAATGATCTACATAAACAATTGGAACAGTTAACCTTCTGGGCTGTTTTCCTTTCCCTTAGAAACATTTGTTTCTTATTTTTAAAGCAATTAAAAGCAAATCTACTCATTTCAGGAAATGTGGGAAAACATCAAAATGTAAGGCTAAGAAAACAAAAATCATCTATAATCTTCTGTCCCAGTAATTGGTTATATTATTTATATACTGACCTCTGGTATTTTCCCCATCCCTTTCTTTTCACCTAAAAAAATGGAAATTGTTTTTAGAAATTTAAGAAGTATAGCTTATGATCAGAGCCTAGACTCTGGAATCCAACAGATCTTTTGAATTCTGGTCACATTACTTCTTAGCTTTGTAACATTAGACAAGTTAAGCAACCTCTCTAAGCCTTGCTTTTATCCTCTGAAAAAAAGGGGGTTGGGGGGTGGAGATAACACACCTTCTAAAACTGGCTTTTAGGATGCATTTAAAGTCCTCAACCTGATGCCTAACATATATGCACATCCCAGAAAGCTTTTGCTGTAACTATTATTATTATTACACATGTTATTACACATATACATTATGCAATTGCACAGTTCATCAGTCTTCGGCTGCCTTTATTTGTTTTTTGAGTATCTACTGTATGCCAAGCATTGTTCCAGAAACTCCAAATAAGAAAATTAATAAATAAATGCCCATTTCTATTTATTTTCTTAGGGTTTACATTTCCACCAGGAGAAAGAGGCAAACAGGCAAAGAAAATAAACATTTGGGACTGTCTTGTATATACAGTGTGTCACAATTGTTTTACTAAATATTTTACCACAAGAGTTTCTCTTATAATTAAATATTTTTAAGTAGCATCACTTTAACTGCCATACAATAATCTAGCCCAGTGGTCAACAAACTGTCAAAGGTAGATAGTAAAGTATTTTAGACTTTGACAGCCATCCAGTTTCCATCACAACTATTCCCCCAGCAAGTGTTCAACTCTGCTATAGCACAAAAGGAGTCAAAAACAATATATCAGCAGATGGATGTGACTGTGTTCCAATAAAACTTTATTGTTGACATTGAAATTTGTGTTTCATAGAATTTTCAAGTGTCATAGAAATGTTATTATTCTTTTGACTTTTTTCAACCATTTAAAACTGGAGAAAGCATTTGTAGCTCACAGGGCATTCAAAATAGGCGAGGGGCCAGCTTTGGCCCACAGACTGTAATGAATCGGCCCCTGATCTAGTCTATGAGCATACTGTATTTCATTTACCATTTCTCTACTTTAGCACATCGAATTGTTTGAATGATACATTTTCTAAACTATTATTTTAGAAGCTGTTCTCAATCTTCCAAAGGGAGCTTTAAGCTGATAGGAATAATTCATTTTCGATTAGTATTCCGGGTTTTTCTCCACATCCATTCATGTCCCCTCAGCAAAATATTTTGAGTACTGACTATAACATAAAAACATTCCATCCTGCTCTGCTGGAAATCCATGCACCTCAGGCAAGGGGGATTTCTAGAAAGCAAGAAGAAAGTAGGATGAGTAGTACCTCTCAGGCTGAGCGTGGGTGGGGTGGGTCTCATCCACACACCGGTCTTCTTGCTGAGTCTCTGTGCATATGGCCCTTGAGATAACAGTAGTCAGTATGGCTCCAGATCTCAGGGCTATGAGTACTACTGTGAAAATAATTCCACTTTTTATAAAATATGGCTGTTAAAAGAATTAAATGAACTTTGATAGATCTGAAGGGATGACAGAAAAATAGCCTCTGAAAACAGGAAACTGGTTAAAGCAACTTACCCTGAAGTGTTTCAGAGATGAGGGACATTCATCTCTTCACATTCAGGTTTGTCAAAATGATTCAGTACCGTACTCTCTAGAGAAATCTTAACAGTGAAGAGATAAAATTTTAACTGTCAGAGTGGTGAGAAAGCAGGTTTTCAAAGATATGTGGGTGTTCGTGTGAATTAAAGGTTATACAGCTGCCTTAAAAATGAGACTTGCCAGAAAACTTATTTTTTTCCCCAAAATCTGAATATCTCCTCTACTGCTGGTGTTCTCCCAAGTCATTCTTTATTCGAAAGACAAAGAAGACATTCTTCTGAAAAGATGAACATGAAAATTCACCAAGAATGTGCTATATACAATCTCCTTTGCCTGGATTTATGAAATGCCCTCCACTTGGAACATTGACTGCCTAGTTTTGTTGAACTAAAGGTGAATGCTAAGCACGCTGGGTCAAGTTGTGAGTGTCTGTCTGCATTTCTCCCTGGGCAAAAATTAGTAAAGATGTCCTGAGTTCTGAAATCAAAAACCCTTTCTACCATATGGGCCAAGTTCCAAGACTGCTCCAAGGCTCCCCGCGAACAAGACAAAAAGGGAAGTAGCAATTCAGGTTCAGAATCCATCATTAAAAATGACTACAAAACCTATCAAAGAAAACAAAGGCCAATCAAAACTTGAGACTCATCTTTGTTATAGGAAATGAATTCTTCCAGATTCCACCACAACTATCCACAACACATTGAAGACAAACCTCAATGTCTTGGATCTCTAATTGCTAAAAGCAACTGTTGGTGCTGGTGTCATGCCAATGATGATGTAGCAGGTGTCTAGTTGTTAATGATCCCTTAAGTACTGGTTGCTCTAATTTTTTTTATCCCAGTAGGGTTTTGGCAATTAAAAATATTAGGCTGAAGGGAAAAAGCAGGTAAGATCTCTTGGCTTAGAGTTGGTCAATGTGAACAAGTCAGTGAATGTGAGGGAGGATAAAACAGGAACACAAGATTCTGGGACAGCCTTGAGGAAGGAGGAAATTTGGAGGATTCGATGAGTCCTTCTGCCCAGGGTTTCAAATGTTGTTAATTTACTTATTCAAAACACAAATTTTTACAATGGTCCCTCAATTGTCCTCAAATAGGCCTATTAGTTCATGGGTTTCAGACAGAAAGGATTCAGTGAGGCATAGCAAACATGGAGGACTTGCAAGGTCCCCAGGTCAGGCAAGGCCCAGGCCTCAGACAGTTTAGAGTTTAGTGGAGAAAGACAAGTGTGCACACAAATGACAACCAAACAAAAATATCTGCCAGTTGAATGAGTGTTTGAAGGGAACGAGTGAAGGACTAACATAAAGACTGAGCTTTCAGTGCAAAGTTAAGAAATGAAGAAAGGCTGTACCCTAGAATAGCTGTGTGCTGAAATGTCACAATTAATAGGGGAAGAGATTTAGCTGAAAAGGATCTGAGAATACGAGGTGTGGTAGAAAAGGAAATCACAAATGTTGATTCTATCCCTGACTTATCACTGGTCTCCACAGGATGTGAGCCAGGTCCTTCAGTCAGCTTGACTGAGGCACCGAGTTCCCCAAGGTCTGAGAAGAGTACCTTCCAAATCTATCTCAGGGGTGGGCGAGAGTCTAATGATATACTGAAAAATACAGCACTGTCAAATATTTAAAAGAACCAAACTTAGGTTAGGTTTTTATGATTTAAAAAAAAGAGAGACAGAAGAAAGGCAGAATTCTTCTGTCTCTCTTTTTTTTTTTTTAAATCATAAAACCTGTGCATAGGTGCATACATAGGTATAAAACCTATGTATAGGTTCTCTATAGCCAACCAAATCCTGATTACAGGGACTTGTACCAGAAACAGATTTCTGGGTGATTTGTAACACTTTTATTCAAACAACCAAAAAAGTATTTATTTACTTATATAACTGTTTTTCACTTTATAAGTTGTTTTCTCTAGGTTGGACTGAGTTAAAATAATCTCCGTATTTCCTCAAGAGTTAGCTAAGTGTGAAGCTGAGGAAGCAGGAAAGGAGAATGTCTTGTGACTTCCTCCATCACAAACTACTTAAATAATCTAAATCATCAGTTCTGCTTTAAAAACAAAGTGTCCTTCTCTGTTCTGAACAGACTAATGGACAGGAACTTCTGCTTTCTAGGTCTGCTCTGGACTGCCACTGTATAAATGAAAACTCCCAGAAAATTCCTATCTTGATATTCCATTTAGAAAACAGAAATCAAATGTGACTTCCGGGGGGGGGGGGGGTAGGTTATGATGGAGCCAGGCTCCACCAACAATCATATTTTGTGAACAAAGTCCTGGTCACATTAGGGTGACCCAGTCCTGGGCAATTTATTAATGTAGATAATAAGGTAGTATTTATTAATGTAGATAAAAGAGCCATGAATTCCTGCCCAGGGTGACCTTCCTACAATGCAAAACTCATCATATGACTCCTCTTCTTCAAACCCTTCAATGATTCCCCATTATCTGCAAGATAAAGTCCATGTCCTTACATGACATAAAACCCAGCCACTCTCCACAGACCACAGCTTTATCTTACTTCATCCCCACCCACAACCCTCCCAAACCCTAGTCTCCTTCTGAACTCTGCAGTTTCCTAAGCACCTCTGCCTTCACAAGTTTTCCACACCTCTATTCTCTCTACCCTTCCAACACCCACCCCATCTCTCACTCCACCCACAGCGACTTAAGATCCAGTTCTGACATTAGCTCTCTGGAAAGTTTTTACAATGCTCCACCCACCACCCTATGCACACATTCTGGGCTAAATTTTCCCTCTCTATGCCTGCAAGTTCTCCTAAAAATATCTCCACTGCAGTCTTATTATACCCATTTTATATGATACATCTGCTTAGCTGTTGCTACCCTCCAAGCTGAGAGAGCTCTGTGAGAACAGGGAATATTTCTTAATCACTTTTGGACCTCCATCTCTTGACATGATGTCTGCATGAAAGCAAGCATTCAAAAAATGTTAGTGAATGAATGAATGAATTTTTCAGAATCCCTCAAGTTTTATCTATAGCTCTGAAGATCCAAGGAATAGTCAATTGTCTCAGAATCGAAGTTTGGTTGGTGTGATACCCTTGCAGTAAATAGTGATTTCATTGTCCTCACTCTAAATGAGTTAAGAAAGATTAGAGAGAAACTTGAGAAATGGAGGTGAGGATATGCAGAGATTTCCATGACCAGGTTCTATCCAGCTTGTGCTCAATAGTCACTCCATGTTTCCATAATCCTGTGAGTCACTGGAATAATGAAAATGGGGGTGGTGGAAAGACCCACCGGTCTCTCTCCTCCTGACCCCAGATCACTGTCATGAGAAGGGGAATAGTTAAGGCATCATGGCTACATTCAGGAATCAGACTGCGGGACAGTGGGAAAAAGCAGGTTACAATCCCAATAAGTGATTAACTGGGAAAGCCCCAGGCTACAACCTTAGAGACTAACACATGATATGAAGGGCTTATGGGAGATAGTATAGTACAGTGATGAAGAACAAGGTTATGGGGTTCTTCCAACCCCACTACACATGACCTCTCGACCTTTGGAGGACATGTGTTATATTCGGAGCCTCATTTTTTTCCACAGAAAATCTGTCTAATAATATCTGATGCATGGGGCCATTGCGAAATTCAGTGACATAATAAATGTAAAGTGTTCAGTGTTCCCCAGATGGTAGATATTGTTACAATCCACTATCAACTCCAAGCACTTTCTTTAAATGACCATGTTAGGTGCCTGTTTACTTAGTTCAAGTAAACATTAATCCAGATAAACAAATTAAGAAAATCTAAGCAAACGCATCACAAAGGGCTAAATCAGCTTTAAACCTGGATGAAAATAAAAGGTAACATGTACTGAGCCTTACGATGTGTTAGGCACTTTTAGAAATATTTTTTTACATATCAACTCACTTCATTTGCACAACTTCATGAGCTAAGCACTGTCCTCATCATTATTTTCACTCTCATCATCCTTATTATACTAATGAAGAAACAAGGCTCACAGCGATTAAGTTAATTTATCCCAGGTCACACAGCCACTTGATTCACAGCTGGTATAGAATCAGGATTCAAACTAGAAGTCTAGATTGCTAGTTATTATGAACTGAATTGTGTTCCTCCAAATTTATATGTTGAAGCTCTCAGTACCTCAAAATGTGATTGTATCTGGAGATAAGGCCTTTACAGAGGTACTTAAACAGTGCCTGGGTGGCTCAGTCAGTTAAGCATCCAACTTTAGCTCAGGTCATGATCTTGTGGTTCATGAGTTTGAGCCCCCCGTTGGGCTCTCCGCTGTCAGCTCAGAGCCTGCTTCAGATTCTGTCTCCCTCTTTCTCTGCCCCTTGCCCTCACCCTCTCTCTCTCAAAAGTAAATAAAACATTTTAAAAATATTTTTAAAAAGAGGTAGTTAAGTTAAAGTGAGGCCATGTGGTAGACCCTCATCCAAAATGACTGGTATTGTTATAAGAAAATATTAGAATTCAAAGAGACACCAGCGATGGGCACACACAAAGGAAAAGCCACGTGAGAGGAACAAGATAAGGTGGCCATCTGCAAGCCAAGGAGAGAAGTCTCAGAAGAAAGCAAACCTATGGACACCTTGATCTTAGATTACCAGCCTCCAGAACTGTGACAAAATAAATGTATGTTGTTTAAGCCACCCCGCTTGTGGTATTTTGTGACGGCAGCCCTAGAAAACTAATATGACAATCCACACCCTTAACTACAAAGCTATTTGAATTAGAGAGCTCACAGCTTCTTCCCCATGTTTAGAACAGTGCTTCACACATAGAAAGTAAATGCTATCAATTACGACTGAATATGACTGCAATATTTGTCCATTCACTAAAATCAGAATGAGGCTGTCTAGTCCTTCTGCACCCGTGTGGTCCATAGACCAATCTAAAGATGGAAACAGACTTAGTACTAATGGAAAGATCATAACCTTGAGCTCAGGAAGGTTCTGAGAGGATCCCGAAGGTTCTGAGTGGATCCTGAAATCAGTAGCAAAAGATTCGGGACACCGAATTCTCACACAGGCCACTGGTGTCAGCCCCACAAAGATTCTTGACTTTTGTGTTCACCGATGTAGCCCCCAATGACTAGAAGAGCAGCTGGCACAGAGTAGGTGCTCAATAAAGTATTTCTTAAAAGGAGAAAAGACGAATGTGAGCAGATTGCATGGAACTGAGGCACGTGCATGTTTTATGCTGTGGTAACTAGTCATGTCCTTTCTATTGCAGCCATGTGTGGGATCAAGGGACAAGGTGCAGAGGCCTGGCAGACAAGGTTACCAGGTCCCCTCGCTTGTCTATGAAGGTATGTAGTGAGCAAACAAGAGGACATTGGAACAGAGTGCTGCTTGGAGGGGATGCCAGCAAACTTGTGTTCGCCAGTGAATTAAAGTATTAAGCTGACCAGCTCAATTTGATTGCTAAAGATAAAATCTTAGGGCCTTTCTGATAAAGAACACAATCTTTTCCATCCAGATTTTTAACAACAAAACATGATTCCTACACTCCCAAATAAATATTTTAAGAAAGCTGGTACGTACGTCCAAGATTTTTAGACGTGTCCATGTGTTTCCAGGTTGTAGGGACAGCTATATTATGCTCATTACTCCCTACACAATGCTTCTGTCCTCACCTGAGACCCTAAAACCACATGAAATGTGCAGGTGCTGTCCCCCCCGCTCTGGCAACTGCCCCATCACTCAGCACATACAGTGCTGTGCACATGGACTCAAAAAGAGAGTGGAAAATACACACTGGATTTCTCCTACTTTATAATAAAATGAGGCAATGCAAGTTGGGAAACAGTGAGCAACTAGGGATGTACAATGAATTCATATGGAAGTTGGTGGGGTGCCTACAGTTTGTCATCTAAGCAGCCTTGACATACAGAATTCCTGGAACCAGGCTACCTTAATTCGGTATGACAGCTCTGTGGCAATAAGACAGCATTCTAAAAATAAAGCATACATAATGCATCTTCCATGCTGGGCATGAAAAATAGTATAATGCTTAAATGCTACCAAAATGGTGTCCCTTGGGATTCATTCACATTACTGTGCAGACCGCTAGGGAAGTTTGGGCAAAGCTGCTAAATCGAAGATCACAGAGGGGTGCTGGATCTTCTTATGCTCTTGACTTTTATATGAATGCAGTCTGCTTTTCTAATCTTAGATAAACATTTTAGAATATTTTGTTAAAAAAAATTAAATGTATCAGCACCGTATAGTATCTGGTGACCTTTGAAATGATTTAAGACTTTTGCAATAGTTTGGCAGAAAATACACTACTATGTTCAGTCACGTTTGCATCTATATGATCATTTATGGTAAAGCAAGAAAATCTGGTAAGCATTGGTTTGCATTAAAAAAAAAAAAAACAAAAAGCTTGCAGCAATGTTCAGAGTGATATGTCCTACTTTTCTTGCATAAAAATATCATCAATGTTAAATTGTTGAATTGAAAAAAGAAATTAAGTAGACATGTTGGTGTAGTGGCAAATTAGAAATCACCATGCGAAAATTTGCCCATTTTTGCCACTATCCCATAATTATACCAAGTTATATCTGAGAGGCAATATGGGTTAAGAGAATCAACTTGAGGAGGCTTTAGTATCAGACAGAATGGTTACAAATTCTAGTTCCATTGCTCATTAGCTATGTGTCCTTGGACAAGTTTCAGAAATCTTGCCGAATTTCAGGATTCTAGTATTTAAAGTATCAGTAGTATCTGCTTTATATAATGGTTAAGTGATACAATAGACATAAGACGCCAAATGCAGTACAGGAATGGTGTGATGCATAACACTAGATTCATTATAAATTCACAATTGAAGAAGGTGTTATTATTTCAGAAAATGATTTTTTAAAAACAGCCCTTTGATGGTATATTCCGATTCAACTGTGCATTTCCCACATAGAGAGGCCCAGGATAGGCATCTGCTCCAGTGATAATTGCTAGATTCTGTAGTATGGTACACCACTGGCACGCCCTACCTAATTACAACCTTGCCTTTCCTCAAGTACACCCGTCCTCTTTTCTGGGTTATCTTTGGAGTAGCATCTGTCAAAAACTGGTTGGTATACAGTACAAGGTCAGCGAGTCCACTGATTTCACATACATATTTTTTGTATTCAAGGAGAATCACATAGAAGTCATCAAATTATACAATCAAGGACCTGTCCCAAGCTAGCCTGAGCTAATGGCTCTGTGCTGAAAGGATCACCCACAACAGTTTTAGTAATTAAGAAACAAACAAAACCTGAAGACAAGCTTTGTAACGGAGACCTTTCGTCTTTGGACTGAATCAACGGAAAGATCAATCTGAGAGGCTGGGGGCAGGTAGATCATTTAATCATAGCATTTGATTCTGTTTTACATCTCTTCTTGCATCTCACGTATCCTTTTTACATACAGGCAATTTACATGACTTCGAGCAGAGTTCGTAATTACTCTGGGCCTCCACCACCGTGTCTACAAAACGTTTTTCATGGAGTACTCGCCTTGTAAAATTTTTATGAGGATTTAATGAGATAACTCGTGAACAGTACCTAAAACGGTGCCTAGTATATCCTAACCTCAACATTACTTTGGCTGTGGTTAGGGTAGTTGACTCCTTGAGAGAAAAAGAGGCTCTCATAGCCTGTACTGGTGCATCACTATGTAAGCCATCTATTTCACTATATTAAATAACCAGATACACTAATATGTTGTGGTGATGGAGGGAGAAGACCTCCTTAAGGGCCCTTAATGGATTTGTTGAAGGAAGCAGATTGATGAAAGTAGGAAAGACAAGGAAGTTCTTTCTGGATATCCAACTCATTGTATGACCGAGAGCAATCTTCTTCTATCTTTTTTTTTTTAATTTTTTTTTAATGTTTATTTTTGAGAGAGAGAGAGAGAGAGAGAGAGAGAGACAGAGTGTGAACAGGGGAGGGGCAGAGAGAGAGGGAGACCAGAATGCGAAGCAGGCTCCAGGCTTCGAGCTGTCAGCACAGAGCCTGACATGGGGCTTGAACTCACAAACCGTGAGATCATGACCTGAGCCAAAGTTGGACGCTGAACTGACTGAGCCACCCAGGCATCCCTATCTTTTATCAACTTAAAGTGAAAGTTAAAAAACTTCTACTGCACAGGTTTTTTGGAAAGATTTACTTAGATAAGCCAAATATCTATATTTGATTCACAATACATACTAGCTGTGTTCTTGGTACTGTGGTATGTTCTTGGTTTTTATTCCCATAAGGTTAGGAATTCCCTGGGCCTGCACTGATGGGTTATTAACAAGGCATAAAGAATCAGAAAGCTATAGTATGCTCACACCCAAGTGTGGGTAAATAAGATTAGGTAAATAGGTATAGAGAGGGCAGGTCAAAGGCCCCAATATGAAGGTATATGAGGTAAACAAGATTAGGTATTCAGGGCGGAAACGCCCCCCAGCTTAGTACAATGGCAGAAAGCTGCTTTCACAGGAAGGAAGAACCAAATTAGGTAAACAGGTAAATAGGGCTATAGACAGGCTGTGGGGCAAGGTTGCCCAGAGCAGAGATAATTAGCAAAAGAAAGGTGCCTTGTTGACCTTGAGGTTGCATCCTCTGTCTTTCTTGTCCCCTAGACCACTTTAGGTTAACAGACATAGTGCCTAAGTCTGCTGTAAACAACCTTCCCCTGGAACCAGGATTTTGTTCCATATTAACGCAAACCCCTAACCCCGCATATCTTCAAAACCCCCCTTCCTTCACGTCCATGAGTTACTGTTCACAGTTTCATTGTCTCTTTGTGCACGTGCATCACCATGTTTGTAAGCCTTCTGATCCTAATAAAAATGGAACAAGGACCCTCAATCGGGGCTCTTGTCTTTTCCTGGACTTTAGCCATCTCTCGCATTTTAATCCTGTGTCCCGCTTTCTTGCTAGACAAGAACTCTAGACCCAGAGTTTACAACGGTACTGAGCATGAATTTATTTTCACAAACATTAATCAAAAGTCAGAACAGAAACAACGCTTAGGACAGGATTACTTACAGGACTTTCTGACTACTCACTCTCCCAGATATTAAAATATCTACTTTTAGGGGCGCCTGGGTGGCGCAGTCGGTTAAGCGTCCAACTTCAGCCAGGTCACGATCTCGCGGTCCGTGAGTTCGAGCCCCGCGTCAGGCTCTGGGCTGATGGCTCGGAGCCTGGAGCCTGTTTCCAATTCTGTGTCTCCCTCTCTCTCTGCCCCTCCCCCGTTCATGCTCTGTCTCTCTCTGTCCCAAAAATAAATAAACGTTGAAAAAAAAAATTAAAAAAAAAAAATATCTACTTTTAGACCAAGCCAGATCATCAGAGAAATACATACCTAAACTAAATCCAGCACTTCCTCCTACAGAAAACACATTATCGAATAACTATAGTGTGAGGCCAGCAGACTATATTGATGGTCCTCATAAGAATAAGCTCTATCAACCTTATTATTTGCATAATACAGAGACTGCCAAGGACATTTCCCACTACCTCTAGGATGAGCTCTTTGTAAGATCCTCCAGGAGAAATCTAGGCCTAAAATTGTTCGTACTAAAACAAATGTTTAGGGCTAAAAATGTTAGTACTTGTCCTCAGTATGGGAAGATGGAAGCAAATACAGATTTACTGTTAGGAGTCAGTGGAACAGGCTCAGACTATATTCCTGCATTCATTCAAAAATATTTAGTGAACACCTACTATGGGCCAGACTCCCCACTAGAATCTAGAAATGATAAAATAAGACAGGAAATATCTCTGCCTTCACACATCTACAGACCTAGTGGGAAAAAACGATGATTGAATGAACAACCAAAATACAAAGAGATGATACAGAATGAAGCAGAAATAGGTCGTGGGTAACTAGATAAAATCTATCACCTCCTTATGTAGACAGGGAGGCTGAAACAAATCTAAGCTTGGACCAAAAGAAGAATAAGAGGCTCCCAGAGGAAAGTACACACTTCTGTGGAAATCAAGAAAGGGAAGACATGTCAGGAAAAGCCTAGAAATTGGTGGACGGAGAGAGAGATACAAAGAAGCTAAGACTGTCCACATTCATATCCTACCATGAGCAGAACTGAACTATTTATGTACTTTATATCAATGTAATAGCCTACATAAGTAGAATTATATTGTGTAGAGTGTTCATAATTATATTTAAATCATCTCATAGACTCCCGAGGAAATTGGCTTGATTTTACGTCTTTAAATAACTACATAGGAGAAGTGAAAAAACAAAGAAAGATATAGTATTGTTTGAGATATAATCTTAGGTATTTAACTCATCACATGGAGAGTCATATCAATACAACCCCATTGGTTTCTTTCCATCACTACTTACTTCCGAAACAAGAGAAGAATGCTAGGATATATTGGGATTATAAACCTCTCCTTCAAATCGAATGCAACTGCACTCTTTATTCCCAAAAATGCTGGATATTCAGAGCACAGAATGAAATCTATTCAAGGAATCCTGGTTTTGAAAAAGTTTAACTGAGCAATCAAGAAACCAGGGTTTTAGACCCGTTCATGTCACATAAAGAAATGATGTCTATGTGAGGACTGGAGGCTACGTGAGTGACTCAGTGAGCTTGGTACCTCATGTGTATAGCGTAGTAACAAAAATAGACAATATTTATTGAAGGTTTACTGTGTGACAAGCACTCATTCCACGTATTTTTCATGGATTCACTAACAATAACCTCATGAGGCAGGTATTATTGTCACTTTACAGTTGAGGAAACTGAGCCATACAGAGATACTGTGACATTTCTGGGTCCCATGGTTGGTAACAGCTCCAAGTTCCTACCCACTATCTTATTCTTTGGACTTTCATCCAAGAGCATCCCAGGGGAGTGCCATATTGGGGTACTATGCCTCAGGATCTATTCAAGAGTTCCCCTTCTCTACACAGGGGCTTTTATGACAGGATAGTGAATGACAGTATAGGATAATAAGAGTCACTCTATGCTATGTGTTGCTTTGCCCAAGACAGACTTGGTATATACCCATTATCTCAATGCCCACTAATATCTTCTTTTACTCCAGGGTGTTCCACTTTGGATAATAAGTAACACAGTCACCTAAGCCCAGTGGTTTAGAGCTTATGTTCTGCAGTTTGCCGGGTCTGTGTTTGAAACTCAGCTTAGCCATTTACTAGCTGTGGAAGTTGAGGCCGATTATTTTGGCTAAATAAGTCTCAATTTTCATATCCACTAAATGTAAATAATAGTGGTATCTACCTTACAGCACTGTTGTGAGAAACATACAGTCAAGGCATGTATGAATTGTATGAATCAATTATTATCGTGCATGGCCAACAGCGAGCACCCAATAAAAATTAGCTTTTATCAACCTTTTGTTAAATGTTTGAGTTGTATCAGCACAATCATGATGGACTATTTTGTGAACTGGAGACATCGAAACATACCTGTGAATCTGAAGCACTTAGACATGAACCAGGATAAGTAAGGAATTCCAAGTACTTCCAAGTATATCACTGGTACTTCAAGAAGTACTGGTTTTAAGACTAAATTATAATCCTAAAGTCATTGGAAATGCGGTTTAGTTCTTGGCCACTCCCAAGAATCTTAATCCACTCCAGTCCAGGCTCCATAAAATGCTAAATTTTATGACACAAAGCAAGAAAATACTCTTTGAGTTTGTAATCCCTTTGTGGTCCTTTTTAGCCTGTTGGGCCAACGTAGATTCATACTGGCAATTTCTGGCATTATTCTGCTTGCAAACACGAGCCACTGACCCACGCTACTTGGTATTCAAAGCCTGGAACAGCCTCAGGATTCAGAGAATATCCTTTATATGTCATAAGCATGGCCACAGATCAGCCCCTTTGCCTGCAACTAAACTGACTGGCTACATATCCCCAGAACCTGCCAAATCGTCCGTCACCTGAGAGAGTCTTAGAAATCGGGCTCAATAAATTGCAGTCACAGGCTTGAAGAAACCGTAGGGCTAGTTAGCATATATACTGAACAAATTACCTATTTGTGCTTCATTTTCTCTGCAAAATAAGGAGGTTAAATCCACTGTAAAAGAATCAAAGGGTCGAAGCTAACATGGTCTGGCTCTGGGCCTTTTAAGAAGATTCCATCTGCTGAAGAAAGATAACCCATTTCCCCTTTCCTTTTAAAAACTCCTAACGAATGAAATTCTACTTACTTCCATAGTAACCTCTCTAATAATATGCCTGACTGTCAGCAAGTTCTTTGCCTCCACCCCGCTTCCTCTTCTCATCATGCAAATTGCCACTGGCTTTAATTAGATTTAATAAGCCACTGGGAAGTGCAGGGAGGGAAATGGAGAGCAAAGATTACACAGTGTGGGCTTACTCTTGCATGTTGAGTACAGCATTTCCCTGGAACTCTCATATCCTCCCAAAGCTGGGAAAGTAAAGAATGCCAAACGTATGGAAAGACATGCTGCTGCTGTCCAAATGTGAAACGTGGGTGGAGAAAATCATTTCGAAAAGGAGAGTGAGGGAAAAGAGAAAAATCAACCCGAATCCCCAACAGCTGCAAATAACGAAGCATGTGAAGCTGTTACCTTGGATGAACTCTGATTTCCTGCTCACAGACGGCAGGGTCCTGTTGAGCCCAAGGATCCTGTCCAGGTGGAAGGCGAACACCTCACTCATGTCCAAGGGCTGCTTGAGCAGTCCACAGGGGCTGGGGCCGCAGCCAGGCACAGAGCCAGCGGCGCTCCCCTCCAGCACCAGCAAGCGGGCTCCGCTCTTAGAGGAAATTGGGTGAAGACCGGCCACGGCACCATCCGCCAACAGGCGCATTCTGAGGATGTCTTCTTTGCTCAGCCACGAGGGGGCGCTCTCGCTGTAGATCCTGATGTTGCTCTCCCTGGTCTCGGGTCGCTGAAAATCTGAGCCACCAACCTGCACCCCTGAACCCCGTATCAACCTCCAGGGTCGTTCCCCAACCTTGCCCAGGTTTCCTCCCTGCACTTCAGCATCAGCTGCCCTTGCAGCTTCCTGTGGCTGAAGGGATGGCCCAACCAAAGCCTCCTGCCCCAGGGCTGGAGATGCCACTGCATACTTCTTTCTGCGCTTGGGTTTCACTGTGCCACGGATATTGGCAGGCTTGCTGCGCTTGGAGCGTAGGGTAATGTACACCACGTTGAGCGGCAGCGTGGTCCCATTGCCCTGGGACTCTGGAGGGGCCAGGGTACCATCCAAGGGTATCTCAGGGAAGGGCGCCTCGACGGTGTCACGACCCCGGTGCGGCCCCTTTTCTGCTGCCCTTCCTTGCTGGAGAGAGGCACGTCCCACCTGGCTCACCAGAAAGCCCAAGTAGATGGCGCAGGCAGTGCCCAGCAGGAGGTTCCTCCGGGTCCTTGGGCGCCGGCTGCTCCAGAGTTTACGCACCCGCGGGACGCACAGGGAGCAGATGAACCAGTTTATGAGTTGCCCTGGCTTGTCTGGACAGGTCATTTCTCTGCTGCATCCACATGTTGAGCAGACTTTAAAGTCTGCAGTTGGTTCCTGCTGACATGATGCATGGTTTCCTGAATTCAGCTGTCGCCTCTGCTTAGGTATATAAGTGGTCTCCAGTGGCTAGAGTAAAGGTAGAAGTGTAAAGGGTTGGTGATGAAGTTGGGAATGTTTCCGACGCTCGCCACGACAAACCTTTTAAACTCCTATCAGCTTCCCGGAGGAGAAGTGTGGCTTGTGTCTGAGAATGAATGGAAACAGAGTTAACTGAGTCACAATCTCAGACGAGTTCAGTTCCTCTTCAAGAGTAAAGGAAAAAAAAAAAAAGTAACCCTTTCCTTTCATAAATATCACCACCATGAAATGTTTTTTTTTAGAGAGTTTAACAAATAGACACAAGATAGATGTATAGATTTGATACTCAGTTTAGAGTAATGAAAACAAAGCCCTAAAATCCAAGAATATTTTATAACTTGTAGCTGGAGTCATTTAATTTGATTCTGAAAGAAATGTATTGACATTTGACCAACCCAGGCTTTTCCGTTTTGACATTTAGAAATAATTTAAGACAAGTGATGGGTAGTTTTTAAAAACAATCTATTGCCATCCCGTGTTTACTTTTTAAAGTCCTGCATTACAAATTGGGCAGAAGCATCAAGTATTAACATTCAGTTTGAGAAACATATTATCTTAATCTGATGGTACAGTTTTTTCTTCAGAGTATGTTTCAACATCCTGCATTAGGAATTATTGTAATATGAAACCATAAACATCCATATATCTTAACAGAAGTTACATTGATTCAGTCACACACACACACACACACACACACACACACACACACAAACACAAAACACAAATCCGACTGCTTTTCATTCCTTTTCTTCCCACAAAAGTCAGCTGAAAGAAAATAAAGGGATCTTAAGCTCTATTTTTTCACATTATGAAAAAGAAGAACTCACAAGCAACCTTACTTACACAGCTGGCCCCATGCTTGGCTCCAGGAAGAATGTAATCCCTGACTGTAATGCAAAGAACTTTTAAAGGCTGAAGCATGTAAGTAGAACATATTTCATGGTCAAGAGTGTTCCACATTTCAAATATTTCAGCTCAGCTTTAAAAGCTCCCTTGAAAACTACTGATTGCAAAGCAAAACAGTTACTTGTGAACTGGCTGCTGCTATCCCAGTTTTCAGATGCCTAAGTTTTTTTTTTTTTTAAATAGTTTAAAAAATAAACTTTGATTTTAAATTCTGGAACAACAAAAGCCGTACAGAAGCAGTTTTCATTCAAATAATTTTCCACTTATTCTTAACCTCTGGGAGCCCTCTAGTGTCCTGTTTGGAAACAGACTCAGAAATGTCAGTCTCCTAAGTTAAAAAGGGATTGGGAGTGTTTGCTTGGCAGCAGCCGGATAAATACTTTAGAAAATGAGGAATCCCGTTGCCCTGCTGTCCCTCCCACGTAGCTGGGGATTTAGAGCACCCAGGTTCCCAGAACTACGACTCACCTTACCATGTTGACTGTTTACAGAGTAACATGTGTCTGCCAACTCTTCTGAGAAGAAGGGGCCTACAGGTTTATAAAAAGGTAAGAAAGGGTTAACTTCCACGAGGAAAAAAATAGAACGGTGAGATAAGAGTACGTACAGATAGGCGAAGACATTTATAGTGTGGTCTTGCACAGTGCAACAGCTCACAAAAAGAAGTCAAGGATTCTCTCTGATTGGAGGTTGTTTTAAAAACAGGTTAGTAATTGGCTTGGGGAGATTGCATGTCCTGGCACAAAGGTAGGGTTGATGACCTCTGGGTGTCATTTAAGCTCCTTTTTTTTTTTTTTTTTTTTGCTTCTATGGCAAATAGAGTCAGAAGGCAGGAAGGCTACAGGGAACATTTTCCCCACTGGAAAAGAAGTTTGGGATCCTGGAGTGGGGAGGGGGTAAGAGATCAGCGTATGATATATAATCCTAAAACTACTACATTTTACAATGCAATAAGAAATAAAAGATCAGGGAATTAAAATATAGAGAAAAGGAAAGAACAATCTTCTAAGTGATAAAATGCCAAAAAATTCTAATACAACTGTTACTTTAGCACTCGAACTCAGACCTCTCTGTTTTTTTAAAAGTTCTGCCACATAGAGAAAGGAGAGGAACAATTCCACTATTGACAATGGCCTAGAAGTACCTGTGGATTTTGGCTAACCTTCATGAGAATTCAAGCATTTTTCCAAAAGCATTTTTCTTTGTGTTCCAAAACTCTTAAAGCTCACTTCCATGAGCACAAGATTATTTTCTCGGTGCTAAATGTTAAGTTCTTGAAAGGAAGCCATGACAGCGTTGCTTTATTATAACCATATTATTATTTTCACACATCGAGAAGAACAACTGACCTCTCAAAATTAAAAGTGCACCTCAAATTAAAAGCAGACGCCAGGTTGTAACAAACAGAAGCTTCTGCTGGCTGTTTCTAAAGCAATTTAATTTTTAGTGAAGAAACATTTCAGAGTTAGATGAGAGGTACATGAGTTAGTAAATTTGCTTGGCTGCCACTCTCCCCAAAAAAGGTCTTTTTACTAGAAGAAGACCAGTGCATTGCTTCCCCTTACAGCCACAAGAGTGATTAGTAGAGGCTAAAGTGTAGGATATTTAGAGAATGGGCTCCAGAGAGTGAAAGCCTGGCTTCTAGCCCTTCTTCTCTTCCTAGCTGTGGTCCCTTGTGACAGGTAGCCTTACCTCTCTAGCCTCATTTTCCGTCTTTAAGAGAAGACTAATGACAGCACGTACCCCATTGGTTTCTTGTAATGGTTAAAGGAGATAGCGGTGATGGAATGACAATTTGAAATGCTAGTTAATGTTCTTTATTCCTCTAGCACTTTTTTGAACTTCTCAGAGGCCCTTCTCCTAGCCCAGGCAGCTTAAGAAGAATCACCATTGCACCAAGAAGGCAGGGGGTCGGGGGAGGTATCATGGTAGATTTAGGAATACACTCATTGAATTATTGGTATAGTCAATATGTGGATATAACCAACACAGTGGACACGAATGTCCGTCAGATGTAATCAGAAAACAGTTTTCATCATTCTCCCCATTGCCTATTCAAACTTGCTCTGTGGCTTAGTAGTGCTTTCCCACTCCGTTGGGTAAAAAACTCAGATATGACTTTTCTAGTCATACTTGGATTTTTTAAAATGTCTCCACTCATTTTAGTCACACACACACACACACACACACACACATACAATCTGCACCTAACCTGATCAAAATGTTTGATCCAAACAGGGTCAAAATTTTCAAATTTTGTTTTTTTCCTTTTCCAGAAATCATCTGTCCCTCAAAAAGCATAGCCAAAACCTACTGAAAAGGGGGAGGGAAAATTCATCCTGGATTGCTTTTTTTTTTCCTGTTAAGACCTTCAATTCCTCACCCACATGCCCACTCACCCCACTCGAGTCTCTCTGGCTATTCCCGAGTTGAAGGGTAGTGGGAACAGAAAAGTAGTAACAGTAGAAATGTGTCGCTACTCCATTACATTGTCGTGAATTGATTTATAAGGTCTCTGGACTTTAGTGCAGGTATATAAAGCTGATCATCTGGTGGGCATCTGCAGTTGCTTCAAAAACACCCCTGGTGTTTCCCGCTGGTTGTTGATGTCTCCTCAGTCCCTTGGGATCTGGTAGCCCTCTGTTCTGTTGAGGTCATCTATTTTCAGGCTGTTTCTCAGTATTTAAAATGGCCAACACGGTGGCTTTCTCATTTGGGCCTGTATATATCACCCATAAGTGGCCCGATACACACAACCACGATCTTTGGCCTCAGCAACCCCTGGCTTCCCAAGGCAGCAACCTATTTCCCTTGGCGTGGTGGAGCCTCATTCTAGAAGGGGGAAGCAGTGGCAATCTAT
Source organism: Prionailurus bengalensis (assembly GCF_016509475.1). Classification (NCBI taxonomy): domain Eukaryota; kingdom Metazoa; phylum Chordata; class Mammalia; order Carnivora; family Felidae; genus Prionailurus; species Prionailurus bengalensis. The sequence continues at coordinate 69,916,338 of NC_057344.1, read as the reverse complement.
TGCTCATGGTCACTGTTGACACTGAACAGAAAGGTATATTCTACCATCGGGTGTTATGTGGCTCAAGAGAGAAGTTTAATTTTGTTTTGGAAAAATAAACCTCAATTCCTTGAATGAGTACTGGCATGAAAATTTGTTACCACGATATAACAGTCACATATACCTATAACATGTGCGTATACATATAACACTCAAAATACTTATTACTGGTATTAATATTATGTGATCAGAGAGACTGATCAAATCCTCATACGTAAAGTACTTTCTCTCCATTAAAAAAAAAAATCCATGAGGTAAACAAAGTGAAAAGACAATTATTATTTTTTATTTTTTTTATTTTATTTCATTATTTCTTAATGTTTATTTTTGAGAGAGAGAGAGAGACAGAGTGCAAGCAGGGGAGGGGCAGAGAGAGAGGGAGACACAGAATCGGAAGCAGACTCCAGGCTCTGAGCTGTCAGCGTAGAGCCTGATGCAGGGCTTGAACTCACAAACTGTGAGATCGTGACCTGAGCTGAAATCAGTCGCTTAACCAACTGAGCCACCCAGGCACCCCAAAAGACAATTATAAGGCTCACTAAAATTACCTGGGAAACTCTGGGGTGCCTGGGTAGCTCAGTCGGTTAAGCGTGCCACTTCGGCTCGGGTTATGATCTCACAGTTCATGAGTTCAAGCCCCGCAGTTGTCAGCGCAGAGCCTGCTTCAGATCCTCTGTCTCCCTCTCTCTCTCTGCCCCTCCCCACCCTCTCAAAAATAAGCATTAAAAAAAATTTTTTTAATTCCCTGGGAAACTTTTTATACCTTTCTGGAGGCAAGAGAAGGTAGTGAGGAAAAGCAACACGAGCAGGAACTGGAGCCTGTCGTAGCATTTGATTTCTTGACCTGTATGATATTTGTGAAAGGACGTTTATCTTGGGACAATCTATTGGCTATCCATTTATGATTTATGAAAGAGGTGGTAGGTAGACAAATAGTCTTTTTATATTCTTTATATCTTGCATATGCTCTGCCTCTGTCTAAAAAAGGAGGAGAAGTAATAATTTTTACATATTTTTATTTACAATGAAGAGTCTATGATACTTTCAGCATTTAAAATTAAATTTAAAAAGTTAAAGAAAAATATCATTGAGAACTTTTAGAATATATAGACACCTAGGCCCCATCCACCTCCCCAGAGATTCTAATTTAATTGGTCTGAGGTAGAGTCCAGCAATCCATAGTTTGAAAAACTTCCAATGTGCGGATTTATAATTCACTCTTCTACAAGTGAAATGGCTGGGTTCAGAAGCAAATCAACACCTTTATGCAGTTAAGGGATAAGTCTTAGGTTTCATCAGCAGTAAAATCGTCTTTAAATCCTTCAAGGCTTCCAGTTGTAAGAACCAAACGCAATAAAGGCTGGTTCTCCTTGAAGCTGGGAAAATTCCAGGACCAGATTGGGCAGTGCGTAGGGCTCCAGATTTCTCACTCACATTTCTCATATCCCCACTCCTGTCACGTGTACCTTTTGCTGCTACCGTGGGCTCAGGCTCATGTACCTCCTCAGAGCCATTCAGAAAGTGAAAAGGAATATATGAGGACTCCAGTCACTGAAAACCTAAGTATTAAAGCTTTTCCTTGTTGGCCCATGCTTGTTACATAGATTACACACCTACTACAAATGGACACTTCGTTCCTGGATCTGTGCTGACCAGATCCTTCCACTGGGTTCCTAACCCTTGCTCACAACTTTCCTGACTCTCTAGGACCTATAGCCTTCTAGAACTATAATCCTGGCTTTAGCCTAGGTTCTTGGGTACCCACTCTGTCTTGCTTGTCATACAGAATTTGCTAATACTTTTGCTATCCATTCTAACACCAGGCCTGGGCATCCCCGAGCTGGCCTGTCCTGACCCTGAAAAACCCCTAGGCTTATAGTCTTTGAAATGTTGTCATAAAGGTGGTTGATTGCTACCAAGAAGTTTGTAGTTCCTTAAATTGTGCTCTATACTATATCTGTCTTTAAAACTATATGCAAAAGAAGTTACAGTTATTGTGTTATATTTGATTTAAAAACATGTGCACTTTCATCTGATGTTAGATTATTTAGTCACTCCTAAGGACATCTTTCCTGTCGACCCACATCCACTTGCTGTAGGTAGAAGAAACACTCGAAAAGAAAACTGCCTGTCTTCTCAGAGCCCGCCTTACAAATCTGTCAAGTGACGCTGAGTGTCATACCTTGATCTCTCGCGTGTGACCAGGAGGGCACCACATAGGCACATTTCCAAGGGATGAAGGGCCTGACATTTCATTGCATTGGGTATTCTTCCCTTCTATCTACTGTTATACCTGGCAAAGAGGAACATGAGCCTCCTTGCCTTTTCCTGCTGTGGAAATCTACCATAATCATCCCTTTAACCTCATTTCCCTGGGAGGATTTGTTCTATTTACATAAACTTGTGTCTGCGTCAGGATGCCCCTGCCACATGACCAGAAACCAAGCAATGTTTGTATGGACAGAGCACAATACAAGGAACAAATAAAATGTATGACAGCCAACCTGACATAAATTTGAAAGAGCATATTTATATGGTTCTTATTTCCCTTCTGGATAATTAGATGATTTACACATGTTATAATAGCCAGCATTTTTTTTTCTATAGTTCTAAACCCCGAGAATGCAGAGTCATCATGGAGTCAGAGAAGAATTAGGTAAATCAGAAACTCCCTGAGGTCCCTCTAAAAGCCCCTGGACAGTCTAGACAATTAAGCTCCTCTTTTTCTTTTTTTTTTTTTTTTTTTTTTTAAATTTTTTTTTCAACGTTTATTTATTTTTTTGGGACAGAGAGAGACAGAGCATGAACGGGGGAGGGGCAGAGAGAGAGGGAGACACAGAATCGGAAACTGGCTCCAGGCTCTGAGCCATCAGCCCAGAGCCCGACGCGGGGCTCGAACTCACGGACCGCGAGATCGTGACCTGGCTGAAGTCGGACGCTTAACCGACTGCGCCACCCAGGCGCCCCAAGCTCCTCTTTTTCAACCATGGGTGCTAAAGGCCTCAATTCCCTACCTCCCACCTCCACTCCCAGGCCACAGACAGAAATGAGGACAGACACGCCAGCCCTAGGTAATTTGTGGCTTGGGATAGGAAAACCAAAACCATTGTCGAGGAGTGAAGATTGGATAAAGCCATCTGAATCCTTGGGCTCCTTGCAGAAAATTATGCAGAGCTACAAATTATCTCTTTTCTCCTCACCTAAGGCAGAGTTTGTATAAAAGAAAGAAGCTGCAAAGTACATTCAGTGGAAGGAAGTCCCCTTGGCTAGACTAGATTAAATTTGGCATTCTAGAAATGCAACGGGATTATAAACAAACACCTTAAAAGTACAGGGGAAGAAGCTAGACAGAAATTTGGGGGCCTTTTTTTCATTTGCATCTAGACGTTCTGAGACTCAGCTGTGCCCCCCACGGTGATTCAGACATGTGTTGCATATCTGAGAAGTCGTCGGGGTGTGAAAACTGCACACGCACGTTTCATGAACTGATAGAGAAGCCGGGTTAGAAAAGACAGAAAGTGTTAATATCACATTCTCTGCCCAGCCACCCATTCCCACCTTCCCAGTCCTGTAGATTCAAGCCCCAGGAAATAACCACAGACAAACACAGATGGATATATTTTCACATCTTGTTCTGTGATATGTCGAGGCATCAGCAGCCCTCTGTGGTTTCCAGGCAAGGAAATGTGAAGCAGATCAGGGATGACCCCATTTTCCTGACCGCTTTTTTGGGAAGCCCTGGCAGGCGGCACCCCTGGCACAGACACTCATGCTTCACGTGGAAGGCAGCAGCAGCAACAGCAGGCTCAGCAGTGAGTCAGTCAACCTTACTAGCTGCACAGACAGAAAACATCCATGAGAAGCTGGAATGTGGTAACTGGAAATGACTGGGTGATAAGCATTTGAGTGACAAACCCTGGCATTCTGTGACACAGTTGCATGCTTGTTTGAGAGGTGCTGGAGGTCTTGTTTTATGCAGGAGAGGGTAAGAGTCCGTGCAGTTTAAGTCCTCCCACTAAAGAGTGCTTAGTACTCGTAGGCTGCTGAGACTCAGGGAAATGCACAACAACTTACCATTTATTAAAGACCCACTAAAGGCCAGTGATATCCCAATAAATGTTGACTGAATGAGTGAGTGAATGAAATAATGAATAAATGAATGAAAATGTTAAGATGATAAAACACAATCTCCAGACTACCGTCTCTCAAAGTGTGGCCCTGGACCATCAGCATCAACTGCACCTGGGAATTTATTAGACATGTGAATCCTTGAACCCCCCAAAACCTACTGGACTAGAAACTCTGGAGGAGAGGGTCTGCAATCTGTATTGTAACAAGTCCTCAAGATAATCTGATGTATGCTAAAGTTTGAGAACCATGGCTCTAGTTGAGGAACCCTCAAAAGAACAGGGCAGGCCAGCAAGAAGATAGGAAAATGCCAAAAAAGGAAGAATAGAAAAGAGCAAAAAGTTGTCGTAAGTGTCAAAACAGCATTTGTAATTTATGTAAAGTTATTCTGTACTTTTTTCCTCTTTATGAGAGTTCATTTCCTCTTTGACACTTCATTCCTTGGTTTGGAAAAGACAGACTGTGCTAATATCATATGTTCTGCCCAGTCAGGCACCCGCACCTACCCAGCCGTACTGATTCTAGCCCTTTCCCAAAGCAAGGTCATAGCATGTAGATACTGGGAAAAGAAGAAATTTGAGAGTGACAAAAATTCACAAACCATAGAATGAAAACCAGGAACGCTCCTGGGTGTGGAGGGACTGTCTAAGGAAAATTACAGGAAGAAATCAAATCCTCTGAAGGCCATCGCCAGATCTGTACCCATCAAGACACTTTTTATAGGAAAATCACACTGTTTTCCAAAGGCGGTCCTAGGGTTCCCATGGCCACATAATGTGTAGCATAGACAAAAATTATAAGCCAAAAAGCTTTGGTGAGAAGCCCGGAATGGGTTTCTGAAACATAAAAAATGAGCAGATACAAAGTAGTGTGACACACAGAAGAAAACTAAATATTTGTATAAGAATGAACATGTCATTTCCCTAAATATAACACACCCCAATTCTTTTTCCATAGGAAATTACCAATGCTTTGGTTTAAGAAGGCACATTATTTTGCAGTTTTTTGGGCAATAAAGCAAACGTGATTGAAGTAATCATCAGCTCAAAGGCAACACTCCTTTTTTTTATCTCTGTACTAATTGCTCATAATATAGAAACAGCCAGAAATACAGTTTATGACAATAGATCTACACTTAATTCCACTGAGTTGAGGAATTTGTAAACAAAATATTCTTAGCTAGGTGCTTTTGGTAAGGGCTATTAACTGAATGTTTGTGCCCCCTCAAAATTCATATGTTGAGACTCTAATTACCAGTATGATATAAATGGAGATGGGAACTCCAGGAAGTAACTAGGTCATGAAGGTAGAGCCCTCATGATGGAATTTTTGCCCTTGTAAGAAGAGACAAAGGAGAGCTTGCCTCCTTTCTCTGGTCTCTGTCATGTGACGACCCAGAAAGAAGGTAGCCATCTGTAAACCACGTACTTGCTCTTTTTTTCTTGGAAGGATGATGCTAATGACTAAGCACTCTCTAAAGAGACCAGGAAAAGAAAACATTGATGGAATAAAGCACTGATGAATACATAATTGCAGGTTCAAGAAATAGTGGTCAGTCTTACCAAGTTACCAATGCAGCATGGTATCCAGGATTTGCTCACTATCTCCCTCTGTACTTAACAAAAGACTTCAAAATTAAGCAGGAGTATATTCTGCTAAAATTAGTCATGCTACTTTGGGTTCCAAAAAGATACTCGGTGGTCTAGCAAGTCGGGTAGCATGTAGAACCCGACCTTCCAGACTGGATTGCTTTTAAAAACTTTTAGTTCTGTCAGTTCTCCACCTTCTCACCCATTTACCACCATTAGAATCTGCCCACGTCTAATAGACACATCTTCTACGTTCAGATTTCAAGTCTTCCCATTGTTTTCTAGATCATGCCTATACCCAGCATCAAATATGGCAATTCTAATCTGGCCAAATTTGTCATCTGCCAAGTAACGGTACTAGACTGGCTTGATTAGTTTCATAGATTATTCATTTTCATTTAATGAATAATTTACCTACCAATCCATCATAAATTTCAAACTGAACCAAAGCTTATTTTCACCTATTCTCTTATTGGATCCTGGAAAAGGCATTTTTCTTTTCCTTAAGTAAGAAAAAAAATCCTTTAAAATTGGTTGAATTTCTGCTAGCAAGTAGGTAACTTTCCCTCTCAAATACATAATTTTTTTTAAATAAATGTTTAATAGATGGGTTTGGAATTTCTGTAGCTAAGGCTTTCAAATGTCTAAGAAGCTTGGTGAATCTAAGTATATCACCAAACATTTGTATTACTTTTCTAAATTTTCCATGGAAAGCATAATTTGAGATTAAAATATATAACTTCTGCCTCAGCAGTATGTAAGGCTAGATCCTCAAAGGCCTTCTTACTTTAAGCCTAGACCCGTAATAAATAAGGAAAAACATATATAATCCACTGTTTACAAGTTTTCTAAAAAGGAAGGATTCTCAAATTTAAAACTTCCACAAATTATTATCAGTTTATATGAGGTGAATATGAAAAATCACTAAGCATGCAAAGAAGAAAAAAAAACAGAAATTTTAGAATTGTCAGAATCCACATATAAATTTATTATGTATATATATAAATATATATATAAAATGTTTAAAGGAAGACAAAGTGAGCATGCAATAAAAAGGGATTAAAAATAAAGAGGACATATTTTTAAAAAGTTTTTTTAATATTATTCATGGGTGGGGTGCCTGGGTGACTCAATCAGTTAAGGATCTGACTCTTGATTTTGGCTCAGATCATGCTCTCAGTCGTGAGACTGAGACCAAAGTCAGGCTCCATGATGGGCATAGAGCCTGCTTAAGATTCTTCTTCTCTCTCTCTCTCTCTCTCTCTCTCTCTCTTTCTGTCTGTCTCTCCCCTACTCACATGCATGCTCTCTCTCTCAAAAAATAAAAATAAAAATAAAATACCATTCAGAGGTGATAAAACAAATTGTTAAAATTAAAATTTAATGGATAAAATTTTTGGCCCTGGACAAATAATGGCCCTGGACCCAATAATGTAGCTTATGTTGAACTAAATCTTATACCAAAAATAACTTTAAAAGTTGGGAAAACATAAAAAATTCTTTGAAAGCATTGGAGAACTAGCTCAAGTAACATTGAGCAGCAAGAATCCTTGAGAAAAGAAAGCACACAAGGTGCACTCCTCAGAATTTTTCTGAGGGCACTTTCCCAGTGTTGGCAAGAGTGAAAAGAGCTCAAGAAGAAAGAAGCATGCTGCTAGGTCTGAGGAGTCAGAGAGTGAGTTTGGGGATGCCCAAGGAGATGGGATTTGAGGAGCAAAATATTGGAGAGAAAGGAACTTCAGAGGGAGTGCCCAAAAATCTGCATTCAAATTTCCCTCAAATGGCTGGTCAGCTTCTGAACTGTGAATGTGCAAGGCAATCCTGAATAAATTAGTAAACAGCAGACAGAAAGCTCAAGAACTGAGGTAGATTTCAGCAACCAGACATCACCAGGGTGTTAAAAGATTGTTATTCAAGATGGAAGAGACTTGAAGCGCTGAGACCTAGGCATTCCCTAGGGCTAATGACCACCCCTATGAATAAAAGCAAAATGGAAATAGGCATAACAAAGCTGAAAAACAAGTCTTGACTGGATCAAGGTCATTCACTGTAACTCTTTGACTAAAAATCTTAATACTTTTTGGAAGAATATTCTATAAAACCTCTACAGTTTATCATTCATAATCTGAAAAGCAACTGAAAATTATACGCATGCTAAAAATAAAAGAAAATGACCAATATGAAGAGAAAAGACAAGAAATAAAGAGATATAGGTGCCATCCACAGGACCACCACAGTCACCACTGCTGGCCCTGATCACCTGGAGAAGCCCAGTCCAATGCTATTTGGCCACTTTTTGCACCTGGGAGCACATCTCACTTCACACTGGACTTCCTCTAGCCCAGGCTACTGCTTGACCATTCTTCTTCCCATACACCTGTGCAAGTCAATGGCTTCCTGCACCAAATGTCTCCAATAGTAGGCTACCAGTGGTCATCTCCCCCAAAGGCGACTGAAAATTTCTTGTCAGAAGAAATTTGGCTGGAATCCCCATAGTTCCATAAAATAAGACTTGAAAACTTTGTCCTTCTCTCTGACTTGCGTACTTTGTTTGGATCATACGTTAGAAGGCCAGGAAAAATGGCTGCCCATCACATTTTTAGCTGCTGAGAAGTACTCCAGCTTTAACCAGGAGGTGACCTGTACTTACAAGATTCAGACTTTTTAGAAAGTCATTTGTTCACTGTAAAAAGAGATTAAAGAAATCATGACAGAGGCAATAAATTTCATCAAGTATAGTAATCTTTATAGTATCCACATGACTATAACGTGCTATAGTCTTCATAGTATCCACATGACTGTTCAAAGTATAAACACATTTATTCTAAGAACTAGGTAGTAGATAAGAGCCTTTTGTAAAGTGTTGCTTATTTGTAAGATGGCATATATGAAATAGTCCTAATGGACAATGAAGGTTAGCTAGATTTGCTTAAAACAGGGAACTTTGTGCCTGTGAAAGTTATACACTTGGGCCCGTGAAATAAATACACTTCTTTCAAGTGTATTATGGTGCTCGCTTGCATTTTTTTATTCTTTAAACATTAAAGTATGCCATACTATAAAGTACTATAATCTTGTTACTGAAACAAGAAAAAAAAATCATAACGATTCCCACTTCTGTATAAAATAAGATGTTCTACTACTACTGTTCTTCTAACCGCCCAATGTATTAACGATCCCCTGATGTGCTTTGGGGCAAGTCCATGAATTGGCAGACTTTCTGCTGAAATTAATCTAAGAGAGTCTGATTACATGGTGAACAAATAGGCTGAGGAAAACCTCAGGTGATAATGTCATTTTTTTTTTGGCTATGGTTTTAGCTTGATAATTAAGGTATATTTTTGTTTACAACCAAATGACATTAGTTTTTATGTTTCTGAAACTGGAAATCCTTTTCAGTCAATATTTTAAAGAAATAGAAAGCCATAATTATTTTCACTCTGGAGAGCTAGTTAATGAATGCAAAGAGGTTAGAGAAATTTAGAGCTACTCATCATTTAATGGCATTTAATGTTTATTTTCAGTGTGTTTAATATGGGTAATTTCTGCAGGTCCTCTAAAAGAGGAACAATGCTTATTGATTAAACGTGGGAAATGATAGTCATTACACCAAATTCTACTTAAGACCTGTGACTGTATTACACGTTATACGGTAATACGGTGGAGTTCATTTTTCATGCAATGTCTTATTTTTCTGAGCTATAAAATAGAGACAATGATTTTAAAAAGAGTGACAGGGGGATGCCTGGGTGGCTCAGTTGGTTAAGCATCCTACTCTTTGATTTTGGTCACGTGACAATTGCACGGTTTGTGAGTTACAGCCCAAGCCCACATTGAGCTCTGCGCTGATAGTGGGATCCTCTCTCTCCCTCTGTCTCTGCCCCTCCCTTGCTTGTGCATGTGTGTGTGCATGTGCTCTCTCTCTCTCTCTCTCTCTCTCTTTCTCAAAAATAAACTTTTAGGGGTGCCTGGGTGGCTCAGTCGGTTAGGCATCCGACTTCGGCTCAGGTCATGATCTCACCGTTTGTGGGTTCGAGCCCCGCATCGGACTCTGTGCTGACAGCTCAGAGCCTGGAGCCTGTTTCAGATTCTGTGTGTGTCTCTCTCTGCCCCCCTGTTCACGCTCTGTCTCTGTCTCAAAAATAAATAAACATTAAAAAAAAATTTTTAAATAAATAAACTTTTAAAAAAAGAGAGAAAGAGATAAAGAATCCACTGGTGATTCAGACTTTAAAATACTAAGATTAGAAAGTTAAAAAAGCAAAAAATGAACAAAAAAGATGAAGAATGAGAAAATTTCAACAGAAAATTGGGGCCACTAAAAAGAATCAAATGAACATTCTTAATCTGAAAAAAAAATCTACAATGAAAAGTATTTATTTGGGTTTTTTTTTGTGGTTCCAGTGTTTATTTTTTTTTATATATATGAAATTTATTGTCAAATTGGTTTCCATACAACACCCAGTGCTCATCCCAAAAGGTGCCCTCCTCAATACCCATCACCCACCCTCTCCTCCCTCCCACCCCCCATCAACCCTCAGTTTGTTCTCAGTTTTTAACAGTCTCTTATGCTTTGGCTGTCTCCCACTCTATTTGGGTTTAAAAGGCAGATTGGACAAGGTAAAAATGCAAGGTTTGTAAAATCAGAAACAGGTCCCTAAGAAATATAAAAACTGTCAGAGAAGAAGTTGGAAAAAAATAAGAACTGAGTGTTTAAGAGATACATTGGACACAATTAAAAGATCTAATACATAACTGGAGGCCCAGAAGAAAAGAGAAAGACAATGTGGCAGAAACAATATTGAAAGAGATAATGACAGAGAACTTTCAAACTGGCAAAAGACATCAGTTCAAAGTTCCAAAAAACTCACTGAACTCAAGGAAAGATATGTCAAAGAAAACCAATAACCACCTCTTGGTCAGTTTACTAAAAAACAAAATAAAGGGGTGCCTGGGTGGCTCAGTCGTTTGAGCGTCTAACTTCGGCTCAGGTCATGATGTCACAGTCTGTGAGTTTGAGCCCCGCATCGGGCTCTGTGCTGACAGCTCGGAGCCTGGAGCCTGCTTCGGATTCTGTGTCTCCCTCTCTCTCTGCTCTCTCTCTATCTCTCTCTCTCTCTCTCTCTCTCTGTCAAAAATAAATAAACATTAAAAAAATTTTAAAAACAAAATAGAGTTGAGAATTTGTAAACTGAAAGGTGGGTCAGAAAACGATATATAAACTGAAACACAGACAGTTACTAGGTTAGAAAATACATAAAGGAGTATAAGAGACTTCTTAGACATGGTTAAGAGAAAGATTTAAGACAAGAATAATTTGAGGTATAGAAAGAGAGGAGAGAACCTGACAAAAGCAGTATTTGAAGAAAAAAAAAATGGCCCTGAGAGTTCAGATTCAAGAAATGCTACAAACTCCAGCAAGGATTGTTTCAAACAAACATTTTTATATAAAGGAAACAATACCAAGTTTGGATAACTGAAACATACTTGTATTTTACAGTGGAATCTTAGAACCAGAAGAGGCCTGAGAGATAAGCTGATATGACACACTGATCTTAGAGAGGAAGCAGATCGAGACCTGCATAAGCAAATGACCTAAGGAAAGGCACAGATAAGGCACAGCCAGAATCGGAATTCTTGAATTCAAATTAGGCAATATTTTCACTATACAAGACCTTCTCTCTCATTTAACTTTATATGTTCAGCAGCACTATCCAAAGATATAGATCATTCTATCATTTTTAAATTATGTTTTCTTAATTAAGCTCTTTTTAAATCTTTCCTGCTGACTTCCATATTACCAAACAGATTGATAGTGTAAAAAAGAATTCTAGGTCAATCACTTACTCAGGTTGCTTAATGTTAGAAGTAGAACAGGAACAGAAATTCAGATTATTGAACTTTCTATTGCAGAGTACTTTTCATCTCCAGCTTGGTGGTGGTGGTGTTTGGTTTTGGGGGGTTTTTTTGTTTGTTTGTTTTCTTTTTTTTAACATTTATTTACAATTGAGAGACAGAAAGACACCGAGCATGAGCAGGGACGGGGCAGAGAGAGGGGGAGACACAGAATCCGAAGCAGGCTCCAGGCTCTGAGCTGTCAGCACAGAGCCCGACGCGGGGCTCAAACTCACAAACTGTGAGATCATGACCTGAGCTGAAGTCAGATGCTTCACCGAAGGAGCCACCCAGGCGCCCCAAGTGGTGGTGTTTTTTAATAGCACTTACGCACTGCGTGTAAGACCATGAAACTCCTGTTCTTTTACCTTCACCTTAGCAATGATTATCTTGTGACTCAATCAATTTCTGTTTCTTTAGTGCTTTTTTTCCCCAGATATATTGGGGTATAATTGACAAATAAAATTGTATGCGCTTAAAGTGTACAATGTGATCATTAGATATATGTATACATTGTGAAATAATTTACACATGCAGGCACTTGCACATGTGTGCACATGCACACACACACACACACACACACACACACAGCTTCTGTCCATAGGAGCTGGTCTAACTCAGCCAGATTTCACCTTTTTTCTGCACTCTTCCAGTCTGGGGATGTGCCGTGCTAAACAGCCAGGAAGCCTAGTTCTTAGTGTCCAAGGAAGAGATGAGAGCAGGGAGTAGTTCACTGGGGTCAAATATAAGGTCCAGGTACTTGATGGGGCTTACCAGGGCTTAATAGAAGCCAGAAAAATATAGAAATAGTTCAATGGTGCCATCAGCCCACCTCCACCCTGCCCACAGCCCAGAAACACTACCAGATTTTAGAGAGTGACCTTTAAGTTAGGACAATCTGCCAATGTGTAGCTGGGCCTGCTACTTTGACCCCAGACCCAAAGGGGCAGTGTAAGTGAAGGGCACTGGAGCTGAAGCCTCTTTAGGTTCATGCTACATCTATGTCATGAAGCTTGGGTTAAGAGAGACCCATTTGGCCAGTAGCCAGAAATCCTGGAGAGTTAGACAATCAGGCACTATGCTGACAGAAAAGTTGGATTCTGTACCTCACAATACAGGAAATAGGATTTTCCTGCACTCCTTTCTCCAAGATTAAGTTAGTTTTTACCTACTCTTTCTCCCTTTATTTATTCTTTCTCTGTACATCCAATAATTCCCTCTGCTTATTTCCATTATTTCACCCATCCCCTGGTATTGTCATTTGACATTAGTGGATACTCTTTTCGGTTTCAGGCAACAGAAAACCCAGAGACCCTAGTCAAGCTTCCACAAAAAGAATTTTATTGGCTAGTTTCCCTCAAATATCCAGAGGTAGAGTAGGCTTTAGCTCAGTTCAGCCATGTCTGGCAAAGTTTCTTTGTGGTCTTTTTGGCTGTATCCTTGGCTGACTTTCCTCCTGATCACAAGGTGGCTTCTTGAAGAAACAGCAGACTGCATGATCCCTCTTTCGCATCTAGGTAAAAAAGATTAGAAGCATCTCACAACCATCAAACAAGATTTCTGAGCTTTGTGCAAAAGACAATCACTATAGATAAGAGTGTCATAGAGGTTTATACCTTGGTTACATGCTTATTGCTAAAACAATAGCTGTTGTAAATGATTTTGAATTGCCCCTGGAGCTGGATGTGATATCCATCCAACACAAATCCTTAATCTCCTGGCTGCAACACAGTGGGAAACAGAATGGCGTTAGATAGACAAACGAAACATCCATTATAACTATGGTGGACTTTTATTCTATCGTCTCTAGAAAGCCATGGCAACCTGGAAGATAGAGACATCTCTGTGTCTTCAGGCCCTACCTCATAGCTGCCATAGAATCAGTATTCAATAGTCACCTGAATGAACAAATAAAATAACTGATTCTCCTCAGAAATCTATTTGTCATCAGCCATCCTGTAATTCTTAAAGCATATTGTATTTGTAATAATATTTGCACAACACCTTATTGTTCAATCCCACCCTTCATGGTTATAATTTTTACCTATTGCTTCCTGGGTGTTTCACTTTGTTTCAACACATTACTGATTATTTTTAGAGCTGTTATTAACACAGACTTCAATTGCTGTCCTGTTTTCCCCTTGAGCAGTGAAGCAGTTGCCATGGAAACAGAATCCAATATCTCTCTCTAGAGCCTCACATCAATGCAATTTGATGTGGGGGACTAACATACTACCTCCTACCTGTATTTTATAAGTCTGAAGATATATTACCTCAAAAGACGCAAGTCATTACTGGGTTAAGGCATACTCGATGGAGTATGGGTTTGACAGCTTGTCCAAAAGATGTATCAGAGCCCTCATCTGGAAATAATACCCTAATCAGAGTTGGAGAAAGGTTTTCATGCTTGAATCACCTAAAAATTCTAAGCCTCCAGGTAAATTTTATTTAAAGACGGGAGGAAGGATCATTTTAATTGGCACCACTCATTCAGCACAAAGTCACAGACACATAACCTTTCTCAAAGAGCCATGTATAGTGATTACATGGGCTCTCCCCCAACCCCTGGCTTCAACCTGATCCTCCACAAAAAGTGAGGTTTGAAATTGAATCCAGGTTGACTGGTAGGAGAAGAGAGGAGTAATTTCCCAAGTATCTCAGCTGAGCCAGCTCCCATCAGCCAAGGGCAATCTCTCAAAAAGTTGTAGATCTAAGCCTTAGCTTCGGTGCTCTCAGCAGCTGGGGGAAGGATACACTAGCTGTGTGGGAGACTACATAGGGAACCAACAGCTTGACTGCATATGAGTAGAAATGGTTCATCACCATGTCCTAAACTCTCAGATAAAGCAAATTTTTGTAGTGTAAAACCAAGCTTTGACTTTGTTGGCACTCCATAATCTTTTATTTTGTGACCGGATATGTTATGATGGAATTTTCTATCCTGCAGTGAGATATTTACATAGTCTATCTCTGTAGGTATATATCTGAGGGTAATCTGAGTTACCATGCCAAGGACATGGAATGGAAGAAACCAGGATGAGGTAGATGCAGGTGAGAACAAGGCAAGCAAGAGAAACATTAAAATATTAGGTTCAACTGTATCAACAGGAAACTAAAGCATAGAGACCTAAGCAAAGTGAGTAGTGAGTACACAAGGCACAGCCATTTAATCGTAAGGGATATTGAATTTTAGCAACAAAGAGATAACAGTGAGCACATCGATGAGAAACACAGCAAAAAAGGTACATGTGCAGACTGGAACAGCATTAAAGACTTAAATCAGCACCAGAAAAGAGAGGAGCCAGGGGATGAGGCTAGGCTAGAAGACAATAGTCAGGATCCCACCCTGATTTTGTTGTAGGATTCCAAAAGATTCTGTTACAGGATCTTTTTCTTAGTGCAATATTTTTCAGTTGGAGAAGCAAAAGACTTGTTTTTTGGATTTGCTTTGTTTTTGACTATCTGCTTGTTTGGTTTACAACCCTGGCCCTATCAAGATGACATTTTAATGATGAAACTCGGTATAATCTACTTTTGTGCTATGCATTCTCGTCTCTGAAAAAAAGGAAGTTTATCCATGAGCTAGATCAAGCCTAATTCTTCAAATTCCCTGTTTGCCAGTTTTGCTCTTTGCTGTGTTAACCCTTGCCCTCATCCTAGCCTTATCCCAGCTGCTCCCAAGGAACATTCAGTTCTCATCATTTCTCTAGGAGAGAAGGAGGTCAATATTATTAGTGGAGTGTATTCTGCATACCACCAGGTTTGGAAATATTTTTTTGTCAAGACATGCATAGGCTTTCTCACACTGAATACCTACCTCCACAACAAAGCCAGCCCACACTTGGCCCAGTTCTACCTAGGACTCAGGAGCATTCAAGTTTGCCAGGTTCTCTGCAAGGTATTAGTTGGGGCTGCTTTTTTGGCTCTTTCATACTAGGCCCATTTCCAAGTGGCTGGGTATAGATCTTGTTCTTACTTGATTTGCTTTGGAAAAATTTCTGACCTTCTCCTATTCTGACTCTTTCTTGGCTGCTCTGTACCTACTTAAACCCAACCCTCCACACCTGCCCCCACTTCATTCACTATGTCCGTTCTTACTGTCATACCCATTCTTATTTTCACAATCCTACTATATTTTCCTCTCTTAGTCCATTATAGAATGGCTAGACAGGCCATTGAGTGAGAATTGAGTGAGGGGATGTCATAGAAAAAGAGTCAGAGGAGAGCTTAGAGTGGGGCCAAGACCTTGTAGGCCATTGTGAAGACTTTGTCTTTTACCCCTAAGGAAATGGGGAGCCATTGGAAGGTTTTTCAGCTAAGGAGTTAACATTGTGTAAAAATGATGGAAAAGGATCACTCTGGTTGTTATTTTAGGAACAGACTAAAATAACGGGGAGTTGGGGGGGTGGGTAGGAGGGGCCACAAGAGTGAAAGCCAGAAAAACTATCTGCTGACCTTCATCAAAACAATTTAGATTGAGATGATGGAGGCTTGACCCAAGATGGCCACAGTAGAGGTGATAAGATGAAGTCAGATCCAGATATATACATATATATTCAAGGTAAAAGGATTTCTTGACAGAGTGGACATAGGGTATGAAAAAAAGGATAAAAGCAAGGTTAATTCTATGGGTTTCTATCTGAAATTATTTAAACATCTATATACTACGTCAGGAAATCATGATTGTGCCAGGCATTATCCTATGCCTTTTGCCAATCATAACTCATTTAATCCTCATAACCCTATGAGACAGATGTTATTAGTATTCCCATTTTATAGATGAGGAACTTGATACACAGGTTGCTTAAATGACTTGTGTAAAGTCCTTGTGACTGTTGTTGCCATTAACTGAGATGGATCAATGTAGGAGTGGAACAGGTTTAGAATCCTACTTTTCTACTTTTTAAGGCCTCGAGACCATTAACTGTCCAGGCTCAGTCCACCTTTGCTTTCAGCTGCTATTAATCCATGGTATCTGTTTTTCACCTACTAGGATTATTCCAGATTCTCTAGGTTGGCACCAGGATTCCCACATCTGGGTCTTCTACTGGAAATAGGGTTGGCTGGTAACATTTACCAGTCCTTCAGGGGGAAGGGGGAAGTAACATTTTCTGAGTATTTGCTGATTTCTGTGATGTAAATATTCTCACCATAGCCAATTTCAAACAATATGATTTCATTGAATGTGGAATTTGGAAGAGATGCACACAATTTGCCCTCAGCTGTAACATACCACTAATTGGAGCCATGACAATAATTTTAAAGCACTAGAGGGGGCGCCTGGGTGGCTCTGTCGGTTAAGCGTCCGGCTTCAGCCCGGGTCACGATCTCGCGGTCCGTGAGTTCGAGCCTCGCGTCCGGCTCTGCGCTGATGGCTCAGAGCCTGGAGCCTGCTTCTGATTCTGTCTCCCTCTCTCTCTGCCCCTCCCCCATTCATGCTCTGTCTCTCTCTGTCTCAAAAATAAATAAACGTTAAAAAAATTTTTTTTAATAAAATAAAAAAAAAAGCACTAGTAACTATCTAGCAATCATAATTCGGGGCTCTCAAATGAGAGGGAGAATTTGTGATTGGAGATATAGCCAAACTAGTTGAGAAAAATAATTTATACTTGAACTAGGAGTTGAAGTTGAGATGATAAAGCAAGAATAGAATAAATCCAAGAATGGGGAATACTGAAGGGGCTATATAACTATAGGAGAGGTCAATGGTTGAAATAGCTGATTCCCAATTGATAGCACAAAAGTCTAGAGCAGGGATGACTAGGATGTAAACCTGAAGAGACTTCAAAGACAGTTCAGCCAATCAGAAGTCTCAGAAATAGGTAGAGGAATCAGAACTTCAAAAGCAGGCAGTAGCAAGAGATACTCAAACACAGTGTCAGCCAAATGAATGCTCTACAAACCATCTGTTTCTGAATCTCTGAAAGGCATTAAAAAAAATATTTGATGCAGCCTGGAGCCTGCTTCAGATTCTGTGTGTCCTTCTCTCTCTGCCCCAACCCCGCTTGCTCGCTCTCTCTCTCTCTGAAAAATAAACATTAATTTTTTTTAATAAATAAAAAAATATTTCTGATGCAATGTGTCTGGCTTGGGTAAGGACCAAGCTCCGTAAGTGATTTATGTGTAACAGTATGTTTGAGAACCTGGTAAATAATAAAGGCAGAAAGAGTCAGGTTATCAAGGCATCCCAAGAGCAAATAAAAGACATCTGATTTGATATTGGCGTTTAGGACAAGCTTTGCAGCAATGCTTGCAAGGAATAGGACAAAGATAATACAAAGCCAATTAATGTGACACACAGGTAAGAACGGATGCGAAGACCTGAACACCGAGGGACACATGAGGCATCCTTAGCAAAAGTACACAAAAGCTCCTGTACACATCACCAAGAAGTTTTTAGCTTCTTAGCAGTGAGTGCCAAGAGAAAATTTTATTCAGAGAAACGACACTACCATTTTACCTGCACAATAGAGTGGAGGACGGAATGCAAAAAACAAGACTGAAAGTAAGAAGACTAATGAAGGCAGCAAATCAAGCATATGATGATAAAGGCATGAAGAACAGTGGTGACAATACGGATGGAACAGTGAGGTTGGTTGTAGAAATATTTTAGTTAGAACTCACCTAGGATATTTGATTGGGTATGGAGAATGAGGAATAGGCAGAAACGGAAGAGGATTCCCACATATCCAAAACGGGTGATTCAGCAAACCCTTCCATTCTGGAAGACAAGCGCCTAAGGAAAAGAGAGATGAAAAAGTGTATATGCATCAAGACTCTTGATTGCAAATGAAAGAAAATAACTCATTTGGCTTAGGGAAAAAAATGACTTTTCTTGCTGCATGGAATCTAAGAAAGGATTAAACCAACAATAGGGTAGTGAACAGTGAGAGCTATGGTGCTGTCTTCCTAGAATATATTTTGATATCCATTCTAATAAGACTTTTATGTTTTGATTACAGCTATGTCTTACCTACCCACGCACATAGAAATAGCATAGGAACTGGATCTGGCCAATCATAGCACCCATGCTTTTGGCCAGAGTGATTAGCTCAGAGGTGGTCCTAAGACCTGAGCTAAGCCAATCAATCAGGGGACCTCAGGAGACTTTTCATTAAAACTAACAGAGATTTTCTCCCTAGAGCTTTTGTCTTTGGGGTCACAGTTTAGGATAGATGAAAGACTGGAGCAGCTTACAACTGTCTTCCTCAGCAGCCTAGAAAAAGCCTAATGGCGGGGGTTCAAGTGAGACCAAGTCAAAAGCTGAGGCAAGCAGAGATGCAAGATGGATAAAAAGAGATCTGGCAGTTCTGAAGTGTCAGTTCCAGAAATAAATAGAGGCCTGGTTAATGCAGTTATTTCACTGATCATATTAGCTACTGTAAGCTCCTTCCCAACCATATAAGAAAATAAATTCCTTTTTTCTCCCCTAAGCTAGTTAGCAATGGGACTCTGTAATACAAAGTATACTATTCTCCGTTAATACCTCCGAAAGGCCAGAGATACAACTGGGCCTCAGGGAAACTAGATTCAGGGACTGAAATATCACGAGTCCTCCCCCCTTTCATCAGTGCCTCTCTCTGGATATTTGTTTCATTCTCTCTCACTACAGACTACTTTTACAGAGTTGGAAATGTGGCCACAACAGCTCCCTAGTTTCACTTTTCATAGGTTCCATCCCTATTTTTGAACTTGGTTCTATCTCTATTTTTAAACGAGGTTTTTATCTCTATTTTTGAACTTGGACGCACAGAGAGTAAATGGCAGTTTTACTCTCTGCCTTTTACTCTCTGTGCGTCCAAGTTCAAAAATTCTAAGAAAGGATTCTAATTGACCCGCCTAGTGTCATATAATAATAGATCAGTGCATTGTAACTAGGGTTTTTAAAGACTATGATTGGCTTAGTTTAGGCCAGGTTGACATCCCTGAACCAACCAAATGAGGCCAGCGGGGCAGACTCACGTAAGAAAATAGCAACGCTCAAGGAAGCTCAAGGAGGAGACAGAGGAGTAATTCTGAAAAGAATTGCAGTACTAGTTCTAGAAGAAGCAGAAACATAGCCGTCAGTGTCCCTTCCTGGAAAGATGATGTTTTAGACATTGTTGAATTTGAGGCCCAATGCAGGGCCAAAAGAAAGCCAAGGAAATGTGGCCAGTTAAAATTATCAGTCAAGTCTACAGAGGACAATTTATGGATATAATTGATTCTGACGAAACAGATCACCCCAGACTATAAACTGCAAATGTAAACTATAAACTGTATATAATTTTACCCTAAGATTACTCAAAACTCCAGTTTTCAAAACAATCCTGTGGTTATGTGCTATAGTAGAGTGACATTGTGAGGTAAGAGAAGAGAAAGTGTTGGGAATCACAAAGGCAGGACCTTAGGAACAAAGTATCCTAATTTCTATCTCCCTCGTATTGGGCATGAGACAAGGTCATGGACTGGCAGAACCTCAGGACTCCAAGATTTTTGGTCTGAACAACTGGAATAAGGTTGCCACTGGCTAAGAAAGGGAAGATTACAAGAAGGGCAGAGTGGGGGTAAGTTTGAGTTTTCTCTCAGACCTTTAAGTGGAGTTTTCAGGTAAGCTATTCAAAATATGGGACTGGATTTCAGAAGAGCGATCTGGGCCCTCCAACATTAAGAGGTCAGGAATGAAATGAGAAACCACCCAAGCAGACTGATGAAGGAGACTTCAGAAGATAGGAGACAAACCAGGAGAATGTGGTGTTCTGGAAGCCATGTCAATGAAAAATAGCAAAAAGAAAGGAAAAATCAACCATGACAGATCCTGCTGAAGGGTCACGTAAATAATGACAGAGACATAATTGTTGGATTTAGCAATGTGGCTGCCGCCAATGATGTTGACAGTCTCCATTAAGTGATAGAAGCAAAAGACAAAAGTTACACTTTGACCATGAATGCCAGCAGAAAATACCAACATTAAATTGGATGCAGTTCTGGAAACTAGAAGATGCATAAGACATCTCAGGACTCTTGACTCTTCGTGTTCATGTTGTTCCATAAGCCACACCCTTCCCCTATAGCCAGCGACACCATAAGAGAGAGAAATCGGGGAACTGAGAGGCTATTTGACAAACTGGGCACTATTTGTGTGGCTTTTATTTTGCTAAGAGAGACCAAGGATTAGATAAAGCTTCTGCTTAAATGAATAGATTGGACTCGGCTTTTAATTAATTTTTTATTCCTTCTCATGAGCAGTGGAGAGAAAAATCAAATCTACTAAAGATTAAACTAAAGGAACTACATTTATATTCATATTGGATTTTTTGCCTGTGCTAAGTGTTTCACCTTCATGGGTCCTTTTTAGTATGGTTTTTCCAGTTTTATTGAAGTATAATTAACAAATAAAAATGGTGTGTATTTAAGGTGTACAATGTGATGATTTGACGTACATATACATTGTGAAATGTTTACCACAGTCAAGTTAATTAGCATATCCATCACCTTACATCCAGTTACCTTTCTGTGCGTGTGTGTGGTGAAAAGGCTTAAGGTCTCTCTCAGCAAATTTGAAATATATAAAACAATATTTTAACTAGTCACCAACTATACATGACATTTCCAGAAGTTATTCATCTTATAACTGAAAGTTTGTACCCTTTGACCAACATTTCCCCATTTTCCTTGCCACCCTCTCACCCCGGCCCTGGCAACCATCATTCTGTACTGTGCTTCTCTGAGTTTGAGTTTTTTAGATTCCACATACAAGTGAGATCATGCAGGGGTTTTTTTTTTCCCTTTCTGTGATTGGTTTATTTCACTTAGTATAACATCCTCTAGACTTATCCATGTTGTCTCAAATGGCAGGATTTCCTTCTTTTTTTACGGTTGAATTCTCTTCCATCACTATATATATATATATATATATATATATATATGCACACACGCACACACACACACACATAATATTCCATTATATATCACATTTCTTTATCCGTTCATCTGTTGACAGACACTTAGGTTGTTTCGTTGTTTCCCTATGTTGGCTATGCTGCAGTGAACATAGGAATGCATATCTCTTTGAGATACTGATTTAATTTAATTTGGATATATACCCAGAAATGGGGTTGCTGGATCCATCATAAATTTTCATTAATACACTTTGCACATCAGATGCATAGCTAATGGTTTACAATTTTTTTCAAATATATCTAATATTTTCCTTGTGATTATTTAGCAACTGTAAAGCTATCTCTTACTAGTGGTTCTGGCCCATGAAATTGAATTACATCCAATTTTCATCCTAAAGGGAGAAATCAATATGATAAGCTTGAAAATGAGACATCTACCCGAAAAATACAAGGATAGTGGTAACATAGTAAAAATAGGAGGACTCATAAGTCAGAAACCAAAAAAGTCAAGATGTAGCTGATTTTATCAGTGAAGGAAGCAAGCTTAGAGAATTATCGAGTATGCGTGTCAAGACACATAGATGTATTAGTTATTTACCTGGGTCAGATACTGACTTGCATGTGCATTTCAGGTCTATTTAGTCAGAAAAAGGCACAAATCTCACGATATTTTGAAAATTGTATTGAGAACTAATAACTCCAAGTACTGAAATCACAGACATTTTGGCTTACAACTGCCACTGTCACTTACTACAGCTAAGTGATTCTGAGCAAGTTACTCTTTGAACTTGGGTGTCCTCATCCATAAAATGGAGATAAGACTAGCATGTGCCTCCTCAAGGTGTTCTAAGTCTGGAACAAGATAATGAAGATAAGGGTCTTATGTGCCGTGCCTGCCCAAATAAATGTTCAATAATTGTTATTTGTGTTGTTTTTATACTCCATCCGGAAGGCTTTCTTTTAGAGCCCCATCAGTACCTTTCTTTCCTGACTTAGTTCTCTACCTCACTTAGAGCTCTTGCTAGATTTCATCAATGATATGCTCATCAGCACCCCCGATGATCTTTCTCCTTTGTCATTCCACCATAAGTATTATGCTGACTTTCACCTTGTGGAACACTGTTAAAGAAATATCACATGGTCAGACCAACCAGCAAGGTATGAGAGGCCATATATGTTCACTGGAGGGCATGTTAAAGATTATTTATGCAAAAGGATTTCCTTTTAGCTACGATTTGAGTCAAGAGATTTTAAATTTCTGAAGAGTAAAATTAAGCAAAAACTTTGAATGTAGCACTATAATAAGTTTTGGTCTTCTAAAGACAAACCGTTCCTTTGTTTTTAGAAAATCAACAGGTGATCCCTTTAGCTATATAAATGTAAGGCAAGTTCTTTGTTCTTGACAAAATTGTGGCACTCTGTAGCTGAAGTCAAGTGTTGTAGTTTGATCCGTTATTATGCAAGGTAGAATCAGAGTTAGATCTGTGAGAATACGGACTTCATTTCTATTATTATTATTATTATTATTACTACTACTACTACTACTGGTTGACTTATTTCTCTGATTTTTTGTTTCCTTTTTGCTTGTTATGTTTTTGAGGATTGTTTGCAAGAGATGAGGCACAGAAGAGAGAAGCAGCTTTCCTGAAAGACTTAGCATGAACAGAATGCTCTAAGACCCAGAAGATATCATAGTGAGAAGAGGCATCCCCTGAGGTCCATATAGAACCCTTCAATGCTCTGCTCCCTTGGTGAGCAACAGCTATGAGAACATGGCTAGGGTGCCACCTGCTCATCAGTCACAGCAAGAGGAGATCTTTCTCAGACGACTTGGATGGTAGTGATTGTTAGCCTGGGGAAGCTAACACAAGAAAGGAAGAATACAAAGATGTCACACTGGGAGTGTGAGCACTTGGGAGGCTCCCTTTGGAGATTGCCAGACATAATTGCAAGACTCTTGGATGCTGAGGTCTTGTCAACATACTATGGGAGGCATTGTAATTTGGTCATTAAAAATAAAAGAGGCTTAATCTTACATACAAAGACTGATGAGGATTTCTCCCAACATCCTTACACTACATTTTTTTATTAGATACAATCTCTTCAAGTGTCTTGAACAAGATTACCCAGGAAGAGACAGTGACTTAGGCCCCAATATTTTAAACTATAGGAAGTTGTAATAATAGCAACAAACAACGAAAAACAAAGCAAAAATCTTCTCTACCATTCATCAGTCCAGAATCAGAACTGTAGATAAAGCCAAGTGAAAATTTATCAGAAAACAACATTTCTCCCAAATATATGCTGCAGCCATAAAGTGTCATAAGAGCGCAAATATTGGAGCATCTACTGATTTCTTACTGAGAAATCTTTTTCTCTAAAATCATAGACTATCAGAAACACTTTTGTTTGAAATGATTCAGTAGTAATAAAACATCCCACTCTTGTCTGGAAGAGTTCAGCTGTGACACAGCGAAGCAGCCTTGATTTACAGGCCACGTGCAGAGCTTCAGATAGCAGGTCTCTGCGAATAACACTTGACATCTATTTTAACTTTCTTTCCAAGAAAGGTCCACTTTAGAGGCACCTGGATGGCTCAGTTGGTTAAGTGTCCAACTCTTGATCTCAGCTCAGGTCTTGATCTCAGGGTTGTGAGTTCAAGCCCCAACTTGGACTCCTCACTGGGCATGAAGCCTACTTAAAAAGGAAAAGAAAAAAAAAAGGTACATTTCACAGTCCAGAACTGATATTGGTCCCTTTACATACTGCCCATCAAAACACTGCTGCATTTACACTGCACCCAAACTCCAATCTTTGGTAAAATCCTTAACTCTTTTCCTTCCTTTGCTGAAACATCCCACAATTCCTTTGTTGTGCTGTCTCCCACATCTCAATGAGTCTGTACATCTGGCTTATTTAGTGTAAGGTTTGTCCCATATGGTCTCAGGCTGATTGGGCTAGGAAACAAACATGTCCCACATTTTAGAGTCTCCTTTTTTTTTTTAATTTTTTTTTCAACGTTTATTTATTTTTGGGACAGAGAGAGACAGTGCATGAACGGGAGGGGCAGAGAGAGAGGGAGACACAGAATCGGAAACAGGCTCCAGGCTCTGAGCCATCAGCCCAGAGCCCGACGCGGGGCGCAAACTCACGGACCGCGAGATCGTGAGCTGGCTGAAGTCGGATGCTTAACCGACTGCGCCACCCAGGCGCCCCAGTCTCCTTTAAGCACATTGATCTGTCTGTATTTTATCCTATTCCATAAGCGGAAGTAAAGAAAATAACCTAATTGCAAAACAAAGTATGTTTATAGGTAAAAGTTTCCATATTATAAACATAGAAAGGTCTTGAGACCAAAGAGGAAAAAATCAGACTTTAAAATGAAAAACAAAAAAAACAGAGTTGGTTTCCTTTCACTCTACTAAAATGTGGTCTGTGCCTCTTAGAGTACAACAATGGTCAAAAAGAGGGGTTTTTCTCCTTACTAATATAATGAAACAAGTAATATGACAACGACCACCGTATCACTTGAGTGATACTGAAAACTTTGAAATATGAACCTCAAAAACCTCTTCCCAGTCCTCATTCTTGGCCTATGACCTTGTTTTCTATCTCATTGAGAAGCAGAAAAAAACGAAAAGCCAGAAAAGAGTGTGGTCAAATTCCCACTTCTCACCCTTTTGCAATTGCACCGATACACTGTTCCTATCAGTGACTTCTCTGCACCTAACAAGGGCTATTCCCTCTCCTTCTGTGCTAGATCCCATGTGCTTGTGTCCATGCAAGGGCATTATTTCAGTAATTCTCTTCCCGTTTTCCCTGGCAATCAGCATCTAAGTCAGCCCCCAGTGATCCTCAGCTCCTGGTATCCATATGCCATTTACGTAGTCTCCTCTCTCACTGGATCAGGGACGAACTGTGTGACCCATAGAATACTGCAGAAGCAATGGTGTGTGATCTCAGAAGCTAGGTCATAAAGGACAATGACACTTCCACCTTTTCTAATTTCTCACACTAGGGAAAAATGCACCATGTCATGAGAACATTCAAGCAGTCCCACGGTGAAGCCCATGTATAGAGGAACTGAGGTCTTCAACCATCAGCTGGACCCAACTTGACAGTCATGTGAGTAAAGCAACTTGAATGTAGACCTTCTAGGCCGGACTACATCATCAGATGACTGAAACCTCATCCAACATCTGACAGCAACTTTATGAGACATTCAGTGAGAGTCTACCCGAAGATACTCCTGAATTCGTGACTCACAGAAGCTGTGAGAGATAAGTGTTATGTAAGCTACTACATTTGGGATAATCTGTTATGCAACAATGGATAACTAATACATCCACTGTGATCAAAATACTTCAGTGGTTCCCAATTTTCCCCAAAGAAAGCCAGTCCTCTCGATGACTTCCATCCTGTTCACCACTATTACCTCTCTAACTTCATCTCCTACCACTCTCCCTTCTCTCCACCTTAGTCCCAGCCATAGTGACCTCTTTGCCATTCCTCAAATATGCCTCAGGGCCTGTGCTCACCAGTCCCTCACCCTTCCCCCACCTCATTCATGCCTTTACTCAAAT
Organism: Prionailurus bengalensis; assembly: GCF_016509475.1. NCBI lineage: Eukaryota > Metazoa > Chordata > Mammalia > Carnivora > Felidae > Prionailurus > Prionailurus bengalensis. Next base: position 69,890,223 of record NC_057344.1, on the reverse strand, counting down.
GTCTGTCTCTGAGTGAGGCCTTTCCTGACTACCCTTCTAAAAATGCAGCTTCCCTACACACACCCACACCCACATACATTCTGCATTTCCTTCCTCCTTTCTTTTTCTTTTTTCCCCTTCCATATATTACTATTTAATATACTATATATATCACTTATTATCTGGCTCTCCTTACTAAGGTGAAAGCTTACTTGATGCAGAGATTTTTGTCTACTTCCAATCTCTAGAGCAGTGCCTGATTTATTATAATACATACTTCATAAAGATTTATCCAATGAGCATATGAATGGTAAAGATACAAGAAAATTCAATTAATAGTAACATTAAAAATGCTTCAAACACAGACCTTTTGTGACCCACTCCAAGTTTATAAAGCTGTTTCTAAAATGTGCTGTTAGTACCTTTCTTTCCTGAATGATTGTTTTACAAAAATAGCAGTTAAGGGGCGCCTGGGTGGCTCAGTCAGTTAAGCATCGGACTTCGGCTCAGGTCGTGATCTCAAGGTCCATGAGTTCGAGCCCCGTGACGAGCTCTGTGCTGACAGCTCAGAGCCTGGAGCCTGTTTCAGATTCTGTGTCTCCCTCTCTCTCTCTGACCCTCCCCCGTTCATGCTCTGTCTCTCTCTGTCTCAAAAATAAGTAAATGTTAAAAAAAAAATTCAAAAATAGCAGTTAAATGGCAAACTATCCTAACCAATTGTTTGCCTTTTTCTTTGTGAAACTCAGACCAAAATTGAAATTAAATTATAGTAGTTATATGAGTCCTTAGGATCTGTACCTTTCATTTTGTTTTATCTTGTTTTTTTCCAAGTTCCTTGTTCTTTTTTTCAAGTTTATTTATTTGTTTTGAGAGAGAGAGAGAGTCCACACATACAAGTGGAGGAGAGGCAGAGAGAGAAGAAGAGAGAGGATCCCAAGCAGGCTTTGCACTGTCAGCACTGAGCCTGATGGGGGCTGGATCCCATGAACACAACCATAAGACCATGACCTGAGCCAAAACCAAGAGTCAGAGGCTTAACCCACTGACCCACCCAGGCAAGCCATAAGTTCCCTGTTTTTTATCCATTATTCTTAACTATTTCATTTTATGTTCTCATTCTACACTGCTTTAAAGACCTTATAAAATTAATATAAATGAAAAACAAACAAGCAAGTAGTGTTTGTGTTTTCTTAAACTCAGGAGATTAAAACTATCACTGGTTTAGCATACTTACAGAATTGTGAACTTTTTAAGGAACAAAGCTTTGATTTTTGTGAACCTTTGTAAAAAGTCAACATAAGGCAATAGTTTTATTATTCAACAAGATAAACTTTATTATAAAATATTTAACATGAAAAATATGCTCTGGATCAAGATAGGAATATCTATCTCAACATTAAGTCAACAACACTCAGTACCATAGTGTATTTTATCTAATATTACCTAATAATTTCAAATTATTCTTAGAAACTTTTGTTTGTTTCATTATGTAGTAAAACTCTTCTTGAAAATTTTTTGTGTTAAATTGATTCCACCTTTTCCAAAGAACCAGGAAGAGCTCTTTTAAACACTAAAGCATATGATTACAGGGGCACCTGGGTGACTCAGTTAAGCATCCGACTTCAGCTCGGGTCACCACCTTGCAGATCATGGTTTCAAGTCCCACATCAGGCTCCGTGCTGACAGCTCAGAGCCTGGAGCCTGCTTTGGATTCTGTGTCTCCCTCTCTCTCTGCCCCTTCCCTGCTCACTCTCTGTCTCTCTCTCTCTCAAAAATAAATAACATTAAAAATATTTTTAAAGTACATTATTACATTATCTGATGAATCAGCAGGTTTTTTTCTGCCTTCACACCATTTGTAATTTCTCATTATAGAGATCCTCAAAATGTACCTTATAGGAGCCTCTAGGATCACTTAGCAACTAGGAGAAGCAGAGAAAATAACAGATTTTTTAAAGCTCTTACATCCATACATACCCCAAAGGGTCATAAAATGATAAACATGAGTTCTGAGATTACACACGGGAAACAGTGGTTTTGATTCTTTAGGGAAGAATAAAATAGTACTTGACAGAAGTCTCACTTTAGAAGTATTTCTCATATTTAGTGAATGGTTGTAAAAGATAAATAGTGCACGTGTGTGTGTGTATACACATATATATCACTGTATTTTAAATTTAATGTAGTTGGTATGCTTCACCTGACTGGGGAAAAGAGTGTGGCTGCTATAAAATAATCACAAACTCAAAATAATAATATTTTTGTAGATTTTATTTTTTGGAACAGTTTCAGATTACAGAAAAAATGAGCAGATAGGACAGAGTATCCATATACGGCCCATCTCTCCCCTCTCATATTTCCCCTATTATGAACGGATTCATTAGTGTGCATCTTTGCATATTAATGATGCGTTGCCTCATTACAATTGATGAGCCAATATTGATACATTACTATGTACTAAAGCCCAGAGCTTATATTAAGGTTTACTCTTTAGGTTGCACAGTTCTGTGGATTCTGACAGATGTCGAATGTCATATACCCACCACGAGCGTGTCATAAAGAATAGTTTTGTTGTCCTTACAATCCCTGTGCTTCACATATTCATCCATCCCCTCCTTTCCTTGAACTCTTTGAAACACAGGCATTTTTACTGTCTCCCTGGTCTTGCTTTTCCCAGAATGTCATAGAGTTGGAATCATTACAGTATGCAGCTTTTTCCCATTAGCTTTTTTCACTTAGCAGTACACATTTAAAATTCATCCATGTCTTTTTATAATTTAATAGTCCATTTCTCTTTATTTCTAAATAATATTCCACCATACGATGTACTATGGTTTGTCTATCCATTCACCTATTAAGAGACATCTTGGGCACTTCTAGTGTTTAGCAATTATGAATAAAGCTGCCATAAACGTTTGTGTAGACCTAAGTTTTAATTCATTTGGATAAATACCTAGAAGCATGATAGCTAGATAATATGGTAGGACTATGTTTAGTTTTATAAGAAACTGCTAAACCGTCTTCGAAAGGAACTATATACCATTTCCATTTCTACCAACGAAGAATGAGGGTTCTAATTGCTCCACAGCCTGTCTGTTTATATTGTCAGATTTTTGGATTTCAGCTATTTTAGTAGGTGTACATGGTTTCAAACTGCAATTTAATTCGCAATTGCGGTTTCAATTTTCAATTGACTAATGATATATTACTTTGAGCATCTTTTCGTACGATTATCTGCCATTTTTATATCTTCTTTCATGAGATCTGTTCAGACCGTTAGTCCACTTTTCAACTTGCGTTGTTGACTTTTAAGAGTTTTAAATATTTTTAGATGGAAGTTATTATCAGATATGTGTTTTGCAAGTATGTTCTCCTGTATGAGGGTTGTCTTTTCATTTTTTAATAATGTCTTGGAGAGCATACATTTTTTTTTCATTTTAATAAGTCCAATTCATCAATTGTGTATCTCACTGATTGTGCTTTTAGCGTTGTTTATGAAAGCTCATCACCAAACCAGAGTTCACCTAGATTTTGTACTATGTCATCTTCTCCAAGCTTTTAAGTTTTGTGCTTTACATTTAGGTGTATGGTACATATTCAGTTGTGAGAAGTGTAAGGTCTGCCTCTAGCATTGTTTTGCACATGGATGTCCAATTCTTTCAGCACCATTTGTTGAAAAACCGATACTTTCTCCACTGAATTGCCTTTGCTTCTTTGCCAAAGAACAGATGATTATATACGTTTGAATCTGTTTCTGGGCTATCTATTCTATCCCACTGACCTATGTGTCTATTTTTTCACCAATACCACATGGTCTTCATTGCAGTACTGGATAATAAGCCTTGAAGTTGGGTAGTGTCATTTCTCCAACTTGGTTCTTCTTCAGTATTGTGTTGGTGAGTCTGGGTATTTTGACTTTCCATATAAACTTTAGAATCAGTCTGTCAACATTCACAAAATAACTTGCTAGGATTTTGATTGGGATTGCACTGAATCAAGCCCAACTTGGGAAGAAGTGACATCTTAACATTACTAAGTCTTCTACTCGTGAAAATGATATCTCTCCATTTATTTAGTCTTTCTGTGATTTCATTCACCAGAATTTTGTAGTTTTCCCCATATAGATCTTGTACATATTTTGTTAAATTTATACCAAATTATTTTGGTGAGTGCTAATGCAAATGGAATTGTGTTTTTAATTATAAATGTTATTGTTCATTGTTGGTATTACAGGAAAACAATTGACTTTTCTATATTAATCTTGTATCATGCATCATTTCTATACTTGCTTATTAGTTTCAGTTCTTTTGGCAATTGTTAGGAATTTTCTACATGTACAAACATATCATTTCTGAACAAAGACAGTTTTATTTCTTCCTTCCCAATCTGTTGCCTTTTATTCCTTTTTCTTGTCTTATTATATTAGTTAGGACTTTCAGTATAATGTTAAAAAGCAGTGGTGAGAAGGGTCACCCATCTCTTGCTTCTGACTTTAGTGGGAAAGTTCTAGTTTCTTGACATTAAATATGTTTGCTGTAGTTTTCTTGTAGATATTCTTTATCAAGTTGAGGAAGTTCCCTCTCTATTCCTAGTTTGCTGAGTATTTTTTTTATTATGAATGGGTATTAGATTTTGTCAAATGCTTTTGCTGTACCTATTGATAGGATCATGTGACTTTTCTTGTTAAGCTATTGATATGATAAATTACAGAAACTGATTTTTGATTGTTCAATCAGTTTTACATAGCTGGGATAAATCCCATTTGATCATGGCATACAATACTTTTTTATACGTTGTTAGCTTATATTTGCTAATATTTTGTTGAAGATTTTTGCATCCATGTTCATGAGAGATATTGGTCGGTTATTTTCTTTTCTTGTAACTTCCTTATCTGGTTTTAGTATTAAGGCAATGATGGTCTCAGAATAAGTTAGGAGGTGTTTCTGTTGCTGTTTTCTGGAAGACATTGTAGATAATTGGTATAAGTTCTTCTTTAAATGTTTGATTCACTGGTGCACTTTTCTAGGACTGATGCTTTCTGTTTACAAGGCTACTAATTATTGATACAATTTCTTTAATAGATACAGGCTTATTCAGATTATCTATTTCTCTTTGAGTGAGTTTTGGCAGATCGTGTCTTTCAAGCAATTGGTCTGTTTCATCTAGGTTATCAAATATGTGGGTATAAAGTTGTTCTTAATATTCCTTATCTTTTAGCATCCAGAATATCAGTAGTGATGGCATCTTTTTCATTTCTAGTAATAGTTATTTGTGTCTTCTTTTTCCTTTTTTTAATTAACCTGGCTAGAGATTTCTTAATTTTATTTCTCTTTTCACATAACCAGCTTTTTGTCTCATAGATTCTCTTTATTGATTTCTGTTTTTCAATTTTATTGATTTATACTCTAGCCTTTTTTTTTCTTTTCCTTACTTTGGATTTAATTTGTTTTTCTGTTTCTGGTTTCCTACTGTATACACTTAGATTATTGATTTCAAAGCTTTCTTCTTTAATATATGAATTCTATCCCTCTAAGAACTGATTTCACTGCATGTCATACATTTCATACATAATATTTTTACTTTCATTTAGTTTGAAGTATATTTTATTTTGAGAGCTCTTCTTTGATTCATGACTTACTTATATGTGTTTTTTATATTCCAATATTTTGGGATTTTCCAACTCTCTTTCCATTATTTATTTCTAGTATAACTTCAGTGTGGTCTGAGAGAATACTTTCTGTGATATTTATTCTTTTAAATTCATTAAGATATATTAAATAGTCCAGAATGTAGTCTCTCTTAGTCCGTGCTCTATGTGAGCTTCAGGAGAATGTGTAGTCTACTGTGGTTGGATGAAATATTATATAACTGTCAATTAGATACAGAAGATGATACTGCTATTCAGTTCAACTATATCTTTACTGATTTTTTTTTGCCTGCTAGGTCTGTCAATTACTATGGAGGGGTGTTGAAGATTCCAACTAGAGCAGTGAATTTGTGTCAATTTCTTCTTGCAATTTTAACTGTTTTTGCCTCATATATTCGATACTCTGCAGTGATGTGCATACATAAGAATGTCATGTCTTCCTGGAGAGTTAACCCCTTTATCATTATGTCATGCCCCTTTTTGTCCCTGATAATTTCCTTGTTCTGAAGTCTTCTTTATCTGAAATTAAAATACCTAGTCCAGCTTCATTTTGATTAGTGCTAGCATGGTATAGCTTTCTCCACCCCATATAATCTGTGTCTTTATAATTAAAATGGGTTTCTGGTAAACATCATGTAGTTGGGTTCTGTTTTTATTTGCCCTATCTTTTAATTGTTGTATTCAGACTATCACATTTAAGGTGGAATAATACCTACCCTACACTATTTTCTATTTGTTGACCTATTCTTTGTTTCCTTTGTCTTCTCCCCCTCCCCTTTTTTTTCTACTTTCTCTGGTTTCATTTAAGCATTTTTTATGATTCCACTTTCTCTTCTCTCTTGGCATATCAACTATACTTCTTTTTACCAGTTTTTTAGGAATTGCCTTAGATCTTGCAGTATACATTTACTACCTATCTAAATTCACTTTCAAATAACACCTTACCTCTTCACAGATAGTGTAAGTACTTTATGATAGACTATTCCTAATTCTTTCCTCCTGTCACTTCTGAAATCGCTGTCATTCGTTTCACTTGTGCTATAATCTATATGGCCATATAAGCTATAACCATAATCTGTAACCACCTAATACACTGTTGCTCTTACTGTTTTGTAGTTATCTATTAGATCAATTAAAAATGAAAAGTAGGGGCGCCTGGGTGGCGCAGTCGGTTAAGCGTCCAACTTCAGCCAGGTCACGATCTCGCGGTCCGTGAGTTCGAGCCCCGCGTCGGGCTCTGGGCTGATGGCTCAGAGCCTGGAGCCTGTTTCCGATTCTGTGTCTCCCTCTCTCTCTGCCCCTCCCCCGTTCATGCTCTGTCTCTCTCTGTCCCAAAAATAAATAAACGTTGAAAAAAAAATTATAAAAAAAAAAATGAAAAGTAAAAGGTCTTATTTTGTCTTCATTTATTTTTTTCCTAATGTCCTTCCTTTCTTTATCTGAATCCAAGTTTCTGAACTATATTCTTTTCCTTCTCTTTTTTCTTTGCCTGATTTTTTTTTTTCAATTTGAATGTGACCTGCCTACATGCAGATATTTTCTGCTTTTATCCTAGTTGGTGTTTGGGTTTCTTGGATCTGTGACTTGGTATCATATATCATTAATTTTGGAAAATTCTCAGCCAATATTACTTCAAATACTTCTGTTCCTCTTTCTCTTTTTACTATGGGTACTCTCATTACCCATATTTGACACATTTTTGTAATTTTCCGGTAGTGTTTGGATATTCTGTTGTGTTTTACTTTAATGCTGTGTTCTCTCTACATTTAAGTTTGCAAACTTTCTGCTGATATATCTTTAAGCTCACTGACGTCCTCAGCTGTAAAAAAGCATTCTTTGGTTCAGTTGCAGTGTGTCTGTTTTCTAGCATTTTCTTTTGATTCGTAAAGTTTTCATCTCTCATATTACACATCTTTTCTTGTATGTTAACTTTTTCCAGTAGAGCTCTTAGTATACTAATAATAGGTATTTTAAATCTGAAGTCTGAAAATTCCAAAATGTCTACCATATCTGAGTCTCGTTCTCAGGTTTGATTTATCTCTTTAGTCTGTGTTTTTTTCTTGCCTTTTACTATTTCTTGCAATTTTTTTATAAGCTAGATATGATGTATCAAATAATAGACACTGTTGTAAACAGGCCTTTAGTGTGAGGTTTTCTTTTTACATAACCAGGGGTTAGGCTGTGTTTAATATTTGCTACAGCTGTAGTTGTCATGGGTTTCAATTTCCCCTAATGTCGTTCCTCTGTCTCTTCTTTTTTTTTGCAACATTTATTTATTTTTGGGACAGAGAGAGACAGAGCATGAACGGGGGAGGGGCAGAGAGAGAGAGGGAGACACAGAATCGGAAACAGGCTCCAGGATCTGAGCCATCAACCCAGAGCCTGACGCGGGGCTCGAACTCACGGACCGTAAGATCGTGACCTGGCTGAAGTTGGACGCTTAACCGACTGCGCCACCCAGGCGCCCCCCTCTGTCTCTTCTTTTGCCTTTGTGTTTTCTTAGAAACTCCCGTTTTTTTCTTTTTTTTAATGTTTATTATTTTTAAGAGAGAGAGAGAGACAGACAGACAGACAGAGTGTGAGTTGGGGAGGGGCAGAAAGAGAGGGAGACACAGAATCCAAAGCAGGCTCCAGGCTCTGAGCTGTCAGCACAGAGCCCAACACAGGGCTCGAACTCAGGAACCACGAGATCATGACCTGAGCAGAAGTCCAATGCTTAACCGAGCCACCCAGGCGCCCCAGAAACTCCTGCTTAAACAGTGTCTGTGTCTTCCAGCTCTCTCACTTGTAATCCACTGTTACTGAACCGGAACAATTTTAACATGGTGATAAGATATTGGGGAGTGGAAGCACTCTAATCTTATGTACTCCTTAATTTTAGTGAGCCGGAATCCCTGGACCCTTTTTTCTTTCTCCCCCAATGAGACACAGGAAGACTAAAAGGGGCTTAAATCACCCAATTGCTCCTCTTCCAAGTCAGGTAAAGTTCTGATAAAGAAGCTTACCTAGAAGGCTAGTTTTTATTTCAGAGAGCCGAAGGCTCTGGGCGTGTTTCATAACGGTTCCTTTTTCCCTCCCCTTGCCAGAATCAAGAGGGAATTTTTCTCTGATCTTCATGGAGAGAACCTGGAAGGACTTCTGAAGGTAAACCCATTACAGTGTGCATGCTCCCCTGACCCTGGGTCCTCACCATTATTGTTGAAGAGCCCTTACCCATTACTGGCTCTAGTGGCTCATAAGGTGCAATTCTCTGCATTCACCTACCTCTACCGGTTTTTCAGGGAGGTGATTTACCTTGTGACCTCAATGATCTGGTAGATCTAAGAAGAGTTCTTGATTTTCAGTGTGTTTAGCCTTCTTCTTGTCCTGATGACAGAAGTGATAACGCCCAAGATCTTTAAATGCCATGGCAGAAACCAGAAGTCCTAATAGTATTTTTTATGCATTTTATCTTTGACCACATAAAAGGATGAGGTACACAGATCTCGTTATGTCAGTAATAATATATAAAAGGAAACAGGTTTAGAGAGATTAAGTGACTTTTCCAGAGGTAAATAGCTAGTAGATGAAGCTAACCTGGACTTCCTAGTGCTCCTCAACACAGACCTTTATGTTTAGACATTAGTGCATAGGAAATAACCTCAAAGGACAATTTGAGTTTAAATAGAGGATCATCCATGTTTGGGTTGGATCTGTGGCATGATGTGAAAAGCATTGGCCCTGGGAACATCCTCTAACAAATGTCCTCAAGCCTGACTCAGCCCCCAACTCACTTTAAGATTTTAGGGAATTCGGGGGTGCCTGGGTGGCTCAGTCGGTTGGGCAGCCGACTACAGCTCAGGTCATGATCTCGGGGTCTGTGAGTTCAAGCCCTGCATCGGGCTCTGTCCTGAGAGCTCAGAGCCTGGAGCCTGCTTCTGATTCTCTCTCTCTCTCTCTCTCTCTCTCTCTCTTGATTGCTCCCTGTCTCTCTGTCTCTCTCAAAAATAATAAACAATGAAAAAATTAAAAAAAAAGATTTTAGGGAATTCACAACAGTGTGAGTCTCAGTTTCTCAATGCAAATCCGAAGCAAGGATAAAGCACATGATCATTGAGGTCTCTTGCAATCATGAAGTGAAACAATTCTAGGTTTGCTTTCGGCCCTGTATTTTGTGGGGGAGAGCGTTTGTGAGGAAAGGGGAACTCGTTTCCTCAAAAATTTTCTGAACCGCTAAATTAATCCTTTCCCTCAGGTAAGAAGCCTTAGCTTTCTTAATTCTTTCAGTGACATGATGCTTTTCCTTCCCATGTGCTTCTTACACTATCACTTATAAAAGTGAATAATGTTAAAGCAGAATTTCCTTCCAGGATAAGGCCTCTTTGGGCAGGCCTTTTGCTTTCTCCCACTTGTAACTCTACAATCATTACCAACCACTGAATTGTCTCAGTTAAATGTCACTTCCTCAGAGAGGACTTCCTTGATCTCTTCGACTGGGACAGAACTCAGCACTTCCCCTTTCCCTTTTCTGAACTTATTTGTTCATATCTGTGCCGCTTGCTATTCTGGAATCTACATGAAGGAAAGAGTCTCCCTAGGCCACTGCTGCACTCCCAGGGCTCTTGAGTCTAGAACAGTGCTGTCCGACAGAACTTTCTGCAATGATAGAAATGTTCTATAATCTGCACATGTGGCTACTGAACACTTAAGAAGTGTCCAAGTGAACTACTGAATTTTTAATTTAAATTAGAATAGCCATATGCAATTAAAGGCTACATATCAGACGGTGGAGGACTAGAGAAGTCTTTCTCTCAAAATCTAAATCGAGATGTCAGGAATCTGTATCTTAACTCATTCTCCAGATAATTGTTACCAGCAATAAAAATTTGACAACTATTGATCTAGAATATGATTCTCGAGCCTGGCTTCACAACAGGATCACCTGGAGGAGAAAATGATCCTTAATCCACATCCCCAGAGATTCTATTTCAGCTGGCCGGCCGTGGGGTCCAGGTATTAGTATTTTAAAAACTAAATAAAACAGAAAACCTCCTCAGTGATTGTAACACACAATCAAGTTTAAGAGATACAGAACATACATTCTCACAAGGTACTCAGTACCTATTAGACAAATATCTAATATTTATAGATTTATAAATAGATATTATATATATAGATATATAGATATTATAGATAAACAGATATTATATAGATATATAGATTTATAGATAAATAGATATTATATATTTATAGATATTAAATATCTAATATTTATAGATTTATAGAGTTACAGATAAATGGTCTGGGTGCATTTACAAAGGATTACTGATTATACTGATTACAAGTGATATCTTGTGATGTCACGAGATGTTAGTGACCTTAGTGGTTCAGATGAATTTCTTGATAGTGAAAGCAAATTCACTTTGCACATAGCCTTTTACGATTGTGTGAAATTCCTTGGCCTTTTGTTTCATCCACGAACAGTACAAGATACTACCAAGCCCCGTGACATTTAAAGGGTGACACACAAAGAGCTCCCTGAGCAATCACGTCCTAAAATACACAAAAGTCTTTCTAGTTTGCTGGTTGATTGACAGATGGTCTGAGGACGCCTTCTCGGAGCCACGTGAGTCACAAGACCTTGCACTCCGGTGCTGGAGGAAGGTGTTTCCTAACCTGCTGCCCTCGGCTGCCTCTCCGGGTCTCTTTTATTAGAGCGCTTCCTCCTCCACTCGTCGGTCTGTCTGTAATTGTCCCCACAGGAAGTAGTGGCTGGCCGGGCAGTCAGGTCGAGCCGAGGCAACAGACTTCTGAGTCATAGGTGCTAGGACCCTCCCTTCTCCCGCCCAGTCACAGGTAACTGTCCCAACAGGAAGTAAAGGCTGGCCGCGCTGGCCCGGCAGCAGAGAGAGCAGGCGGGCGCAGCCGCGCGCGGTGGAGGCTTCAGCTGGGGCTGTGCTGGAGGGAGTTTCAGCGGCAGCCCTGAGCGCAGTGAGTACACGCAATCAAAGGAAACCCAGTAGCTTTGCAGTGGAGTGTCTCGTGGTTTTTCAGAATGCGCTGATGATTCAAAAGAAAAGATCAGATCTCTGAATATGTCCTTACCGGCGCTGCGAATGTTAGCCACGATGCCGGCAAAGCTTGCCAGGGGAGTTGAGGAAATTAACATGAAACTAAAACTGAACTCTTGGTTGAAGAATTATTGATCAGAACGTGCCAAATACTAACAAAAGAAGTTTAAATTGACAAGCTAAATGAACAGGAAAAAAAGTATTCACTAATAAATGAAACAAAGGTACTAAAAATACAAATGAATGAATGTAGTTTAATAAAATATCAGAGGACACCTGAAAAATAAACATTTAAAAACTACTTTTGTTTAAAAGTGGTTTGAGACTTGTTAACTCAACATGTCCGCATTAAAAAGAATTGGGAATAATGTGCTAAACGTGATGTGGCTTTACCTTTTCACATAAATTTCATTGATTTAGATAAAGACAGTGCATATTGCCAATCCTCTTTGAAATTAGATCACTTGCTTTCTGAAACACACAAGAGCTGTATGCAATAAATTTCATTTATCAGCAGGTAATAATTTTAAATAAATTAACACTGATCATGTTCGTTCAGCACTCAAAATGCAGTTCACGCACTCTGATTAGCTCCTCAAATTATTTCAATCGGAGTGAAACCTAAGAGGTTTAGGGCTGTCTATAGGCTTTCATAAAGGCATCTTTTCACTGAAATAATTTGCCACTTTTGAAAGTTAGGCATTTTCTTATCAGTGTGCTTGTAAAGGTTTTGTTTTGTTTTTGTTTCAATTTAAATGGGGGGAAAAAAACTAATTTCTTAGATAACACCAAACCATGTGTCTTCTCAGCCCCCTGATATCCAGTTCCTCTGACCTATTACTGTGCTGACATCTTAGCAGCAATCCACCTGCTTGACTCTTGAACAATAGCCCGTGTAAGCCATTGCAGGGCCAAACCTTTCTTTGTGCTTCACAGTAAGACTATTATTTTTATTGAAGTAGTGTTACTATGTCCGTGTTTCTGTATGTCTCAACATCTCTTCCTCAACTACCTCCCCATGGGAGAGATTGTCTTACCAGCATTTGTTTGGGTTTGTTTTAAGAAAGCACATACAATTTCAAATAGATGTTTTTCTTACTAAGATTTATTGAGCAGTTTTGAAGCTATCCCTGTTTTCAGTGAAATTATCCGTAATGATGCCAAAGAATATATATATATTGTTGGTAGGCTTTTTTTAAATATTCTCTGCAAGAACACATAAAGAACAATAGATGGAAAAATGAAACACTTTTAAAGTAAATATTATCACTATAAAATAAAATAACAAGGAAGGTCGATTTCAGATATACTTTATTCCATACATATCCACAAGAAGTCATCACAACATTAAGTTTGGAGGAAAAGAAAGGCTGGATTGTCTTAAATTCTATTCCAAAGGGCTTAAAGAGGTGAGGTGAACCAAAACGTCAAGGTGCAAAATGTGATTTCAAAATGGTATTGTGGAAAGACTACCTCCTGTGATAAAATGACTTTTTTGTGTTATTTTTTTCTCACATAACCTCGACAACTAAAAGGGTGAATTACGTTCAATAGCCTTTTCCAAATGTTATGAAAAATATCTGATTCTTGGGTATTTGTGGCTTTGGTCCTTTTCAACATAGGGAACCAGAACTTATTAATAAGCTTAGCAGTGCAGTCCAATAGAACTTTCTGCAATGGTGGAAATGTTCTATAATCTGCCTTGCCCAGAATGGTAACTACTGGCTATCTGTGGCTATCAAGCACTTGATATTTAGTTAGCTTGGCTAAGGAACTGAATGTTCTTTGCTTCTTTTTAATGAACATTTAGCTATCTATACATGGCTAGTGTCCAGCAGATTGCACAGGCAGCCGAATAGCTGCCTCACATAGTTCTGCTGACCAGGTGAAGCTATTTTGCATCATACCACTGTTGATCTTATACTGTAGGAGATTCCTGAAGGGATTCTTCAAGGATGAAAATCTTGAAGAGACTTAAGAAATTCTTGAAGAGATCTTTAAAGGATTCTTCTATCTGTTCTTTTTTTTTTTAAGTCAGAAAGATACAAAGTTTCATGAATCGCTTAAACAAATACAGACCATGAGGGCACTACTGATAAGTGACTTTGCCTCTAGGTGATCGTGAGTGTGTAGCAGCAATAGAACCTAAATGTGTCCTCAGGCTCCGATTTGCTTTTGAAGCACTGAGAGTTATGAAAGTCTTCGCATGTGCTCTTTAATTTGATTGTCACACAACTGAAGTAAACTGAGCCCTGGCCCACAAATCTTTTCATTTTACTAGTCAGCCTACACAAGAGAAATTTTTTTATAATATAATAAGAATAGTCTCCAGATTTTGGAAGAAATAAGGTTTTCGAGCTCTGAAAAAAAAAGTTTTTCTTTTGGGTTTTGTTTTTTTTTAATTTTTTTAACACTTATTTATTTTTGAGACAGAGAGAGAGACAGAGCATGAACGGGGGAGGGGCAGAGAGAGAGGGAGACACAGAATCTGAAACAGGCTCCAGGCTCTGAGCTATTAGCACAGAGCCGGACGAGGGGCTCGAACTCACGGACCGCGAAATCATGACCTGAGGCGAAGTCGGCCGCTCAACCGACTGAGGCACCCAGGAGCCCCTGGGTTTTGTTTTTGAGAGAAAGAGAGAGAACGTGAACAAGGAAGGGGCAGAGGGAGAGAGAGAGAATCTTAAGCAGGCTCCATGCCCATCTCAGAGGCTGACTTAGGGCTCGATCTCACAACCGTGAGATCATGACTGATCTGAAATCAGGATTCAGACATTTAACCTGAGAGCCGCTCAGGAGCCCCCAAAGTTTTTTTTTTTTAATTGTAGATTAGTGATCAAAAAGTATCTGTTGGTAAAATAAACAAAACAACAGATGAATGAACATGGAGTGTAAACAGAATACATAATTTCATAACGTCCTAACTTTTTATTTGGAGGAAGGAATCTTAGCATGCTTTGGAAAATCTCAATAAATATCACATATAAGTCACAACCTGCTCACAGATTCACAACTTCTTAGTTGTCTTATTTTTATTTTATTTCAGAAGCTCTTGAAAAGTGCATCAAGTCTAAAGTGAACCGGCTCACTCTTGGGCAGTACTGGAACCATGAGCAATAATGGAACAGACTTAACCACTGGTTTCATCTCCTCTTCTGTGGCTGTCCTTTTGTTTGGCTCAAACTTTGTACCACTCAAAAAATATGATACTGGTGATGGTAATTATTTTTCCTTAATACGCTAACTTTATATTCTTTTCAAACGTGAAGTTCCCTTTTTCGGTCTTTTGTTTTAATGATGGCTACCAATTTTCTTGTACCTGGTGCCAAATGAATAGAGCTTAAGATACATCATTTGATAATGCTCATGCCAGTTTATCTGAGATTTAGTCAGTATAGGATAATCTTAAGATTGTGCGTCACGGTAAAGCTAGGAGAGAGACCATCAATCAGGAAGGCTTTTTAGCCGTATCTCTTATGTTTACAAAAAAAGGAAGTTAGTCAGTGCTACTAATACACACTTGTTTCGAAAACACGAGTTTCAAACGAGCTTCGTATGATAGAGAACAGTTTGAGCACGAAACGAATTTTGTGCTTAGGTATGATTTTGACTCTGCTACAACACTAGGTGAACACAGAAAACTGCATCCAGATGAATAAAGATGCACGGTAAGGCACAAGACACACTTGCGCACGCACTCCTCAACATCCCCCAGCTCCATCAGCACCACACCCATTCACATCTGGTGTTAGGAACCCCCATCCACCAACTTCACAAAAGCTCACAAGCTGCCACACTTGCAATGCCCACTTCTATAAGCAAACCTCAAGTCTTTTTCAAGTTAAAGTGCCATGTTTATTTTAATACTTGTGAATTTCTTCACCGCTTAGCCGGTGTAAAACTGTACTACCATTTTTATTAGGTTCTTGTCTTTGCTTTTCATATGCGTTGATGAAACTTGAGTTTTGTACCCTTTTCCCCATAAAAACTCTGTAGTGTTTACTATATGACTTTGCATAGTTCAGTGTTTCTAGACAGGGCACGCGACAGTCGACTTGACAGTAATGTGAACTTCAGGGAAGGAGAAGCAAGGGTTTTTTTTTTTTCCTTTTTTAAAAATCTACTTGCCTTTATTATTTGTTTATTTTATTTTTTTTTATTTTATGTATTTTTTTTAGTGATTCTTTTTTTTTTTTTTTCTGAAATTTATTGACAAATTGGTTTCCATACAACACCCAGTGCTCATCCCAAAAGGTGCCCTCCTCAATACCCATCACCCACCCTCTCCTCCCTCCCACCACCCATCAACCCTCAGTTTGTTCTCAGTTTTTAACAGTCTCTTATGCTTTGGCTCTCTCCCATTCTAACCTCTTTTTTTTTTTTTTTTTCCTTCCCCTCCCCCATGGGTTCCTGATAAGTTTCTCAGGATCCACATAAGAGTGAGACCATATGGTATCTGTCTTTCTCTGTATGGCTTATTTCACTTAGCATCACACTCTCCAGTTCCATCCACGTTGCTACAAAAGGCCATATTTCATTTTTTCTCATTGCCATGTAATATTCCATTGTGTATATAAACCACAATTTCTTTATCCATTCATCAGTTGATGGACATTTAGGCTCTTTCCATAATTTGGCTATTGTTGAGAGTGCTGCTATGAACATTGGTGTACAAGTGGCCCTATGCATCAGTGCTCCTGTATCCCTTGGATAAATTCCTAGCAGTGCTATTGCTGGGTCATAGGGTAGGTCTATTTTTAATTTTCTGAGGAACCTCCACACTGCTTTCCAGAGCGGCTGCACCAATTTGCATTCCCACCAACAGTGCAAGAGGGTTCCCGTTTCTCCACATCCTCTCCAGCATCTATAGTCTCCTGATTTGTTCATTTTGGCCACTCTGACTGGCGTGAGGTGATACCTGAGTGTGGTTTTGATTTGTATTTCCCTGATAAGGAGCGACGCTGAACATCTTTTCATGTGCCTGTTGGCCATCCGGATGTCTTCTTTAGAGAAGTGTCTATTCATGTTTTCTGCCCATTTCTTCACTGGGTTATTTGTTTTTCGGGTGTGGAGTTTGGTGAGCTCTTTATAGATTTTGGATACTAGCCCTTTGTCTGATATGTCATTTGCGAATATCTTTTCCCATTCCGTTGGTTGCCTTTTAGTTTTGTTGGTTGTTTCCTTTGCTGTGCAGAAGCTTTTTATCTTCATAAGGTCCCAGTAATTCACTTTTGCTTTTAATTCCCTTGCCTTTGGGGATGTGTCGAGTAAGAGATTGCTACGGCTGAGGTCAGAGAGGTCTTTTCCTGCTTTCTCCTCTAAGGTTTTGATGGTTTCCTGTCTCACATTTAGGTCCTTTATCCATTTTGAGTTTATTTTTGTGAATGGTGTGAGAAAGTGGTCTAGTTTCAACCTTCTGCATGTTGCTGTCCAGTTCTCCCAGCACCATTTGTTAAAGAGGCTGTCTTTTTTCCATTGGATGTTCTTTCCTGCTTTGTCAAAGATGAGTTGGCCATACGTTTGTGGGTCTAGTTCTGGGGTTTCTATTCTATTCCATTGGTCTATGTGTCTGTTTTGGTGCCAATACCATGCTGTCTTGAGGATGACAGCTTTGTAGTAGAGGCTAAAGTCTGGGATTGTGATGCCTCCTGCTTTGGTCTTCTTCTTCAAAATTCCTTTGGCTATTCGGGGCCTTTTGTGGTTCCATATGAATTTTAGGATTGCTTGTTCTAGTTTCGAGAAGAATGCTGGTGCAATTTTGATTGGGATTGCATTGAATGTGTAGATAGCTTTGGGTAGTATTGACATTTTGACAATATTTATTTTTCCAATCCATGAGCAGGGAATGTCTTTCCATTTCTTTAAATCTTCTTCAATTTCCTTCAGAAGCTTTCTATAGTTTTCAGCATACAGATCCTTTACATCTTTGGTTAGATTTATTCCTAGGTATTTTATGCTTCTTGGTGCAATTGTGAATGGGATCAGTTTCTTTATTTGTCTTTCTGTTGCTTCATTGTTAGTGTATAAGAATGCAACTGAGTTCTGTACATTGATTTTGTATCCTGCAACTTTGCTGAATTCCTGTATTAGTTCTAGCAGACTTTTGGTGGAGTCTATCGGATTTTCCATGTATAATATCATGTCATCTGCAAAAAGCGAAAGCTTGACTTCATCTTTGCCAATTTGGATGCCTTTGATTTCCTTTTGTTGTCTGATTGCTGATGCTAGAACTTCCAGCACTATGTTAAACAGCAGCGGTGAGAGTGGGCATCCTTGTCGTGTTCCTGATCTCAGGGAAAAAGCTTTCAGTTTTTCCCCGTTGAGGATGATGTTAGCTGTGGGCTTTTCATAAATGGCTTTTATGATCTTTAAGTATGTTCCTTCTATCCCGACTTTCTCAAGGGTTTTTATTAAGAAAGGGTGCTGGATTTTGTCGAAGGCCTTTTCTGCATCGATTGACAGGATCATATGGTTCTTCTCTCTTTTTTTGTTAATGTGATGTATCACGTTGATTGATTTGCGAATGTTGAACCAGCCCTGCATCCCAGGAATGAATCCCACTTGATCATGGTGAATAATTCTTTTTATATGCCGTTGAATTCGATTTGCTAGTATCTTATTGAGAATTTTTGCATCCATATTCATCAGGGATATTGGCCTGTAGTTCTCTTTTTTGACTGGGTCTCTGTCTGGTTTAGGAATCAAAGTAATACTGGCTTCATAGAATGAGTCTGGCAGTTTTCCTTCCCTTTCTATTTCTTGGAATAGCTTGAGAAGGATAGGTATTATCTCTGCTTTAAACGTCTGGTAGAACTCCCCTGGGAAGCCATCTGGTCCTGGACTCTTATTTGTTGGGAGATTTTTGATAACCGATTCAATTTCTTCGCTGGTTATGGGTCTGTTCAAGCTTTCTATTTCCTCCTGATTGAGTTTTGGAAGCGTGTGGGTGTTCAGGAATTCGTCCATTTCTTCCAGGTTGTCCAATTTGTTGGCATATAAGTTTTCATAGTATTCCCTGATAATTGTTTGTATCTCTGAGGGATTGGTTGTAATCATTCCATTTTCATTCATGATTTTATCTATTTGGGTCATCTCCCTTTTCTTTTTGAGAAGCCTGGCTAGAGGTTTGTCAATTTTGTTTATTTTTTCAAAAAACCAACTCTTGGTTTCGTTGATCTGCTCTACAGTTTTTTTAGTTTCTATATTGTTTATTTCTGCTCTGATCTTTATTATTTCTCTTCTTCTGCTGGGCTTAGGCTGCCTTTGCTGTTCTGCTTCTAGTTCCTTTAGGTGTGCTGTTAGATTTTGTATTTGGGATTTTTCTTGTTTCTTGAGATAGGCCTGGATTGCAATGTATTTTCCTCTCAGGACTGCCTTTGCTGCGTCCCAAAGCGTTTGGATTGTTGTATTTTCATTTTCGTTTGTTTCCATATATTTTTTAATTTCTTCTCTAATTGCCTGGTTGACCCACTCATTCGTTAGTAGGGTGTTCTTTAACCTCCATGCTTTTGGAGGTTTTCCAGACTTTTTTCTGTGGTTGATTTCAAGCTTCATGGCATTGTGATCTGAAAGTAAGCATGGTATAATTTCAATTCTTGTAAACTTATGAAGGGCTGTTTTGTGACCCAGTATATGATCTATCTTGGAGAATGTTCCATGTGCACTCGAGAAGAAAGTATATTCTGTTGCTTTGGGATGCAGAGTTCTAAATATATCTGTCAAGTCCATCTGATCCAATGTCTCATTCAGGGCCCTTGTTTCTTTATTGACCGTGTGTCTAGATGATCTATCCATTTCTGTAAGTGGTGTATTAAAGTCCCCTGCAATTACCACATTCTTATCAATAAGGTTGCTTATGTTTATGAGTAATTGTTTTATATATTTGGGGGCTCCGGTATTCGGTGCATAGACATTGATAATTGTTAGCTCTTCCTGATGGATAGACCCTGTAACTATTATATAATGTCCTTCTTCATCTCTTGTTACAGCCTTTAATTTAAAGTCTAGTTTGTCTGATATAAGTATGGCTACTCCAGCTTTCTTTTGGCTTCCAGTCGCATGATAAATAGTTCTCCATCCCCTCACTCTCAATCTAAAGGTGTCCTCAGGTCTAAAATGAGTCTCTTGTAGACAGCAAATAGATGGGTCTTGTTTTTTTATCCATTCTGATACCCTATGTCTTTTGGTTGGCGCATTTAATCCATTTACATTCAGTGTTATTATAGAAAGATACGGGTTTAGAGTCATTGTGATGTCTGTATGTTTTATGCTTATAGTGATGTCTCTGGGACTTTGTCTCACAGGGTCCCCCTTAGGATCTCTCGTAGGGCTGGTTTAGTGGTGACAAATTCCTTCAGTTTTTGTTTGTTTGGGAAGACCTTTATCTCTCCTTCTATTCTAAATGACAGACTTGCTGGATAAAGGATTCTTGGCTGCATATTTTTTCTGTCTAGCACCCTGAAAATCTCTTGCCAATTCTTTCTGGCCTGCCAAGTTTCAAAAGAGAGATCAGTCACGAGTCTTATAGGTCTCCCTTTATATGTGAGGGCACGTTTACCCCTTGCTGCTTTCAGAATTTTCTCTTTATCCTTGTATTTTGCCAGTTTCACTATGATATGTCGTGCAGAAGATCGATTCAAGTTACGTCTGAAGGGAGTTCTCTGTGCCTCTTGGATTTCAATGCCTTTTTCCTTCCCCAGTTCAGGGAAGTTCTCAGCTATGATTTCTTCAAGTACCCCTTCAGCACCTTTCCCTCTCTCTTCCTCCTCTGGGATACCAATTATGCGTATATTATTTCTTTTTAGTGTATCACTTAATTCTCTAATTTTCCCCTCATACTCCTGGATTTTTTTATCTCTCTTTTTCTCAGCTTCCTCTTTTTCCATAACTTTATCTTCTAGTTCACCTATTCTCTCCTCTGCCTCTTCAAGCCGAGCTGTGGTGGTTTCCATTTTGTTATGCATTTCGTTTAAAGCGTTTTTCAGCTCCTCGTGACTGTTCCTTAGTCCCTTGATCTCTGTAGCAAGAGATTCTCTGCTGTCCTGTATACTGTTTTCAAGCCCAGCGATTAATTTTATGACTATTATTCTAAATTCACTTTCTGTTATGTTATTTAAGTCCTTTTTGATCAGCTCATTAGCTGTTGTTATTTCCTGGAGATTCTTCTGAGGGGAGTTCTTCCGCTTGGTCATTTTGGATAGTCCCTGGCGTGGTGAGGACCTGCAGGGCACTTCCCCTGTGCTGTGGTGTATACCTGGAGTTGGTGGGCGGGGCCGCAGTCAGACCTGATGTCTGCCCCCAGCCCACCGCTGGGGCCACAGTCGGACTGGTGTGTGCCTTCTCTTCCCCTCTCCTAGGGGCGGGATTCACTGTGGGGTGGTGTGGCTCGTCTGGGCTACTTGCACCCTGCCAGGCTTGTGATGCTGGGGATCTGGCGTATTAGCTGGGGTGGGTAGGCAAGGTGCTCGGGGGCAGGAGGGGCAGGCTTAGATCGCTTCTCCTTAGGTGATCCACTTCAGGAGGGGCCCTGTGGCAGCGGGAGGGAGTCAGATCCGCTGCCGGAGGTTTGGCTCCGCAGAAGCGCAGAGTTGGGTGTTTGCGCGGAGCGAGCAAGTTCCCTGGCAGGAACCGGTTCCCTTTGGGATTTTGGCTGGGGGATGGGCGGGGGAGATGGCGCTGGCGAGCGCCTTTGTTCCCCACCAAACTGAGCTCTGTTGTCAGGGGGCTCAGCAGCTCTCCCTCCCTTTGTCCTCCAGCCTTCCCGCTTTCCGAGCAGAGCTGTTAATTTCTGACCTCCCAGACGCTAAGTCGCGCTTGTTGTGGGAACACAGTCCGTCAGGCCCCTCCGCTTTTGCCAGCCAGACTCGGGGGCTCTGCTTGGCCGGCGAGCCGCCCCTCCGCCCCGGCTCCCTCCCGCCAGTCCGTGGAGCGCGCACCGCCTCGCCGCCCTTCCTACCCTCTTCCGTGGGCCTCTCGTCTGCGTTTGGCTCCGGCGACTCTGTTCTGCTAATCCTCTGGCGGTTTTCTGGGTTATTTAGGCAGGTGTAGATGGAATCTAAGTGATCAGCAGGACGGGCGGTGAGCCCAGCGTCCTCCTAAGCCGCCATCTTGCCGCAACTCCTATTATTTGTTTAATATTTAGTTACTTATTTTTGAGAATGAGAGAGCACAAGTGGGGGAGGGGCAGAGAGCGAGAGGGAGACAGAATCCGAAGCAGGCTCTAGGCTCCAAGCTGTCAGCACAGAGCCCTCCGTGGGGCTCAAACCTACCAACCGAACCATGAGGTCATGACCTGAGCCAAAGTCGGTGGCTTAACCGACAGAGCCACCCAGACGCCCCATATTTGCCAGATGCCCCGTATTGTAGCCAGGAGAAAGAACTGGAGATGTTACACTGAACGCTTGGGTGGGAAGCAGTTGTGTTATCCCCTCAGTTCCTTAGACCCTGTTACTTAATTAAACAATAGAATTGCAAATTTTTTTTCTTCCAGAGCCTTTCTTCTCTTTTTCTTTGGAGTTAGGATGGAAATGGAAACTACTAAAAGAAGAACAAAATATATTTGAAGGGGTAGAGGAACTGGCTTTTAGGTGTCTCTCAACAACTGTGTGATCCTGGGCAAGTCTCATCAGCTCTTTTGTTCTCAATTTCTCATTTGTGAAATGAAGAACTTGTCAAATGAAGTTCCCTCTCATCTCTGCGATCTTCCTTTTTTGTCTTAGAGGTTAACAGCCATTTTTTTTTCTCTCCCCCAACATGAAATTGAATGGAAATAGGCAAAAATCTTCCCCAGTTAGAGTCAGAGGAGCTACACTGAGTTATAACTGCCCTAGTCTTTGTTCCAGTGTAGACTTTTTCTTTAACCTTTTAATCCCTAAACCCTTGATGGTACAGAGGCGTCAGGTAGAGATATGCCTCATATCTCCATGTCATCTTCGGATAACTGGCAGCAAATGGCAACCCAGAGCCCAGAAAGAGAATTCCCTGACCCAGAACGCTTATTCTCAGGTTTGTAATGTCTGGCTCATCACAGGCATTCAACGCTAAATGTAGGAGGTCTATGTGTGGCCATAAATGGCTTTATTTTTATCCCAAGGGTGGCACAAATGATCCCTGAAGGTTTAAATTACTGTTATGCTGTTCTGTAATTCTTAATGCTGTGTTTTGGTGAGAGGTGGCAATACCTGCAGCATCTGAATAAAGGTATATAGACTTGTTCTTGCCAGTACTCTTTGGTAGAAAATTCTTGATGTATCTAACAGGTCAAACAAACAAACAAACAAAAGAATCTTAGGCAGGAATGCACTGTATTTGGTAAGCTTCGGAGTCAACAGCCTAGGTTTAAGTTCAAGGTCTACAAACCATTAGCTGTTTAGCCAAGTTGCTTCATCTCACATTCATCTTCTCCATCTTCAAACTAGGGTTAATTATGATGCTTAACAGTTGTAAAAGTTCAATGTACAAAGTACCCACGTACAGGCATTGGATAAGTTGCAGCTATTCCTATAATAATATCTCTTTGATATTTCCAACCATTAAATTTATTCAAATCAGTTTGAACAACAGAAACCAATTTCTCTTATTTCCAGGAATGTTTCTCCAGTGGGTACTTTGTGCTGCCATATGGATGATTGCCCTGGCGGTCAATCTGATACTACATTGCCCTAAATTTTGGCCTTTTGCAATGGTTGGGGGCTGCATTTGGGCAACAGGTAATGTGTGATATAATTTATTCTTTAATCATTTAATACCGATCAAAATGACTCTGATTCACAGTAAAAGAAAATAGCATCAACAGCAATTCTGAGCAATCCTTAGTCATAGATACTAGAAATTAATTTTGTTTCTTTCATTCAGATGCTGCATAAATATTTTGGGTGCATTTCTTTTTTCCTCTTAATGATTTCTTTCTTAGTTCTTGGTAGACAATTATAGCAGATGTATTTCAGTTGTTCCCTATCTATTCAAGCATAACTCATATATTAGTTTAAGTGCTCCAGCCTTTTTTTTCTCTATGTTTATCAGAAAATATTTTTTAATAGTAGCCTCTACTAATATATATTTTTAAGATTTGTCCTTAAATGTAGGCAAACAGGCACACATTATCATTTCAAAAGTACTGGCAAAAAAAATAAAAGCAAAAAATATTCCCTTTGTTGCTTTATCAATTCCTGAAACTATATAAGAATGTGTACCTTTGCTTGGACAGTCAGGATGGTTTTCTTCCATCAATATAAATACATTCCAGGAGATTTCTATTCCATTTGGCAAAACGAATTCAAAGTATCAAGGCTCTTCAGGGGTTAATTTGATTAAAAGCAAATAAATTCTAAAATGTTAACAATGTATTGGGTACCCACTTATTTTGAGTCTCTGCAGAATTAAATGATTTAGTGAAGTTCATGAGTTGGAGGACAAAAGAGTTAACTTTTAAATTTCCATTCACATGATCATGTTTATTATGTTTAATGGGGAGAGGGCAAGAAAGAAAGCATCCATCTATCCTCCAGATCTTTATCACAACTAAAGTATTTATAATCACCCAGGAGTTTCCTTTGGGATTCAGTGGAGAGGGCTATAATTTGAGAAATGTTGCAGAGGTGGATGAAATAGGTCATAGTAACTGAATGGATATGGGGAGTTGAGGAAAGGGAGCAACGAGTGATGATGTAGGGATTTTATTATAGGTGATGAGGAGGGTGGTGGTACCATTGACATGAGTGCTGAAAATACAGAGAGGTATGTGTCCAAAAAGAAAAAGGATAGTTCGGCTTAGGACCTTTTGAGTCTGAAGTTCCTGACATTCCCACAGTGGAGGACCTCTGGTTGGAGGCCTCTCATAGTGGTGGGAGCATAGCACTAAAACTCTGGAGAAAGTCCAGGCTAGAACAATACCACTGGGACTATGTGTCTCTAACTGACAGCTGAAATCCTGAAATTAGGTCAAGTAACCAAAGAAGAATATAGCAAGAAGAAGAATGTGTTCAGGGGAAAATACTTAAGGGGCATCTAAATCCAGAAAATATGCCGAGAGAGAGCAAACAGTGAAAGAGCTAAAGAGAGAGAGGAGGGGATCAGGAAATGAAGGCATCTTGGAAGCTACGAGAGGAAACCTTTTAAAAGGCGATTGCAGGACTGAAGCCAGACTGCTGAAAGGTTAAGAATTGTAAAAAAAAACACAAAAAACAAAAAAACAAAAAAAAAACAATCATGCATTTGGCCTTGAGTGACCTTCCAGAGCACAAAGCAATGAATGCAGGATTCCAAAAGACAAGTCAGTGAGCATGGAAGAGCAAAGTCTGGGGCCATATTGGGCCAGAAACTTCTACCAGTGGTGGCCCTGGTTCAAGTCTAAGACTAATTTTACTGTTGACACTAATTTTATCATTACAGCTTCTGCAAAAAGTTACAGAATAGAGACCTATGTTAAGGATAAAAAGCATTGGTGCTACTAGGCAAAGAGCTAATTTAATATTTTTCTTTGTAAGCTTTTGTCTTATGTTTATTTCTTTTAGCAATCATAACCATGAGTTCAATGCCAAAAATGTAGTTATTTTATTTAAAAAGTAAGGAATTGTACTTTACTAAATTTGTCAAAATCTCATAAGCTTCAGTTGAAGTTAAAAACTAATTCAATTTGTAAATGTATTTTTTTCTATTAGAAATAACATATTTTTTTTCTGTATGTTACATCTACAGGGAATGTTGCTGTTGTCCCAATTATCAAAACCATTGGTTTAGGCCTTGGAATATTAATCTGGGGATCTTTTAATGCCTTAACTGGCTGGGCAAGCTCAAGGTAACAGAAAACAATTTCTGTAAGATTCTCTACACTCATGTAAGACAAGTCGTAGGGATTGGGCTAGCTGAGAGAATAATGGTTCTTAACCTCACAGAGATTATAGCTGGTAAGACATACACATAAAATATGCTACTTATAATTATTCTTTGTTCTAAGTTCTAATATCTGGTCTAGATATTGGTTAAGATATAGTAAAGAATTGTCTCCTTAGAACAGAAAAAGGAAGAGAGGAAGGGAACTGGTGTTTATTTTCCCTTTTTTGTGTGTGACAATTTGCTGGACACATTATGTGCATCATTCTCCTCTCATTTTTACAAAGATGAGGTAAGCACTACCTTATTAGAGAGCTACCAAAGAGGTTGAATAACCTGCTGAATATCACAGAATGAATAAGATATTCTTCAAATCCAGGCCTTCTAGTCTTAAAGCACATCTTCTTTCTAGAGCCTGGGTCAGGGTCACCAAACCAGCCATTTTTATAAATAAAGTTTTCTTGTAACACAAACCCATCCATTTACGTTTTGTCTATGACTGCTTTTACACTATAGTGGTAGAGTTGAGTAGACGGTCTGGCTCACGAGAGACAATCTGGCTCCCAAAGCCTAAAGTGTTTACTCTCTGGCCCTTTAGCAAAATGTATGCCAACCTCAGCTCCAGAGGGGTCCAACAGGGTCACCAGAAGCCATATGTGTCCATTTATATTCAAAGTTAAATTAATTAAAATTTGATAAGATTAAACATTCAGTTTCACAGCCACACTACCCATATACCAAGAGCTCAATAGCCATATATGGCTAGAAATTACCCTGGTATACAGTGCACCAGTAGAAGTGCCCCATCATCATAGAAAGTTCTATTTGTGCTCCCCTTGTTAAGCATTAAAATGAACACTTAAGTGGAGTTTGGGAAGACAAGTAGAAGGGAAGATGTCAGGGTGCCTGGGTGACTCAGTCGGTTAAGCATCCGACTCTTGGTTTCAGCTCAGGTTATAATCTCATGGTTTGTGAGTTCGAGCCCCACATCGGGCTGTGTGCTGACAGTGCAGAGCCTGCTTGGAATTCTCTCTCTCTCTCTCTCTCTCTCTCTCTCTCTCTCTCTCTCTCAAAATAAATAAATAAACTTAAAAAAAAGAAGAAGAAACAGGGAGGATGTCACCCTTACCTTACTTTTTGTTCTCCTCTTCCCTCTCAAAGCATTATAACAACCTCAGTAATAACAAAACAAACTGACCTCCAACCTTACAAGTGCTATTTTCTTTTGCTTCTTGTTATTGCCTCTTTCACTCTTGCCCTGAATGGTTCACAGTGGTTGTTGGTTATCATCGCTATAAACTCAAGCCATGAAAAAAAAAAAAAAATTAAGGTGATGCCAAAAAGGAGTGATCTTTAACCAAGCAGTTATTTAAAAGTCTGTTTCAGAAAAACTGAGAACAAATTGAGGGTTGATGGGGGGGTAGGAGGGAGGGGAGGGTGGGTGATGGGTATTGAGGAGGGCACCTTTTGGGATGAGCACTGGGTGTTGTATGGAAAACAATTTGACAATAAATTTCATATATTGAAAAAAAAAGTCTGTTTCAATAAACCCTATACAAAATTGCAGCCAATGAATCGGCATTCAATTACTCAATCATTTATTTTGTCTTCCTTCTTCCTTAGTCTTAATAAGAAAAGAACATCCAAATTTACATATACTAACTCACTGAATCTTCATATGAAGGAAGGTATATGTATAATAATTATACCGACCATATGGGTACCCCATTTTAAACATGGGGAATTGAGCACAGTACACATAGTTAACTTATTCAAGTCACAGTTAGTAAGAGAGGGATTTAGGATTTGAATCCAGGAATCTGACCCTGAGTCCATGCTCTTAAACACTATGATGAACACATTTTCAAAAAAATGTGATGTAACTTTCTCAATTCTAGGTTTGGCTGGTTTGGAATGGATGCAGAAGAAGTGTCAAAACCAGTGCTAAATTACATTGGAGCTGGATTATCGGTAGTAAGGTATACAGTCATTTCTAATTTAACTGTTCTTCCAGACATCTAGAATATCTTTCAGAGATCTCAGTGTGTTTACATTTTTTTAAGTCTGTGTTTCATAAAAGTGACATTATTTGTCCTCATATTCTTTATCTACGTTCACATATTTTGAGGACAAAAAGGGTCAGGTCTGGGGTCACAGGCCCCGTTTTAGTTCTCAAAAGCTCTGAGACTTCAGGAAAATCAGCTGCTTTGAAGCTCATTTTCATTATCTGTGACTTTTTAGAAAAATCACAGTACATAGCTCATGAATTAGAATCAAATGGCACATTATTTTGCAAACTAAAAAATACTATATAGGTGTGCCTGGGTGGCTCAGTCAGTTAAGCGTCCGACTTCAGCTCCGGTCATGATCTCACGGGTCATGGGTTCGAGCCCCGCGTCGGGCTCTGTGCTGACAGCTCAGAGCCTGGAGCCTCCTTCAGATTCTGTGTCTCCCTCTCTCTCTGCCCCTCCCCCGCTCACACTCTGTTGCTCTCTCTCTCAAAAATAAACAAACATTAAAATTTTTTTAAATACTATATTAATAAATGTTATGATGCCCCTGGAATAGTCACTGATTCTCTCCTCTTAGCATTACTTACTTACTCTTTGCCACAGAGTTTCCACATTCCTGCCACCTAATCTCTTCTTCTTACCCCAGTTAGATAACTACTGTCTCATGTATGAAAACACATACTCATATAAATATGTATTTTTGGATGTATCTGTATCTAGTGGTATGCACTATATGAATAAGGATGAAAATGACTTTAAATCTCTATATGGCAGTGGTCAATCAATAAAAATCCAACAGGAATTAGGTCACCTTAAATTCAGTCCCCTTTCCTTTCTCGACTCCATTTATATACCCTGTCAGTGCTTCACATAATGGATGGCACTGCCTGGAAAGATTTTAGTACTTTTTTATTCTTCAGGGACAGAACACTATATTTCTCTTCCTCCTGCAATGATGGCTTTTCCCCAGCCACATTCAGGAACAATCTCTTTGTCATTGAAATGTTGCCTAAGAGAGTGGTTCCAGGCCAATTGGAGAAGAAATAACATAGATTATTCTAAAATAGCAGATTCCTGACATTTTTGGCTAGAGGTGATTTTATGTATTTTGTGCAATTCATGCAGCATACTAGCTTTGAATATCTCTCTCAAAAACAATTTCTTTACACCCCCAAATTGTAATGCAGCGGGCCTTAGGTTTGACTTAATGGTAATTTCAGGCCAATTTACTCAGTCCGTCAGGCATTGTTTCTCTCCATGTTTCTTCTTTCTTTAGAAAGTGCACATTCTCTAAAATTGCAAATTACTCATTTTCTACCACTTCTACACGTATGACCTTGGGCAAATCTCTTAATTTCTCCAAGCCTTGGTTTCTTCATCTGGTGTTAAAGTGAGGATAATAATTGTGCCAGCTTTGTCAGATATGTTGAAGAGGAAATGAATAGAAATATGTTACGTGCTTTGTATATTGCTAGACACATGGCTAATCCTCTATAAATTGGGTAATTTTTATTATAATA
Organism: Prionailurus bengalensis; assembly: GCF_016509475.1. Taxonomy (NCBI): domain Eukaryota; kingdom Metazoa; phylum Chordata; class Mammalia; order Carnivora; family Felidae; genus Prionailurus; species Prionailurus bengalensis. Next base: position 69,861,185 of record NC_057344.1, on the reverse strand, counting down.
ATCATACTTTTATTAATAACTAGTTCATGTTCAATTACTGTTTTCCCCGTGGGCATGTGTTGTTCAACTCTGTGGTAAACTAGTCAGTGCACCTGGGGAATCACACAGCTTGGTTTGAAGCTTGGTCTGTGGTACAGAAATGTAATGCTCTCTTCCTGCAGTGCATTCCAGCTCCCTTCTATGTTTCTTTACCAAGCAGCCCTTCTGGAAACTTTCATTTCATCATTTTAACTCAGTTAAATCAGTTTGTTCAAAGGGCATCCACTGAAAAATCTTGGAGTTTCATGGCCAGTATAAGGAAATTTGGAATGCAGTCACATTTGTTTGGGATATTGCTTTTCTTTTTAAAACTGAAGCCATTGCTCCTATTGTCTATACAGTCCAGTTTTTAAAGGATTGGTTAGATTATTTCTAACCTTACATTTTTCCTATATGTAAGGTAAGTATCAGTCCGGTTCTACAACCAAAACCACTCTGTGTATTTTAAACAGCAGAGGATTTCACATAGGGAATTTTTTTTACAAAATTGTGATAAGGCCCAGTGAAGCAGAAGGAGAAGGGGCTCTTCCCAAAGCCCTGGGGCTCACTCTCCAATCAATATGCCCTGAGTTACCACTGCTCCTGAAACCACCAAAGCCACCATCAAAACAAAATGGCTTCCCCCAACCTTTAAGCCTATCTGTATGCCTCCCCTTGGCAAACCTAACTGCTAATACAGTTTGGGAAGATAGAGTTTTCAGCCTTCTAGTATCCATGGTTCAGGAGAGAATATACAAGGGTGGGTGATGGGAGTAGAGCTGAAACTAAGAAACAATGTTCTCTTAAACTTTAATGAAGATCCAGAAGTCAGAGTTCATAAAAAAGCAGATTTCCTTTCCAATTAAAAACTGCTTTGGATTATCCTTGAGTCTGTTCCCCGTTTTTTTCTCACTTAACTTGCTTATCCTGGAGAGTCGTGTTGTGAGGAAATCCAATTTTTGTTTCTGGCCATTACTTTTCTTCAGAGCCACAGTCCTTATATCTAACTACGGACCAAGCTATACATCTCTATCTCTACATAGATGCCCCCCAGGCACCTCTTACCCAATCTGAAGTGAGATAAGGCACGGCAGAGGACCCTGGTGGGTCAGGCACATGGTCAGCATTCCACGAACACTAGACTTTTAGTTCTTTTCTCTCTGCCTTCAGTATTTCACAGTCAGAATTGCTTTTCTTTTTCTACCCTTCCCTGCAGACTCTTTCCTCATCCTGTGTTTCCCCTCTTGTAGAATGTATTAGCCACAGTTATTCAAATTCAAAACCTTAGTCATCTTGAGTTTTTTTTTCCTTTCATACCCCATCCTGTATCTAATCCTGCTGCAAAATTTTTTCTTAATGTTTCACAGGCTCTTCCTCTCCTTTCCACCTATTCCCTATGATATATCCACCTATATATGATTATAAAAATCTCTCACATCGACTTTCCCTAATTCCAGTTTTTCCTCTTGCCGGATTAACTTGCTCGTATCTGCTATCAAATCAGTCATCATTCTTCTGGTTAAGAACCTTGGAAGACTCCCCCTTAGATTCAGAATAAATCTGTCTCCTTAATCTGGCATGTCCTCCACAGTTACAGATTCAACCCTTCTTCTTAGATCAGCCTTGTCCCTGTATTGTCAAGTCATTGAGTCAGGATTATTTAGCACAACATGCTGCAGACATTTCCCTCAGCCCTAAGACCCTTTCCTCAGCCTCTGTGGCCACCATTACACATCAATGGAGATTTTCCATCTTATGTGTTGTTTTCTTGATTTCTTCCTAATTCGAATGAGTCATTCCTAAACTTCCACTGCATTTTGTATTTCTTCTATTATGGAAATTCTCAGGGTCTGTTTTATATTATTCATACAGTTCCTTTATCCTTGAACTTCGAGATCCTGAAGGGCAAAGTCTGTTCATTTCTGTTATACCATCTCTCCCACCATCACCATTAGACTTTGCCACACTGCTTGACACTTAATAGCTGCTCAATAAAGGTTTGTTGAATTCAGTTGTGAGTGTAAAAACAAATACACCAGTTTTACTAATAGTAAGATGTATAGGGCCACAAATCTAGGGGGACTGGAAAGGTTGAAAATTTAGAGAAGCACCCCTAGGTAAAACATACTGATTTTTTTCCCATGCTTTTGACAATATTCATAGACATTATCGTTAAACTTTGTGTCTGACACACTGTACCAAGTTCTGTAAGTCTGTAGCCCAAAAGACCTTGTGATCTATTTGGTTTTATGTTCACATACATAAATTAAACGTCATTACCTTGTCTTAATTTAGTGCCCTGTACTCCCTCTTGATCTAATCGAGATGACTTACCTATTTTATGACAAACACTGCTCACACAAGCTAAGAACCACTGATTGCTTAGTCTTGATTTTTTTTCCTCATGCTCAAAACTCCCTCTTCCACCCACTCTTAAATAAAGAGTAAATAGACTCTTTATTTACTAACCTGTTTTGAGATTTTACCATGTTCCAAAAAGTACACTGAAAATTTTATAAATTCTTTTCTATAAAGAATTAAGTGGGAACACCCCCATTTCCTTGGATGAAAAAGTGGGTACATCCCTATTTCTTTAGATAAAAAAAGCTGAGGGTCAGAGAGGCTAACGGATTTGTTGCCGAGTCGTACAGTTGTTTGAAGAAACACTCGAAGACTTTCACTGGTACCCTTCAAGTATTTATGCCATCCTGTATTGTTATTACGAAGACACACTGGTCGATACAAAGTAGAGGGTTTTTACTGTAACTTTGTGAGGAAAATGCAGTTGAAATGTTTAATGATAGCTTTGCAAATTAACATGTATGGAAGCACATGTTTAACTAAGAAATACACATTTAATTGGGTTTTATGCATTCATTTTTACTGAGTGTTAAGTACTTTGAGAACTTTGAAGGATATCATATCTTCCATTGAATTAGAAAACCTGTAGAGAAAAAAGTTTACAAGAACTTGTGATAAATGGTCTGGATTACGTGATGACTATCCTTAGTGTTGTGGGGATTCAGACAAGAGGAAGATTCTGTGCGGACTGAGCTGGGAGGGAGGAGGGTTCTTCTCAAGTTCAGCACTTCAATTCTTCTTTAGTTTGGATAAGAAAAGGGGAGTTCGTGGTGTGTCTAGCTAAGGAAGAAACACAAGCAGAAGCAGGTGGTTGGAGAGGGTGAAAGAGAAGCTGAAACAGGGACCGGTCAGGGATGAAAGTCCATGCGGAGAACTATGTCAAGTAGGTTGTAAGGAACATAATACAGAGAGTAATAAAATTCAAAAAGGAAAGTTAAATTTGCAATAGAAAAGAATATGGAACCATTCAAGATTTTAAAGCATGTGAGAGACTGAACTAAGGAAACTAAGAAATGTTAATTTGTATTTAAAGAATAACACATTATATGCACTATTGTGCACTTAGCTACCTACACTATTTCAGCATCATATGTACTTTGAAAGCTTATCTGGTCTTAACTTTTGAACAATGCAAACATGTTTTTAAAAGGAATGCCAAGGGGGCATCTGGGTGGCTCAATCGGTTAAACGTCGGACTTCAGCTCAAGTCATGATCTCACGGTCCATGAGTTCAAGCCCCACATCAGGCACTGTGCTGACAGCTCAGAGCCTGGAGCCTGCTTCGAATTCTGTGTCTCCCTGTCTGTCTGCCCCTCCCCTACTTGCACTCTGTCTCTCACTCAAAAGTAAATAAATAAATAAATAAATAAATAAATAATAAAATAAAAACATAAAAAAAAATCTTAAAGGAATGCCAAAAGTATACCAAAGCTGTCAATTTTCTGAAGTTCATTCAGTATTTTAACCATTTTAACCTATTTGCATGGTTCAAAAGTCAATGTTAAGTGAAACATTTGTTACAAAGATACTGGACGTGAATAGACAATGCATTATGAGAGAATGCTAAACGGGAAAAAATCATCAGGCTTATGTGTATGTGTTTTATTTCTTAAAATATACTCTGGAGATCTTTCCATATCAGAGCACAGAGGTCAGCCTCATTTCTTTTTTTTGTAGCCATGTAGCATCCCATTGTGTAACCATGAAGGTGGCCTCACCTGAGTGTGGATGTACCGTGTTCTAGGACCCCAGAGTCTCCTCAGTGGGGGTTGTATAGTTCTGCACTCACATCAGTGGTTATCTGTCTTCTATTGTCTGTCCACCTGAGGATGCTCTTAAACTTTTAGGGTTTTGTTGGCATCATAGGTGCAAAATAGTCATTCAAGGTGGTTTTCATTCAAGGTAATTTTTTACCATGTGATTCCAGAGTTAAGTAAGAATTAAAAGAAAGATGCAGCTATTGGCTGAAACAATAGAATCAAGAGAAAAATCTGATTTGAGGGGAAATCTTATAAGTTAAGCCTCTAACTTGTTGCCATTAAGGACAATAAGAGATGCCAAAGAGAATGGCGGTTCTAGAGAAATGACAGGGCCACTGAAGAGGCAGTTTGGAAGTAATCATATCGTCAGGACTAGATTTAAGCTGTTTTCTCATAAAAATGCAGGCAGTTTGATATGAACCAGGCTTATGATAACCATCACTAAAATTTACTTTTGTTACAGTGCTTTCATATTTTTGTTCATCAAAAGCGAAATACCAAGCAGCACGAGTTCTGTGGACACCACACCGTTAATGACAGAGCATGTGAGTAGAATATGAAAAACCATATGATTTGAAACATAAAATTGAGGTAAAAGGAAAGTGCATAGATTTGAAACACAGATGGGAAAGTAGTTCTTTTTTTCCTTCATCCGGGCTGTCTAAAATATGTTTTCATATTACATATTTATTATAGTTAAGTCTAGGTAGCGATCCATCAAGATTGCCACAGGAAAGCTTTTCACCAATCACAGAGACCTACTTCTATCTATTATTGGTAGATCCCAACTGGGAGATGTATAAACAAGCCCATATTTTGGAATGGCTTAAGGATTTCTGTAATAAGAAGACCCTAAAGGCTGAAGAAGAATGTGAAAGTTACTTTAGTAAGAGAGAGGAAGGAGGTCTGAAAGTAAAGCCCTGAGAGAGTAGTGGGATCAAAGGCAGCCAGTGAAAGGATAAATCAAGTCATAGGGAAGTTGGAGTAGGACTTGATTTTCTTCCTTTTTCTCTTTTCGCCACATCCTTTTCCACTCAAAGATAAAGACAAGAAATATGTAACAAATCACTGGTTGAGTTTGAAGAACCTAAATGAGTCTGGAGTAGCAAATCTATATTAAATAGGGACAACATTTATAAGAGATCTGACAGAGACAGGTGCCAGTGATCACATACACAGAAATGACTTCAGGGAGAACCCCCATTGCCATGAGCCCAGACTCTAGTCCTTTATATTTCAAGTATATCTCCTAGCTGCCATGGCTCCATTGCTATCCAGATGCCCTCTGAAACTGGAATCCCACACCCCCACTGACGTACTGCCTCCCTGAGGGTGCTCCCTGTACTCCTTACTTCAAAATTAACATTTTCTTCTCTCTTCCCTCTTCCCCTATCAAAACCCTCATCAAATAAGGTGACTGAACCCTTAGGTTGAAAAAGTTAACTAATAATTAGCTGAAGTATAAGGGAAAGAGATTTGCTAACCCATAGACATCTCTATTCTGGAAAATGTCACAGAGAGAAGGGACAAATTGCGACTGAGTGAAGGAGCATTCCCATGTTCCTTGCCTACCCTATGGATTCGGATACCTCCTGAATCTTCAAACCACTCTTCAAGCCAAGGGAGAGAACGAGAAAAGAAATGCCACCTGGTACAAGATAAATTGTAGGCTAATTGCCTTAGATTTTCCTAAGCAAGATGGAGGGATATGAGCAAACCAAGTGTAAAGATACATAAGCAGCATGATTGGGTATTACACAACCATACGTTATGAACTCCTCATCACAAAAGAAAGCAGTATTGCCAAAGGAAAACTTGACTTAACACATGACAAAGAATTCAAATCTTACTTCTTATCTCTTACAAGAGCAGTAAGAGTATTACATCAAGTAAACTTTAGCCAAAAGGCAAAGATGATCATATTCAATATTATAAATATTATAAAGTTGCCTATAATTTTTATTGACTCCGAATATTAATCTAATCATGAAACATGGCTGGACATGTTTTATTAAGTAATTCAGTTAAAAAAAAAACAAAAACAAAAACTAAGAAAACTGCCTATCAATCTTAGGTATTCCGTAGAAGAGTCTGAGTTTTCCTTGGTTCTAATTTTTTTTAACAGATTACTAAAATATGCAAAAGAAACACAAGCATTGTTAACTTCTGTTACTTTTGATAGGTGTATCAAAGTAGCCATGTATTAAACTGAAAAAATTTAAACAGAGAAGTTGCCAACTGCCAAACCATTCTGAATGAAAGAGGAACAGAATCAGAAACATTTGAGTCTGGAGATATCCACAGAATCAGAATGCATAATGTCAATTGTTCATATTTTAAAGTATGTTTGGGAAAGAAGAGAAAAACACTGAAAATCTTTTTGTCACCAATGTGATTATCAAGGAGTGCTGTTTTTGTTTTGGTTCGTGCCAATATTTTCAATAGGTGATCAACAAAATTCAAGATCCCTGTCGTGACTATTCCTGGGTGGATAAACTCTCTACACTGCAACAGCGCATAGTGTAAGAAGAGGTTCCGTTATTCTCTTTCATATTTGGGTAAAGCAAGGGTTACTGGAGTGAAGTGATACTCATCTGAGTTCAAGAAGAAAATAGTAACATAAGCTCTGACTCCTGTAGTTTGATGGTGGAGAGACCTTCTTGTCCTCTGCTGAGTTTTTAGGTACAGAGGTCCTTGATCTCAGTGTTTCATGGAATTCTTAAGCTAGTGCAGTATCTCTGGCCAATAAGAAGCTGACTAAAGCAATCTCATTTTGCAGCAATTTTGTGCCTAAGGTAAAAGAGGTAATATAGGCCACAGCACAGAGTGACCGATATGCTCTCAGCAATCACAGTCGAATTAGGCAATACACTTCACTAATACTGCACTGCCCAGGAGGCCTGCCGTCCGCTGGAAGTCCCTACACTCATGTGCTAGATGATTTTATAATCTCAAGATATTCATTTTCAAATATAGTAGTATACTCTGGGTCCATGTATTTCTACCCCCACTATCATAAAGACTGAGAGAGTTTGGCTTACCATCAGCCCCTGTGTTTTAGAGTTTCTTGTGGGACGTTTTTGGATTTGCAGAGAAATGTGAAAATGTGTAAGCATATAGCTTGCGATTTACAGTCAATGACTGTTTTGGACCTTCTGTGGTGACACACATAAGCACTTGAAGAATATAAAGCATTTCCTCTGTTAGTATGTACACTATTCTCACAGTGGGAAAGAGGCAGTGCCTGGTGCATAACAAATGCTCGATGAATGTTTAAATCAATTGAGTGAATGAAAGAATGAGCTCACAAATAAGCTTTGGAAGATGAACATGTTGCTGTTTTTGCTTCAAAGTAAAACCGGTCTCTCAAAAAAACCACACTTTTTCACAAAGTTTCTCCCTTCTTAAGGGATTGTTAAGAAAACCATTTTTAATGTATATTTATTTTTTAATTCTCAAGTTAGTTAACATACAGTGTAGTCTTGGCTTAAGGAGTTGAACCCAGTGATTCATCACATACATATGACACCCAGTGCTCCTTCCAATAAGTGCCCTCCCTAATGCCCATCACCATTTAGCCCCCCACCCCCATCAACCCTCAGTTTGTTCTCTATATTTAAGAGTCTCTCATGGTTTGCCTCTCTCTCTGTTTTTCCTTCCCTTCCCCTATGATCATCTGCTAAGTTTCCCAAATTCTACATATGAGTGAAATCATGTGATACCTGTCTTTCTCTGACCATTTTTGATTGTCTCATGATTGGCTAGACCTGATCTATTAGTCCAGTCTGTGCCTGGGATACCCCTTTCAGGACTATGTGCTCCAGGCTTCACCAGGACACAGGGATTTCCAGTGTGGACAGAGCTGATTGGCCCTGTGAGCTCCTATTAAAATCAACTTTAGGAATATGTTTTTAAGCTTGGAAAGAAATGGGTTTGGTTTTTGTTTGTTTGGCTTTGTTGTTTGTTTGGTTTTGGGTTTTTTTTGCCTAAAACTTTCCTGTTTCATGCCATTATCCTTTGTATTAACTTAAAGGGATTGTTCCAAAATATTAATCATCTCTCCTTAAGATTATTGGGAATACTTGCTTCATGTGAATAAGGCCCAAGTCTGAGGAGTCAACATGAACCCTGTGCTAAGATGAAATATTCTCTTTTTACAAAAAGTAATGTCTTATTGCAAATATCCAAATTATTTTATTAAATCAGCATTTCTTGACCGTGCCATAGTTGACTAAGGCATAGTTGACATAGGCAAGTCTGTGGATTTCCATCATTGTTTTGAACAAGCATGCATTTAGTATTTTGTCTATCCTAGCCCTGTGCTGGGTGTTATTGGTTAAAAAAGAAGCAGAGGGCATAGCATCAGTTCACAAATCGTTCATATTTAGAGAGCCAAGTTTATTATGATGGCAATCGTCCTATCTATGTAATGACAATTTACAATGATAATCCATTATAACTTCTGTAAATTGTGTACGTCCACTATTAAACAGTGGGGGACCAAAGCTTCAGTCTGTGCCCTGATGCTGCTCTGACCCTGCAGGGTATTTCTTTGACTTTTGACAGTCATGTTGCTTGAGATAGATGAGTGATTTCTGCTTAACTGCTTGTGATTTATACTCTGAAGCATGCTTTCGTTATGATTCCATTTGTGTGTTTGTCAGAAATACTGCTGTAGGCCAAGATTAGCAGTGATGTATTTGTTTTTTAAGGGGCTGCAGTCTTGCAGTGATATCTGGAATACTCTACGGGTCTACGTTTGTGCCAATCATTTATATAAAGGACCACAGCAAAAGAAATGATAGCATATACACAGGGGCAAGCCAGTATGGTAAGAGTAAAACATTATTTTACTTTATAAATAAACTCCATACCTGTTTTTCTACTTAAGAATATAAAAAGAATGCGATTACGTAGTAAATCCTGGCACATAGATTTGATATTTTTCATTGTAAATGGTCACTAAAGATTAAAAGCAATAAAGGACTGTTTGAGTATTTTCACATGATCATCAAATATAAATATAATCAACTTTAGTCAGGATTTATATCAGCTACTTGGATGTTAACACATGGTTCCTGGCTTTATAGTAAGACTTAGCGATTATTTTCCAGTTAGTTAATCTCTGGGAAAATATGTACTCTTCTCCTCTTAAAAAAAAAAAAACTGAAGTGCAGTACATATCACTTTAAAATGAAATAAAGGTCAAAGTATAGCCTCGTTAGAGGATATTGTTTTTAAAGCATAAAGTAGTGCATTGAAAAGCCCAACATAGGCTCCCAAGTTATCTCAGTTTCCAGTGATAGAATTAGTCTCTCTGGTATAAACTTAACACTATATGAAATAGCCTTGTACAGACTCATCAGGAGATGAAAGGGTGTCTACTGCAGCAGTCCTATCATTATGTTACAGCATAGTTTCCATCAATGAAATCATAAAAGAATGAGATTGTGGGTAATCAAGTTCTAAATTAGATGGTACTGAAAATGAATGTGATCTATGTTCAGATAAGGGAAAAATTTGAAGGGCAAAAGTCATGAGGGAAAGACTGATAAAAAAAAAGCTGGTATTTGAACAACGTTAATTGAGTGGATAGAGTGAGGAAGGAAGACCGTTGTTTCTTCCTTCCTTTTTTATATTCAGCCCCGTGAACACCACTCAAATCTTTTACTAACTTCTGTCTTTTTTATAAGAGTGTATACAATACTTTTGGTGTTTTTATTCTTTTCATTTGTAAAGGAAAAAAACAATAAAAATAGAGTAACATAGGATAAATTAAAAGAGAAGGAGAAAAAAGAGTGAAAAAATAAAATGGAACCAGGAATGAGTCTAAACTCTGTGACACATCTGTACACTGGCTAGAAATGAACCATAAATTTGGCTCTAAGGTTTCTTACAGACACAAGGGAAATCAGATCAGTCCCACAAATCGGTGAATGCAAGATAAAAAGAACTAATTACCCAGGAGTACAGTTGTTCTTGGTCCTGGGACATAATAAACAATGTACTCAACAATCTCTTTATGTAAATACTACAATCAATTCTTAGGGATCTATCCTATGACAATTTGAATGTAGTCTGGTAGGAATACACCTTATTCCAATTTATTCAAAAATAATCCTAGAGAGGTATAATTTTTTATTTCATTTATTTAACGAACACATAAGTAGTACATGAACTGTGCTAGACACTGTTCCAAGCACATTACAATAATAACTCAGTTGATCCTCATAGCAACCTTTGGGTTAGATGCCATTATTATCCTTGTTTTACAGTTAATAAAACTAAGAGAGAGATTAGGTAATTTGTCTGAGTCTCAAAGTTAGCAAGTAGTGGATTGAAGATCCCATCCAGGTGGTCTGTGCTTTTAAAAACTGTGTTATGTTGCCTCTTGTGGTGGTCCATAGATGTGTTGATCCAGAAGTAGGGTCTAAGATTTTAGAAGAATAGACAAACTCTTTGATGTTCAAGCTTTTCTCCTTAAACATGGCCGCTCATCTTTGTCAAAATTTTAGTTGAGAGGAACATCCAATGTGGCCTTCCCAGCCAATAAGTTATAGTACACCCGTCTGTATGACTAGAGTACAACCTAATCAAACGATCAGTGGAATTGCGGTTTCTCAGATATTGGGCCACCATAATGTAATGAGATTTATAATAAACAATTGAATAAAACTCTCTTTGGGATAACTTGCTGAATATCCTTCCATATAACGTCATCTGCAACAGAGATGCTGGTCTCCAAATTGGTCACCATATAAAATTAGCACTCCCATAATTTTTTCACACACAACCCCCAAATACAGCCTACCTGGAGGTTTGCTATAGCCATTGATAAAATTAAGTCTGAATACTATTCTTTTTTTAGTGTTTATTTATTTTAAAAGAGACAGAAAGAGAGCAGGTGTGTGAGCAGGGGAGGGGCAGAGAGACAGGGAGAGAGAGAATCCCAAGCAGGCTCTGCACTCTCAACATAGAGCCCAACGCAGGGCTCAGTCTCATGTACCATGAGGTCATGACGGGAGCCAAAATCAAGAGTCAGATGCTTAACAGACTGAGCCACCTAGGCAGCCCAGTCTGAATACAATTCTTAAAAAGAAGATCGTATTCACATAATGTTTATAGTTTCTTATTTATCTTTCCAAGGTAATCATAAAAAAGTCTTTTAGACTTGATTATAGTAACTAATTTACCACTTCATATTTCTAAGTTTTAAATACATTAATTTAATTCCATACAAACAGCATGTAGAAAACTAGGATAATAAAATATAATTAATGACTGTTTACTTTTAAGGTTAATTTTGGTGGATTTGTTTTATTATTAGAACCTTAAATATATTTGAAATGAATGACACATTTGAGAGTTTTATAATATGTATTTTCAGATTTAGACTATGTTTTTGCACACTTCAGCGGCATCTTTCTTACGAGTACAGTCTACTTTTTCGCCTACTGTATAGCCATGAAAAATAACCCTAAGCTATATCCTGAAGCAGTCTTGCCAGGTAAGAATATTTACTATAAAAAATCTTACTCTGTGAGAGTACACTCACTTAGTTTGATTAATTGTCGTCTGGAAACCAAGCCATCCTGTGTGTGTGTGTCTGTGTGTATGTTCATTCCCTAATTGCTTTGACCCAACTCACAACTAAATATGAAGGATTTAAAAGCCATGAAACTGGATATGAAATACTAGTCATCACAGAACCTGAAACTTGAGCAGTGAATCTAAGATCTACTGGTTTCCTACACCAGAATATCTTGTAAATTGACCATCAGACTTTATTATTTCTTCTTCATTACCTCAGGATGGTTATTAAAAGTCAGAGTCCTATGACTATTTTTTTAAAGTGTCAACAAATAGAAATTTGTAGTCACTTAGGTCAACAAACATTTTCTCTGAAAAATAATAAGAAGCCGTTTTAGAGTTTGAAAAAAGCATATGTTGAATGTGCATGCTTTGGGCTTAATCCATTCGGCATTGGTGGTAAAAAATACATATAATTTCTCACTTATTTCAGAGTTTGCCATAATGCAATTTGGGACATAAGTCCACAAGCAAAATTTTTTTAAGAACAAAATAAAACATATGTCAGAGATTCATTTTGAATACCTGATTCAGTAAAGTCAATGTGTGCTGCTATACCATTATAAAAAATGATAAGATATGTACTGAACACTTAGCTAAACTATCCTGAAATTTATATCTGGTATTTTCTTTCAAATTCTAGGAGGCTTTTTTTTTTTCCCCCTTAGCTCTAAGCATCTTTAGGTTTATAGTTTATAGTTTAGCATAAATGGTGTTCACAGAGCATGCTCAGATCCAGTATCGTCCCTTGGTCCTTCTCCACTACCCAATCTTTACCTCAACCACAACATTGGGTATTTTATTTAATGTCAATTGATAATTATACCCACAGCCATCAAGAGCAAAAAAAAAAAATGACTTGGTTTCCAAAATTATCGTAAAACACAGCTCAAAAATCCATGTTGGCCGACAATGTCAATGGGAATGCGTTGATATGAGCAGCTTAATATTCCTGCTGTATCTAGAGCATGGATTTTTCAGGAGAGGAACATGGCTTGTAAGTGTGCACTGTTTGTGTGTGTTTCAGGTTTCCTGTCAGGAGCTCTTTGGGCAATAGCTACCTGCTGTTGGTTCATAGCTAACCACTCTCTCAGTGCTGTGGTCAGTTTTCCAATAATCACTGCTGTAAGTAGCTAACTCGTCTTTCCCCAGTTTTGTTTTTTAAAGGTAAATCTGATTTTTCTGAAGCAACCCTAGTGAATCACTGAGGACTGTCATGGAGTTTGATTTTTTTAAGAGTACGATGTGTATAATAGTTTCATGTGGATTCACCAGCAGCCTCTGGTCTCACGTCCTTGACCACTAAGGGAACGTTGCTAACCTCATTTTAGCAGGTTTATTAATCGTTGATATCCTTGCAGTTTTTGTGTGGTCATTTTACCTAATGCTATTTTGGATACATTGTAATTTGCTGTTTATAACAGTATTTATCTCTAGATGACAGTTTATAAATTAAAAATGTTCTTGCGTATATTCTGGCACTTGAAGCTCATGAAAACCTTGTGAGACAGGAAGTACTTCAGACTCCTCATGTGGAACTTCATCTGGTACTTTTTAAAGAAGGCTTTCAGGAAGTGCTAAAGCAAACTACTGTCTCTGGATGAGTTATATGATTAAACATCAAGTTTTGCGCTGTGCTTACGAAAGGGAGTTAATGGGGTAGCTAATTCTTTTTAACATATTGTTTCCTCAGAAGAGACCATTTATTTTCTGGCACTAAGTTCTGAATAGAATGTATCACACTGGGGCCTTTTACAGAGGACACTGAGTAAGAATAAATAATATTCCTCAAACAAATTACAGTAGACAGAGATTTGGTTTTTCTATCACGCTTTCTTGTATTAAATTATGGTAAAGACTTAGGACAAAACATTAAAGCCTAATTCAGTGGAAATAAATTGCTGAGGTAGGTGAGGTATGGGCAGATGGTCGGTGGGAGTAATCACTGTGGCTTTTGGAGACTTGCCTGTCTGAAGGACTGTTCTCGAATCACCGTGATATAAGCAAAGTCTTCTCACCCACCAGCTGGAGCTTCCTCTGGTGCCTGGGGTTTGTTACCTGGGGAAAACAGGTGTTCCTGGGAGTTGAGGGAATTGAGCAACATTACTACTAGGTTCTTGTTTGGTTTCATTTTCATTACTCTAGCCAAAAACAAGCTTTTCCACATGCAGACAAGATTCAGTCTTTTCCTCAAGGATCTCATATTTTTCTTTATTTCATTTCTTGGGAGAACTAGATTTTTTTAACGTTAACTGTTTTTAGTGGAAAATTTCAAACATACCCATTACCCAGCTTCAATATAATAAATATTCAATAATATTTATTGAATTTATTGAATATAATAAATATTCAATAATAAATATGATCAATTTTATTTTATCAAAAGAGCACTTTTTTTTTTTAATTCCGGAAGCACTGTTCTTCCCAGGTATGTATATTTCCACTGTTATGTACTCACTGGTAACTAGATTGTGAGTTTCTTGAAAGCAGCCTCTATGTTACTTATTAGCAAATGATAATTAAAAAGGAAAGAGGGAAGGAAGGAAGGAAGGAAGGAAGGAAGGAAGGAGAGAGGGAGAAAGAGAGGGAGGGAGAAAGGAAAAGAGAGAGGAAGGTGGGAGGGAAGAAAACAGAAGAAAAAAACCCATGTAGCAGGAGCAAGCTTGTTCCCTCTGGTCTAAATTTTCTCTGATAAATCTAAAAGCTGAATCAGTTTATTCAGAAGCTCAGCTTCTGAAGATAGCTCAAGCTCACCTCATTTTCAAAGGCTGATTTACAAATGTGCAATTTATATTCATTTTATGGAAGGAAAATATGCAATCCCAATTGCCAAAAAATCAGCTATATTTCTTATCCAAAACTCCTTCCTACCTGGCTCTCCTCCGCCTGAATCAAAGAGGATGTCCACACTTTGAACTGTGCTTGCATTACGTTTAGCAAAGCAACATTCCTATAACCACATCACTCCCTACAATAACCCTTAGACCACGTCTAAATTAATATTTAGGAAATCATCACCCAAAAAGCCTCAAAGGGCAATGATACCTTTTGGCATTGTCTTCTATTATGTTCTCTGAATGGATATAAATTTTCAGATTAGAGAGGATAAAATTCTTGAGCGATTGGCATGATAACATTAATATTATATCCCCCATTCTATTGTTTCCTCTTATCCTGTCCCAAGTCAGTGTGGAATTGCCTGAAGGACGCAGATGCTTCTTGTTTGATTTGGATTTTGAGGCTTAGGACCTTACGTCACTGATAAAAGACAGTTCCTTTGACCTAGTTCTCTGGCTCTTTTGATGTTGAACCTTCCAGATGCTGATAAACAGAGTAAAGTATTTTTATTGCTTCGCTTACATACCGGGAGTAGAGTCCAACTTTGCTGACCCAGCCGTGTAGATGGTTGGAGTAGTGGAAGGGGAAAAACGTGTTGGAATTGTTTATGTGAAACTCTTCCAGAGTTTGTGCAGAGCTTGAAAAGGAATCCTAAAAATGCTGATACAATACACCTTCTCCACAAAGACCAAATTCCAATTTTTTTTCCTTCTCAGCTATAAAAAGTTAATAAACTTTAATAGCTAAAAGTTTCAAACTGCAGTATCATCCTTTCTACCTTACTTCTTCTCATTTCTTTTTCCTATATTATTTTATTCCTGTCTGAATAAACCTATTGCTTATTTATCTTTACATGGCTTTTGTATCTTTCCATAATACTGTCATTAGCATTCGTTGGGATTTAATGTTAGACATAGTTCATCACCGTGCAATAGTATCAGTTTAAGAATTTAAAAAAAATTTTTTTTAACGTTTATTTATTTTTGAGAGAAAGAGAACGTGGGGTGGGGAGGGACAGAGAGAAAGGGAGACACAGAATTGGAAGCAGGCTCCAGGCTCTGAGCTGTCAGCACAGAGCCCAACGCAGGGCTTGAACTCACAAACCGTGAGACCATGACCTGAGCTGAAGTCGGATGCTCAAACGACTGAACCACCCAGGCGCCACAAGAAATTTTTTAAAGTACATTATTGGCTGGGTCTCAGAGAACATACTACAGTTTCTTCAATTATGAGATTGCCTCATTCCCAAAAAAGTTATCAGTTGTTCCTACACTTACTTCTATTAATCCTATTTCTATTGTCCTAAGTTCGTTGGAAAAACATAAACTATTTGTTTATGAAAATATTATAAGTAGATAACATTAAAGGAAAGTATTACATGGCACAAAATATTACAGCATCATCAATACAATAAATATAAAAATCATAAAGAAACAAAAAAAATCGTTATTTTTTACCTAATGCTACCTTGGTTAATGTTGAATTAGAGCTGAGATTATGAATAGTTTAAGCTGACAATATTGTTGTATTGTTTTCATGGCAAAAAGTTACTCAAAGCATAAGGTCATCTCTCCAATTTACTGTATGTAGAGTACACGTCACAGAAAAATAACTAATCTAATTAGAACTTTTCTTTTTATTTAAGGGTCCAGGATTTATAGCTGCAATGTGGGGTGTCTTCAAGTTTAAGGAAATACAGGTATGTACAAGAAAGGGCAGATTTAGAAAACAGGGATAGGTCCAGGTAAGAAAGGTATTTAATACTATGTTTAAACACTGAGAATCCCTCAGTGATGAGGTGTGCCTAATAAGGATTTGATATTGACACGATCACTGTTTTATCCAAACTGTGAACATGTGCAACGTGGAGTTTATTCAAGTCTTGAAGTGAAGAGTATCAAGAAAGGTATCCCAAAGACCCTGGACCAGCAACAAAAAAAAACAAAAAAAAACAAAAAAAATGTTTCTGTTATTTTTCTGAAAACTGTATGTGACTCCTAAGCCCAGGGCAGAAAACACATGAAAGGATTTAACAAGTGAAGATGTTCAAAATGTTATCATCCCTAACAAGGAAAGAAAATACTAAAGCTGTGATAATTATTATGAAACATATTTCTCTCCACCCCAGCCCCCAGTCCAAAAATGCTTTAGTTGACTTTATTTTCCTTTAAGAGATTTTGGTTAAATAACCAATAAAATATGATGAGAAGGAAATTTTACTTAATGTAAAATCTGGCAGATAAACAAGACGAAAGACTTTTTTATCCTAAGATTAAAATATCCCTGAGGCAAATGGACCTTGGGAATAGATTTTTCTGTTGGTTCTCATGTCTCTCAAAGGCTCCATAGCAAACCAGCAACTTTATAAGAAAATGGTGGGGTAGCAAGGGACTATTACCACTTTTCTTTCAAGTGTAAAAGATGGTGATTTAAAATTGCATTTATTAAATACTTCTAGGATGTGTGTGTGTGTGTGTGTGTGTGTGTGTTGTTTGCATTAAAAATTGCTGTAGGAGCACCTGGTTGACTTAGTCAGTGGAGCATGTGACTCTTGATTTTGTACTTATGAGTTCAAGCCCCATGTTGGGTGTAGAGAATCCTTAAAAATAAAATCTTAAAAAAATACTTTTTAATTGTTTTCAGAATTTTTCCCATTTACCTTAATTTGAGGAACATATGTGAATAGTATTTTTGTAATAGCTTTTACTAAAAAATATTTATACAAATTAGAGACACTCTGTCAAGGCATCATAGACGTAATATTTTCTATCTTAATCTGCAGCTATAATAACAAACAATTTCTGGTTCTAAGACAATCTGATGTCACTAATATCTGGGAAACAAAAGGCAGCCCATCTACCTGGATGATCCTTAAAGTGATTGATTATTCAATATTAGATATAAAATATCATTTCCTATATTTTAAATGAAATGTTTTGATTTAGAAAACCATAATTTGACAGTACAAGATTCTCAAATTTAAAAAATAATAAATTTGTTTGGAATATATGCACCAATATCTTATTTTTTTTTAATGCATAAGACAACTTAAAACATTTATAGAGCCATAAATTACTTTCATACACATTTCTCATTTATTTTAGTTAGGGTTGCTTTCCACAAAAAGTAGTTCGATGTCCAAAACATGTCGTAATGTCTTTGCAAGTATTTCCTCTGCCCCAATCAGGGTAATGATTTCTATTTATTTATTTTTAATTTTTTTTAATTTTTTTTAACATTTTTATTCATTTTTGAGAGATAGAGACAGACAGAGCATGAGCGGGGAAGGGGCAGAGAGAGGGAGACACAGAATCTGAAGACAGACTCCAGGCTCTGAGCTGTCAGCACAGAGCCAGACGCAGGGCTCAAACTCACGAACTATGAGGTCACGACCTGAGCCGAAGTCGGACACTCAACCGACTGAGCCACCCAGGTGCCCCATGATTTCTATTTAAAAATTGGGTGTTTATTATCTAGTATAACATACTGAAGCCTTAGAAAATCACAAGTGAGCATAGCTTATTTGCAGTTATAGTTAAAAAGAAGCACAAACCAAAAATAAATTTAAAATAAAGGATTTGGAAATTACCTTAGTTACTACTGCAGTAATAATGTAACTGAATCAAAAATCCTCTTTCCTAGTTACAAGAACCTCTTGGGAGAGAGAAACCCTAACCATTGAGCCTACTGTTAATTCCTTAGTCCTCTAAAAAGAACTAAAAGACATTCAAAGAAAGCTTTTTTTGTTGCTTATGGACACCTTTAAAACGACAGCTCAGACCAAATTTTTAATGAAAAGCCATGGCCAAGTAGGGCTTAACTTTGGAGTGCAAGGATACTTTATAATGTGCAAATTAATCACTGTAACATAATGTTAGATAAACAGAGAAAAGCTATGTGATAATATTTTTTCAAAAGGCATGTGCTAGAATTAAAAATCAGTTTTTAATTAAGAAAAAAAAAACTCCTCAAAATGTTCAAATAGGAGAAAGCTGTCTGTCAAAAAACAATAGCAAACAAATAGCTAAGGTGAAACAAAAGTTCTCTCTCAATTACACCTCAATAAAGCTGAAAACAAAAGGTCTTCTCTTTAAGTTGGAAGTCAAAAGATTTCTCCATTATTGTTGTTATTCAATATTTTCTGGAGATCCTAGCCAGTGTGATAAAATAAAATTAAGAAAGAGGCAACATAGATGTAGGAAAGAAAATGAGAAAATTGTCGTTTGCATGTAACATTATCTGCGTTAAAAATTCAAGCCAGTCAGCTGAAAATCTTGAGATCCAATAAGATTATTTGGTCACGTGCTGAAATATAAGATAAATATAAAATCAATAGCTTTCTAATACCAATAACTGGTTAAAAAGTGGAAAATGAATATTATTGAAAACTATAGAAATTATTAAGATAAGAAAATAATCAGCAAGAAACATGCTAGATTTATAAAACCACTCAATTTCCCACAAAAACTTCCTACAAAACATAATATCAGAACAAATGGGGAAGCTCACCGTATTCCTGAGGGAGCAGCTCATTGCTGTCAGTAGACAGTTATTTCCAATTCACATTCAGTGTGATTTCTACAAAATTCCAACGCAATTGTCTCTGGAATTTTGAAAGTGAGTTTGGCCAAGTATGTATGTAAAAATAAAGAGAGAGAGGGCCAAGGTGAAAGCAGAGAGTGACTTTTATTGACCTTCTGGGAATTAAAAAAAAAAAAAAAGCAGAAGAAGAACTTACAAATCTGTCTACAAACAAAATTTAAGAAGTATTCAGTGAGGCTTATCATTCAATGCAGGTGCCTAACTGCCTCTTAATGGGTGGCTTAAAGGCAAGTTTTAAATACTTTACATGCCACCGAGTTTAAGAAAGAGCTGTCAACTGAACACTGACACCAAAATCCTATCAGAAACATTATTCTTCTTAGAAACAAGATAAAACCCTAGAGGAAAACAAAAGCAACACATGTATCTCTATGACTTTTAGGCCCTACCAATTATGTCTTGAAGCAGTACTCAAAGACACATATTGGAAAGTCTACAACCTGCAGGAGTAAGAACTTAATCTGAAATCCAAGTACTTTTTGTGCTAAAGGGTTTAATTATTTCATTTAATCTTAATGCCATAGGGCACCAGTTGGATATTTTCCACTTCCAGTGTTCTTTTATATCTGCTATCTGTTCCTCTTTGGGAAGTTTGTTTTGTTTGAAATTTGTTTGAATTTTATATTTAGCTATTTTAAGCTAGATATAAATTATTATTTTTAGAAACACACATTAGCCACAATGCCTACAAAAATACAGGAGATTATCACTACAACAATTTATAGGTCAGTAGCTAATCTCAGATAGAGGATGAGATGATTTGTGACCTTAGTAACTGTTTCAGAAATCCAAGTTAAAAACTTTTTGCTTTGGGGAGAATGTTAGCATGATCTTTTAAGTGCTAATATTTACCTTTGATGAAGGGAAACAATTGCTGTTGCCCAAATATAATTGGTCTTTTTCTCTAGGAGACTGGGAAGTTTGAACAGATTCTTCACCTTAAAGGGAAAAATATTTTACTCTCTGAGAACATTATTCTTCTGTCTACATAGACAATAAAGGAGAGAGCTTAGCAAATAATCAGAGAGCTTAGTCCCATAATCAGGTTATAAAATGGTAATAAGTGAGGGCCCCGTATGTTGTTTTTTTCTTACTTAAGTAATTGTATCAACTGTTTAATTCACAAATGACATTTGGAAATCACCTGAGTGTATTCATTCTTTGAACAAATAGGTATTGAGTGCTTGCTCTCCACCAGTACAGGTATCTAGGTAAAGGTTGCAGTCTTCAACACTGACAAGATATCAGGGAACCTTAAAGTCTTAGCAGGAGTGTGTGTGTGTGTGTGTGTGTGTGTGTGTGTGTGTTAATAAGCTCCTCTGTACTTAGCAAGGCTTTGTGGTGCTGTTTTCATTTGTGGAACTTGTATTAGAGGAACTTTGGGTAATATTCCTACTCACAGTGAATCAGAAAATTCAGCTGTCCCCAACTCAACTTACAAAGACTTCTCTCATCATCAAATCCATTCTCTCCCAATTCTTTATTAGGTTGAAGAAAGAGACTATACGCTTTTTGGAATTTTGGCTATGTATTAATTAGCATTAATCCTAATAAGAGCTAATAATGATATTATATTATTTGACTGTCAGGAGATCTCAGTGCACTTTTAGACATAAAGTCTAAACATAGACAGAAAATCTAAAGTTAGGGAGGTGCTGGTCCTGTTTTATTTACTTCGTGATGTTCAAACCTTACCTTAGAGCACCAGGGTTTATATTGAATGTGGGATATAGACAGCCTGCCCAGTATTCAGATGGGAATAGCCTGGGAGCTTGAAACTATTTCATATGAAAAATGGTCAAAGGAGCTAAAATACTGATCAGGAAAAAAAATTGCTTCAGGAATATAAGACAGTTATTTTTTAATGTTTCAGGGTTTATCTTGTGGGAGAGAGATTAGAATCGATCTATCTGTAACCCTGGAGATAGATAGAACTTATGGTAAATAAAATATTTCTACTTAACACAGAAAGATATTTGTTAATCAGAGATGGACTGGCCACATTGGGAAGTGGTTCTCAGTGTTTCCCATCTTTAAGATCAGTGGACCTACCCATAGCTGGGCAAGGCAAACTTAGTCTCTCTGTTCCTTTCTCACCCTTCAGATCGAGCTCTATCTCTCCATCTGTACCTCGTCATCTGTCCCCAAGCAGACTCTAGTTGCCTCCTTAACGATCTCTTTGCATCCGTTCTGGACCCCTCCAATCTGTTCACCATCCGCAAATAAGTGTGGGCTTTATAAAATGTGAATCCCATCTTTTCACCATGTCCAGCTGCCTATGTCTTTGCCTTCCCATTACTTGGAAAAATAAAACCTCAAACTGTACATGACCTATGAGCCCCATGTATGTTTGGGCCATAGCCCTCCAACCTGGTTTTTATCCACTTAACTCATTGCATGGGTCACATTGACTTTCTTTCCCTGGCAAGTATCATACTTTCTCATACAACAGAGCTTTGCACATGAAATTCCTTCTACCTGGAGTCCCTACCTGTTTCCCTGCCCAATTAATTGATACTTACAGTTAGAAGCTTAATTCTCCACCATCCAAACCAGCCTCATTGAGATTCCTTTGTAACACACCTCAGAAACAATCATGCTTGTTTACTTATTAACATTCCTCTCACTTTGTAACATTCTTTTCTGTGATTAATTTCTGCCTCCCATATTATATAATTATCTGCATAAGGGCACATTTTGCTCACCATTTTAACTCCAGCACATGTTGATGCAAAGTGGATGCCCACATGTATTTACTGAGTGGGTGAATTAGCAAGGCTCTTGTGGGTTTTCAAGAGAATCTGAATGATTGCTTGGAGGAAGAGCAAAAAGCATGCAGATGGCTGGAGCAGAGAGTTAGCAAGGTCCCTAGCAATCTTAAGAGTCTGTGCTTTCTGCATGTTTGATTCAAATTTTCTTAATTACAGTTACATTTTTTTATTATTCAGGGTCTACAAAACTACCTATTGATGATATTTGCATTTTGCATCATCTTGACTGGAGCATTATGCACGGCTTACTCTAAAATCTAACAGGCATAAGACCAGCAGATGGCAGCAGTGGGTAAGAGAACACCACTACGGGACTCCACAAATATGCCAAGGACAGAGTTCATTTTCATACAGCAAATGGATCTCCACTTGTCTTGGACTGGGTAAATGATTTTTTTCCCCACAAATGTGAAAATAAAGAAAACTAAGTTTCAGTCAAGTGTAAAAATGAAAAAAATCTGCTAATGAACTATTTATGAAGGGAAGATTTTCTTGGGTGACTACAATGTCTGCATTCTCACAGCACTACAGCTGAGTGCTGCTTTTACCACAATATGGACTCAATGGGCAAGGCAACTTCTGCTTGTTGCATAAGCTACAAAACAGTGTGGAGTTCATATACACAAAGAATTTTGTATACGTCCAAGTTTCCAACATGTTACCCTCATTAATGAAGAGAGGAAGAAAAATGTTGGGGAGAGAAATAGAAGACCCACCTTATAATGGAATTCCAAAGATATTTAGATCCTTTGCTAGAAAAAGTAAATGTCACGGTTGGTCACTGAATGTTAAAAAGGCCATTTCATTATTTTTAGCCCAACCTTATTTTTACTTCAAATTAATATTGTGCAACTCTACATCACCCACTGGTCTTAGCTCAAAATGCTCTTGATTATCTCCAGATAAAATCCTCTTCAGAGAAGAAAAATTTCCCACCGTTGGGATTATATGTATAATACATATACAAACAAAAAGTGCACATACATAAATGCACACACATATGTATGTATGTAGGGGGAATTCTAGAGTTGCTGTAGTGAGGGTCTAGCTTATCAGAATGAGAATTTAGAGGGACCAAAATCTTCTTTGTATGTATAATTTATTATTTTTTTCTGAAATATACTTCTGTAAAATTCTCTTTAAACTGGAGACTTTCTTCCTGTTTTAACTGGTGGTTTCCATTAGGTTAAAGAAAATAATGGACATGTTATTTATACATATGTGTGTGTGTGTGTGTGTGTGTGTGTGTGTATTCAGAAGAGACAGAATAGCATTCTACTTAAGTGTATGCACTCTAGGGCTAACCCAAATGGGTTTAAATCTCACTTGTTCTTCATCTTAATTGTATCACTTTGAACAAGTTCCTGAGCTTCCTGTATCAGATTCCTCATCTGTAAAATGGAAAATAGTGATAATGATGATTGTTGCAAGGTTCAAGTTAATTAAAATCTGTACCATGTGTTCATGAGTGTCTGGCACTTGGCAAACGTTATATAATCCTTAGTTATTATTATTATGTGCTGTTTGAGAAAGCAAATGTGTCTGTAGATTGGAGAATATTTTGTAAGAGCTATTGCCCTCACCGCCAGCCCATCCAAACAACTACTTATTCTTCTCTATGAGTGCACTTTTAAAAATGATACTGGAGTCTCGATTTCATTGAATTATTTAATTGTCACACCTTACCAAAACTCATTTTAACTTTAACCTGAAATACCATTAATTATGTTGATAACTTTAAATATAAATTAACATAATTATCCTTTAGCTGAGATTGCCAATTTATATGCAAAGTTTTAAATGTGAAATTAAACAACTGCAGAAGAAAAAAATTTTTTTAATCTTATTACCACTGTATAGTTTCTGCTACCATACAATGCCTTTAGTGTTAGAGTAGTGTGGGGAAAAATAAGCTTTTCAAAATAATTACCATACAAAAACTCATTGTATACAGGTTAGTCTAAATAGGCAACTACTGGGGAACCTGGGTGGCTCAGTTGGTTAAGCGTTCAACTCTTGATTTAGGCTCAGATTATGATCTCATGGTGGTGAGATCAGCCCCTGCTGTGGGGCTCCGTGCTGAGTGTAGAGTCTGCTTGGGATTCTCTCTGTCCCTTTTTCTCTGCCCTTCCTATGCTTGCACCCAAAATAATAAAGAAACATTTAAAAATAAATAAACATTAAATTACTTAATAAATAAACATTTAAAAATAATAAAATAAACATTAAAATAAATAAATAATAAACATCAAATAATAAATAAAGAATGAAAATAATAATAAACATTAAATAATAAATATATAACCATTAAAAATAATAATAAATAAACAGGCAATTGCCAATTCTACACTTTCTTCGCCCAACTTAGGAAGTTAATGTCTCTCTCCAAGTTTTGCAGCTTTATTTTTTCTTATCTAGTATGGTCAGATTGTTGTGTTTTAACTCTTTATTGCTTGGCTGTCTCTGTGTAGAGAGAAGGTACTACCTGAAGTAGGGAAGTAGGAGACCAGTGAGGCTGGCATCCAGATTATTAAAATTTTTTCTTAGCAGAATAAAAACTCCTAATTCCTAAAAATTCCTAATGAGTTTTATGGAGTTAATAGTACAGTATTTGTCCTGAGCTACCAAATCTACATTTGTTCCTGTTGTGCTCATTTATTTGCACTTAGAGTTGCTAACCACTAAACCTATATGTATCAATATTGGTAGAACTGAAAAACACATTGAGTTAAAAAGGCAAGTTCTAGAACCATGTGCACAGCATGATACCATTTAGGTACATTTTCAAAAATCAAAGTAATATATATATTTTTCTATGCATGCCTATATATGCAAAAAGTTAGAAAAAATACACAAAACTCATACTAATGTTTGCTTCTAGTGAGGGTAAATGAGATCAAAATGGCAACTCTGGGATTAATGTCAGCTTGAGCATTATCTGTAATTCTCTAATTTTTATGGCAATGAATTCATACATTGGTTCTTTAATATGTGTTAAAGAATCAACAGCAAAAGAGCTCAGAGCATGTGTCTAAATGTTAAAGTAATTAAGTCTAGATAAAGAGAATATGGATGAATGTTATGTTCCTCTTTATTTTTTTTAATGTTTTTAAATTTCAAAGAAAGCATGCACACACACATGCACACAAATAAAGAAGACAGGGATCAAGACAAAGTTGGAAAATTACCCAACTTAAAAATCCCGCCTTCTAAAGGTCGAATCCAGAAACTCACTTTTCTAGAATTCCTTGCAGTAGGATGTGACATTCCTGATTATGTAGCCTCCAAGGTCAATTTTATGGTCCTGCTGGAGATTATGTGAGCTACCTAAAACACTTGCTTCAGAAATTTACCCTCATTAAAAAAAATAACCTCACAAATATTTTAATCAACTTTAACGAGGTATAGTTTGCATCCAATAAAATGCTTAAGTGGAAGTATTATGAGCAAATATATACACTCATGTAATAACCACTACAACCTAGATACAGAACATTGCCAGCAACCCATAAAGTTCCCTTATGCCCCTTTGTAGTTAATCCCCATACCCCGGCTACCAATTTATTTTCTGTCATTCTGAATTACTTTTGCCTGTTCTAAAATTTCATATAAATGGGATTATATAGTATGTACACTTTTGTGTCTGATTTCTTTTATCTTACAGCCATTTTTAATCTACTTTTATGATCTAAAACAATTATAATTCATTCTCAATTATTTTCCCTAGTGGAAAAAAGCATACATGTGTATTCAAAATAACAACTAAAACAAAAATGATTAACATTTGGAATTGTTATATTTAAGTATGTGATGTGTCTTGTTCCAGAAATTCAGTTTTAAATTAATAGTAAAGAAAAATACTCAATTACTCTTTGAATCCACCTTCAGTGTATAATGTTTCTTTTTGAGGGGATGTAAAATATTAAACTGATTAAACTAGATCACCTACCTTTTCTACATGTTGAAAAAAAGTGTATCTTGGATTTCCTACAACTAGTAAATGGATTATAATCTCCAGGGCTGGAAAGTGTGAATTTGCATTTTTACAAATACTCCTGGTGATTCTTATCATACTTGTGCTCCAAAATTTTTGAATTTGTGACTTATACTTTACTCTTTAAAAGATTTCAAAGAACTAGGTTATTAAAAAGTAAAACAAAATTCTGTCTTTCCTTCCTAAAAGAGAGAGAGAAAATTTAAAGATAAGTATCCATTTAATTTTGTGCAGACTTTTAGGAGAAAAAAAATAAAATGCATAAAACCAATCTGTTTAAATGGAATTATTTGGCAAAAAAAAATGGTAATAATAAATGAGCATTATATTATTTTTCTTTTTTGGGTCAAACCACTTACCTTCCACATAAATTATCTCTGAGGTTGGTGGCCAAGTCTGTTTTCACTCAGATTCTTCAGGTTAATAATATCTCTCTCCAGTAACAAAATCTCTGACATAATTCATGTTGACAAAATCCCATGAAAACAAACACACACACTCAAAAATCCCAATTTCAAAATGGAGAATTTCCAACAAGTCCTAATGAAATAAATCACTGAAATGAAGAGGAGAGGTGGATGAGAACAGTTTCTAGGATAGAAACAGTAGGCTGTAAACTAGAGCCTAACTTAAAGCATTCATATGATCTTCTGAAGAACCTTCTAAGACACTGACTGTATTTTTTCTCTTACCAACAGGGTCTTATAAGCACTATTTCTAATTCATTTATACCTCACATTAATAAAAGTCTATAAATCTTTCATACACACCATAAGGTTTTGATTTATAAAACTCTACTCAAGTAATTCTTTCCAACAGAGAAGGCTATATTGTCTCCCTTTCCTCCAAAAATATTTGAGAATTATATTGGCTTTATATGCATGTGATGGTTAAAATTACTGTGAACTCCTTGAGAGCAGTTGCTCTATCTTTATACCTCAAGGACTTAGCACAATGCATGGCACACAAGAAAAAAAATAACTTTTTTGCATTGTACCCTGAAGAATATCTTTAATTTACAGTCCAAAATTTATTAGCCAATGATTCTTCTAAAACACATTCTTAGTAAATTTACTGAATCATACCTCAAATATTTAGTGAGTGGTTTCCTTGCAGCTGAGGCACAGGCTAGGCATTGAAACACATCAATAAAGCAGCCATGAAACTTAATCAGAAAATCCTAAGAAATCAGATAAAAATCTTTGAGGGCTGTGAAGGAAAATTTGGGGGTACTTTGAGGGAATACAGTAAGGGGAACCGATCGTGAAAGATAATCCTTAAAATGAGCCCTTAACCAAATTAATTGCTCATGGTGAAACCAAGAGAATTATAAGAAAGCTTTTTTATTTTGATATATTTTTTTAAGAACACAGATTAGGGGCATCTGGGTGGCTCAGTCAGTTAAGCATCCGTCCTGGCTCAGGTCATGATCTTGCTGTTCACAAGTTCAAGCCTCACATCTGGCTCTGTGCTGACAGCTCAAAGCCTGAAGCCTGCTTCAAATTCTGTGTCTCCCTCTCCCTGCCCCACCCCTGCTCGTACTCTATCGCTCTCTCAAAAATAAATAAAAACATTAAATTTTAAAAAAATTTAAAAAATAAATAAAGAGCACAGATTGTATCTTGCATCTTTGCTGAACTCAGCTCTTAGCTCTAATAGGTTTCTTATGGATTTCTTAGGATTTGCTATGTGGAGAGTCAGGATGTCAGCAAATAAAGAGTTCTACTTCTTATTTTTCAATCCAGGTGCCATTCATCTCTTTTCATTGCTTTGTGGGCCTGGCTATGACCTCTGCCGTATTTTGAAAAGAAGTGGTAAAATGGGACACCCTGATCTCACTTCCAATCTTAGGGGAAAAGCATTCAATCTTTCACCATTAAATATAAGATGTATGTTTTTTCCCAGATGCTCTTTATCAGGTTGTGGAAATTACCTCTGTTTGAAGTTTCTTGAGAGTTTTTTTATCAAGGAATGATACTATATTTTGTGGGGGGGGAAATTGCATCTTTTGAGATGATCATGCTTTTTCTTTTTTTTCTGTTAATATGGTGAATTACACTGATTGATTTTCAAATATTAAACTAATTTTGCATTCCTGTGGTAGACACTACTAGGTCATGATCTGTTTATTAGCCTTTCTATATATTGCTGGATTTAATTTGTCTTTGTGTTCATGAGGGATATTGGTCTGTAATATCAGGGTAGTAGCTTTGAAACATTTACTAAGAATTGATACTATTCTTCCTTGAATGTTTGGTAGAATTCAAAAGTAAAGCTATCTAGGCCTTGCTTTCTTTAACATATATAGGGTGATTCAGGTCATCTATTTCCTCTTGAGTGAATTTTCTTAATTTATGTCTTCCAATGAATTTACTCATTTTGTGAACGTGGAGACGTTATTGGCACAATATTGTTTATAATATTTTTTAATGTTTACTTATTTTGAGAGAGAGAGAGCATGAGGAGGGGAGGAGCAGAGAGAGTGGTAGAGAAAGAATCCCAAGCAGCCTCCATGCTGTTAGCACAGAGCCCCATGTGGGGTTCAATCTCACAAACCACGAGATCATGACCTGAGGTGAAATCAAGAGTTGGATGCTTACCTGACTGAGCCATCCAGGTGCCCCCGTAATATTTCTTTATTCTCCTTTTCATATCTGTAGGATCTGTAGTGATGTCCCTTTCTCATTCCTAATATTGGTAATTTTTTTCTTCTTTTCTATTTATGAACATTCTGGCTAAAAGTTCATCAGTTTTATTAATCTGGTCAACAAATTAGCTCTAGATTTAGTTGAGTTTTCTCTATTATGTTTTTCTTTCCTATTTCATTGATTTGTGTTCTTCTCTATTATTTATTCTATTTCTTATAAGTTTTTAACTTGCTTTGATTCTCCATCCCCTCCCTCTTTTTCTAAATCTCCAACTATATATACATACATTCTACCTGCCTTGATCTTCCCAAATTCTTATTACTATCTACTCAACTCAGGAAGGCTTCTGGGCTCCATTTGTGTTTCCCTTACTGCACTGCAGCCTGTAAACTCTACCTAGGCAGTAAAATTGAAAAATAATAGGGCTCAACTTGTTTCTCCTTCTAACAGGGATCATAGTCCTGTCCTGCCTATGGTCCAGTGTTTCATATATTTTACCCATTTTGCAGTTTCTTTAATGTAGAAGGATTAGCCTGGTTCTTATTACTCCAACTTTGCAAGAAGCATAAATCCTCTGATTAACATTTTGTTACATTTTAATTTCAATTTCTCTTTTGTCACATTTTCATGAACAGCAACACCGAAGAATAATTAAACATTATCCTTGCATGAATATAGTTCCTCAAGAAATATGTCTAAGTCCTAATTTCCAGTACCTGTGAATATGACCTTATTTGGAAATAGGGTCTTTACAGATATAATTAAATTAAGGAGCTCTATATCATCTTGGAAGGACTCTAAATCCAATGACCAGTATCCTTATAAAAGAAAGGAAAGAGATATTTGTCACAGAGACACAGAGAAGAGGGCCACATGAAGATGAAGGAAGAGATTGGAGTGATGGAACTACAAGCCAAGGAATGCCAAGGATTTCAGGAAGCCACTAGAAGCTGGGAGACAGGCGTAGAAAGGAGTTCTCCCTCAGACCCTCTTGCCAGACTTTTTAGCCACTATAACAGTGAGAGAATAAATTTCTGTTGTTTTAAGCTACCAAGTTTGTGGTAATTTGTTGTCCCATCCCTAGGAAACTAATCCAATGAGCATACAAGACATTGCACAAAATAAGATGCACAAATGCAACCCAAAACCTTTAGTCCTAACAGTACTACTGCTCAGATAAAGATATTGGCTAAGTTACAAAGCAAACATAGAATAAGTAGAACAATTACGTGTTGTGAAGATCTCAAAAAGTGACTTTTTTTGCCTCAACAAAGTTCAGCATTTCATCTTTAGATAGTATAGGATGGGGCATACTCTCTTCCTCCATGAAGTAAAGTAGAATATGTCAAGTAATATTCATTTTTTTTTTTTATTTTTAAGAAAGAAATAAATCATATGACCTGGAATGTTGTATAAAGCATTTTAGGCACACATCTCTGTGTAGAAAAAGCTGTGACAGGAATTAGATAAGAAAAAGAGCAGGATTTTTTTTTAAGTTTCTTGATATTTACAGTAAGATTCTTCTAGCACACCAAGGATATCAGAGTTAACTCAACTGTTTTTTTAGCTACTGGGCTCCTTATGTGGAAGTCATCTCACTTTTCTCCTGTTGAAGACAAACTCTCTGGACTACAGTTAAACTCCTATCTTTTAAGCATCCTGAGGAAAGTGAAAAATAAAATTGAACAGAGAATTTCAATGTGTGCTGTGACTTACTTATCACTTGTTTACACTGACGCTAGAGTAACCTTTATATATGTGTGTATATATATATATACATATATATACATATATACATATACACACATATATACATATATACACACATATATATACACACACACATATATATATATGTATAGGAACCTATACATATATGAACTTACATATATATGAACCTATATATATGTATATGAACCATATGTATACATATATGTGTATATATATATGAACCTATATATATAAATGTGTATATATATATATATATGAAGAAAATTATTATAAGTAATTGGCTCACATCATTATGGAGGTTGAGAAGTCTTGAGATCTGCATTTGGCAGTCTGCAGCCTTGGGAGAGCTCATGATATAGTTATAATCCGGGTCACAAACCTGAGAAGGAGAGCTTGATGGTGTAAATTCCTAAATTCCTGTCTGAGTTTGAAGGCCTGAGAACCAGGAGAACCAATGCTCTAAGTTCTACTCTGAGTCCAGGTCCCCCAAAGGTAGGAGAAAACCCACATTTCAGCTCAAAAATGGTCAGGCTGACTGTGAGTGAATCCCTTCTTACTCAGCCTTTAATGAATTGGATGAGGCCTCTGACATTGCAGATG
This sequence comes from Prionailurus bengalensis, assembly GCF_016509475.1. Taxonomy (NCBI): domain Eukaryota; kingdom Metazoa; phylum Chordata; class Mammalia; order Carnivora; family Felidae; genus Prionailurus; species Prionailurus bengalensis. The sequence goes on along the minus strand of NC_057344.1, from coordinate 69,830,272 downwards.
GCAATCTGTTGGACTCAGTCTACCAATTCAATTGTTAATCTCTTCCCAAAACACTCTCATACACGCACCAGGAATAATGTTTAACCAAATATCAGGGCACCTTGTGACCCATTCAAGTGACACATAAAATCAACCATCACATGTATGGTAGGCCATTTTGTGGTAATTAGCTCTTCAACCATAAAAAGAATTTGAGTTTAAACCCTTAAATACACTGCTTGGTATTATTTGTGGAAATTGTTTTAGAATGTGTCTGAGACTATAGTAAAACCTTGTTTATTATAAACACACAAAAGAACATGCAATTCTTAGGAAGTTTTCCTCTGGGTCGTACCTAGTCTGACAGAATTTCACTCACTTCTATTGAAATCAAATTAAGCTCTAGTCAAATTAAGTAAAAGCATGGGTTGGGGGCAGTGTAGCAATAAGGAGCCTAATAAAAATATGGTTCCAACTCTTAAAAACATTATGCATGGGGGCATCTGGGTGGCTCAGTCAGTTGAGCATTGGACTTTGGGTCAGGTCATGATCTCGAGGTTGTGAGTTCAAGCTCCATATCAAGCTGCTGCTGTCAGCCTCTCAGTGCAGAGCCCACTTCAGATCCTCTGTCCCCTTCTCTCTGCCCTTCCCCCATTTGTACTCTCCCATAAATAAATAAATAAATAAATAAATCATTATATACACTCTGAGGAAGGAAACTCAATGTATTCTTTCCACATATATAATGTATCTCTAAATTGAAACCCAACATATACCTCTAAAAATTCAAAGCAGTAGGGGTCATTGGGTGACTCGGTTGAGTGTCTGACTTTGGGTCAGGTCATGATCTCACAGTTCATGGGTTCAAGTCCCACGTCAGGCTCTGTGCTGACAGCTCAGAGCCTGGAGCCTGCTTCAGATTCTATGTCTCCCTCTCTCTCTCTCTGCCCCTTCCCCACTCACACTCTGTCATTCTCTCTCTCTCTCTCCATCTCCCTTTCTCTCTCTCTCTCTCTCTCTCTCTCTCTCTCTCTCAAAAATGAATAAACACAAAAAGAATTTTTTTAATAGAAAAAATAAAGTAAGTTGTCATTTACTTGACTGGGCACAGCATTATGAGGTTGGTGGTCAATTCATTCATGATAAATTTTAAAAATACATAAAATGTTTTATTATGTGATAAACTTCCATAAATTTTGAGGGGAAAACATGTTAAGACTATGATTTAGTAAGACAGAGAAGTTTTGAGGGAACTTTGAGGATTACACTTATTTGAAGCAATTTATGAAATTTGCAAGTTGATAGAACATGGATAAGAGGAGTTGAAGAGACAATAATAAGAGCCCAACTAATAGAAAAAATTTAATTGAATACGACCCTTACTTTTTTGAGGCACAATTTATATGCAATAAATGCACATGCTGATAAATTTTTACAAAGTTGTACATTTGACCTGCCATCACACAAATCAAGTTTTAAAGCCTTGCTTCTATCACCCATATCACTATTAAATTGTTAATTTTTTCTTCTGGTTTAAATGTATTCCATATTTTTTAATTTTTTTTTTATTATTTATGTTTAAGAGAGAAAGAGAGAGACAGCACAAGTAGAGAGGAGGGGCAGAGAGAGAGAGAAGGAGACACAGAATCCAAAGCAGGCTCCGGGCTCTGAGCTGTCAGCACAGAGCCCAACAACCAGGCTCAAACCCATGAACTGGGAGATCATGATCTGAGCTGAAGTCAGACGCTTAACCAACTGAGCCACCCAGGTGTCCCATTCCATATATTTTTTAAATGCTGCTGTCTCTCTCTCTCTCCTTAAAAATTGTAAATAATGCTCCTCTTTCTAGTTTATCATCTTCCCTTCTCCTCAAAGGAGCCTTTATTTCAGCTTAAGTGTGCTATGTGTCATTTCTTTGATACAATGCATGTCTTCACATTCCACTTCATAATCTCACTTTCTTTAAACCCTCTTGTCTTTCCTCAAAGCTATAAGCACCAGGGGTGTCTGGGTGGCTCACTTGGTAAGTGTCCGTCTCTTGCTTTCAGGTCAGGTCATGATCTCACGGTTTGTGAGAATGAGCCCCATGTAGGACTCCATGCTAAAAGCAGTGGATTCTCTCCCTCTCCCTCTCTGCCCTACCCCGCTGGCTCTCTCTCTCTCTCTCTCTCTCTGTCCCTCCCAAAAATAAATAAATAAACTTAAAAAACTACAAGCATCTTAATCTCAAGATACATTTTTATCTTTGTAGTTTTCCCTCATTTATTTAAGTAGCCAACACAATATTTTTATAAAATAGGTACACAATGAATGTTTGTTGAATGAACTGAAATAAGCTAAATCCCAAAGGCCTTGTTTGGTGCTAAAATTATCTTCTATCACATATTTAGGTTTTATATTGAGAGAAGTTTACTTGAGAAAAATTAAGATGTTAAAATTCAAGACCATTTATAATTTCACTGTGTTGCTGCTGTCTTTTAATAATAGCTCATATCCAATTAATACAGTAGATACAATTTACAAAGTTTAACAGGAAATCATTTTAAATGTTCTAATTATTGGAAAGAACAAAAGTAAAACACAGTTTCTGTCATATCTTCCTTTGTAAAAAACATGCCTTACTATTAAAATAAGAAGAGGAGCCAGATAAAATGATTTATACATTTTGGTGGGGTTTTTTAAGCTCAAGGAACATATTAGTAAAAAAATCTGTTGGCTTCCACATGAAATTATCCAAGAAGATGTTAAAGTAAACAGCCAGGAAAATGCAGGCTTTAATTTTCTTGAAATAGAAAAATTAATATTCTAAGTAAGCTTGGAATTAAAAATCTTATATTTCTTAGAGCTGTAATGAATTATACATCTTTTGTTTTGTTTTGTTTTGTTTTGTTTTGTTTTGCTTAAGGATCAGTACTCTAAGATGTCTCTAATATTACATACAGTAACCACTAAAAAAGCATTAAGTTAAGTTGCTGGATTAAGATTCTATATCCTGATATTCTTTGACAATCACGTATGTTTCTATGTTCCTAATAGTGTTCTTTTAGTGTGCATGATAAAATAAGGCATTAAATAATTCATAGGCTACTTTCCTAAAATGAAGTAGCCTAAGAAATCCAGGAAAATATTCTTTCCTATACATAAATTGTAACACATGTGAATACTTAAATCCCAAGTTTATGAGTGGTGTCAGCCAATCAACTTACTGCTTATAGCACCTGCATTAAAGTCGAAAACTTTAGAACTGAAACCTCTCCTAAGAGGAAACATTCAATTTTAATAATTAGGAGAAATGTTGTAGCCAAGTGAGTTGGTTAAAATGAAGTATTTACTCAAAGTGAAATGTCTGGTTGTCTCACCTTTAGTTGTTAATATATATTAAACAGTCATTCATGTAATTCATCTGTACAAATACATTTTCCATTTTGACCACCAGAGGCCAGTGCAGGTTTAATTGTGATAGTCTTTATGTTTAAAAAAAAAATGTAGATTTTTTTTTTTTTTTAAGTTTGGGCTTCCTTTCTTTCTCCCCCTTCCCTGCATCTCTCCTCTGAAATGATCGTACTTTGCCATATATGGATTTTTAAAATTTGAACTAAGAAAAAACTTTTCTTATACCTCATACACACAAGTCGAATTTTCAGCATGATGTCTGCTTTTCAGTCTTGGTTCTTTATTACATTTGACTTTATTAGTTAGACTTTATCATTTAATTTCCTAGAAGTGGAACACATCACAAAATAAATCCATTTTTAGAGTTATTTAACCAGAAGAGTGTGTTGCCTGAGAATATCCAGGGCATAGAAAATTTCTCAAAACCAGTGCTACTGGCACTGGTAAATGTGGCTGAATAAATACTAAGCTAGAAGTCACATTATTCTCTGACCAGATGACAGAGACATCATTACTAAATCATTAGGCTGAATGGCTTCAGGTTTCTCTAAGATGCTCTAATAATTCTTCAGCTTCATTAGACATTTTAGGTCACAGAGACCTGGGACTATCTGCCCTGCTATTTTTGAAGACCTTTTTGCAACCCAGAGGCGGAAATGTTTTCCCAATAGGCTATTAAGTAATCATTTGCTGTAATTGGATAGATTCTGGATATGGATTCTTATGGGTTCTTACCATCACTGGGTGGACTGGCTAAAGAAATGTGTGTCCTCAGTTCCTATTTCCTGGGTTCAGAATGATGTTTTACTAAGGAAAATGTCTGATGTAAAGTGGGGTACCAAATGATCCTGTTTGTTTCAGCACTGAAATTCTTAGTGGAAAATTACCAAGAAGCAAATTCCATGGAGATAGGAAAGTTGGACATGTCTAAAATACTCAGATCATAAGCTGAGATATTTTCCAGAACCTTCTTCATTTCTCTTCATTTACACAACATTTAGAATCCTGTCTCTTCACTTGCATCATCTTAATTGTGATGCTTTTTATTGAGGACCTCAGGTCTGAAATTCAAAATCACATATATTTATGTCTTGGTAATAAAACCATCAACTTTAATATGGGAATGTGACATATTCTTCAATAAGTGGTAAGAAAACATATGAAAATCTAAATCTTACAATATATTCCAATAGATTTTTGTGCATTTTATTTGGGAGGTGGGGGAGCAATTGGAAGGCACTTCCATATAGGAGGGATTTTCTGCAGAAACCAGGCTCTCTCTACATGCTACACTATTTTATGTAAATGTGGATCTCTTTTCTGTGGCTGTTGAAAAATTCAAAATGCCTAATTATTTCTTAACTTCAGTGCTTTGTGGGACTGATTTCTCCTCCTGAAAAGATGTTTCAAGATCATAAATCAAAGGAAGAAAACATAATTTCCCTCAGCTTTTGTGTGGTTTTACTGAGTTCTGCAGCCCCAGCTGTTTGACCTACTATTCATTCAGGCAAACTTTTCAGAAAAGTCTCTCAGAAATCCAAAGGGCCAAAATGGCCCCATTCCTATGAAGTTTAGTTGTGTGTGTGTGTGTGTGCGTGTGTGTGTGTGTGTGTGTGTGTGAAAGAGAAAAAGAGAAAAGAAGGGAAAGCGAGAAACTCATCAACATAAATTGTTATTCATATTGGTTGAGTTTAAACTACACTAAAAGAAAATTCTTTAGGGGTGCCTGGGTGGCTCAGTTGGTTGTGCGTCCAACTCTTGATTTCAGCTCAGGTCATGACCTCACCGTTAATGGGTTCGAGCCCCATGTCGGACTCTGCACTGGCAGCAGGGAGCCTACTTAGGATTCTCTCTCTCTCTTTCTCTCTCTCTCTCTCTCTCAATCTCTCTCTCCCCCCCTTCTCTCTCTCTGTCTCAGAATAAATAAACTTTAAAAACAAATATAATTAATTAAAAAATAAAACTCTTTATAGAACGAGAATTTGTTGTTTTTTTAACATTATGATGCCCATGTACATTCTCACTAAAATGGACAAAGATGTAGTTTAAGTTGGCTTACCAATAAAACAAGTTTCTTTTAAAAAAATTTAAAAACAAAAGTATAAAACTGAAAATTAAATTGCACCTGCTTGATTCTCTCATTCTCTCCCTATCTCTCAATTTTTGTCTTTCATACACACACACACGGTCTTACACATCATCTCTTATATTTGTTACTAAAAAATTTAATTAAATGCTGCTATTAATGTTTATACATATATATTTTGTGCTTTATTGTGTATGTTTATTCCTACTAGAATTATTGGATCGTAAGATATCTATCTTATTTTAAATCTTGATAGATATTCCCATAATGCTCAGCAAAAGTTGTAACTATATTTTAACCCTGCTAACAGATTCTCTACACACTGCCCAAATGATTTGTATCACTTTCTTAATTATTTCCCAGTGTGATTAGATTAAAATGGCATCTAAACATCCAAGTGTGTCTAAGTGTGTATTAGTTTGTGAGCAGAATTAATCAACTCTTCCTACATATACCAGCTCTTTGTATTGCCTTTTTGTGACCTTTCTTCTTGTTTATACCTCTTGACAATTTTTTCTAGGGAGTTTGGGGGCCTAAAATTAAAATTAGTAGGATCCTTTTGTGTATTAAGGGATTTAATCCCTTTGCCTGCAGTGTATTTTTTGGTAAATACTTTTCTTAGTTTATTTTTTATTTTGTTTTTTGTTTTTTTTTTGATGATTACCACCCATACATTTAAGTCTTACGAGGTAAAATGTATCGAGTGTTCCCTTTTAATGATAGATTTTGGTCACACCATCAAAATAATTCTTTTAAATCTCTATGATTTTTTCCTAACACTTTTATTTTCATGTTTTATATTTAAAATGTTAATTCATATGGAGTTAATTATAGAGCAAGGGGTAAAGATTTACCTATAGTGTTTTTCCAAAAACCTCATGGGTTATTTCAACCCCATTTGTTGAATGATTCTGCTTTCCTTCAATGTTCTGAAATGTTTTTAATGTATGTCAAATTCCTATAGGTACTTGAGTAAATCTCTGGAACAAGAAGTCATTTTTTTGTGCTAGGACCAAAGAGTTATACTTTCTATGTCTTAATAATACATCTTAAAATTGTTCAGCATATTCACTCTTATTGTTTGTCCCTTTCATGTTATTTCTAGTTATTCTTTATAGATATATATATAGAGATATATCTATCTATCTATCTATCTATCTATATATATATATACTTTTCAAGATAACCTTAGAATAAGTCTAGCACGTTCCAGGCAAACAAACACAACAGCAACAATACATTTGTTGATATTTTGATTGGATAGCATATAAGTTTGTAAATTTAATTCAGGGACAATTAACATCTTTCAAATATTTTAGTATTTTAGTTGTGCTACTGCATCGTTTTATATTTGATTGTCACCAGTTTTAAATACCAGTTCTTGGGGGAGAAAACAGTTCTTGGTTTTATTTATCAGTTCTACTATTTATCTAACTTTTATTTCTGTTTTAATCATTTTAATCCTCCTTATTTTAAATCTGAGTTAAGTGTTTAATTTAATATTTTATTCTCTTTTAGTAAGTAAAAATTCTTAACATCTATTAATTTTTCTATGAATACAGTTTTAGACAAGCCACCTAAATTTCGATATCTAGAGTTTTTATTTTCATTTTCTAGATATATTCTGCACCACCAGTTTCAATATTCCATTTTACACAAGAATAACTGAGATAGCACTTTAAAATTTCCAGATGGTTAAAGTTTTAAATTTTAATTTCTATAATTTTTATTTTTCATAAAATTAATGTAATCTATATTCTTTCTACTTACGAAATTTTATCGAATTAGGTTTTTCCAATGTTTTTATTTATTTATTTTGAGAGAGAAAGAGCAAGAGGGATAGAGAGCAGGCAGGGGAGGCACAGAGAGAGAGGGAGAGAGAGAATCCCATGCAGGTTCTACACTGTCAGCACAGAGACTGACATGGGGCTTGAACCCAGAAACCGTGAGATCATGACCTAATCTGAAACCATGAGTCAGATGCTTAACCGAGCCACCCAGCCACCCCTTATTGAATTAGTTTTTATTCACTAAGATAGGATCAATTTCTATAACTGCATGATGGAAGCTTGAAAATAAGATGTCATGACCATTCTCAGGTGTTTAAATGCTGAATGTACGAATTAAATCAACTTTATTTATTACCTTTTTCACATCCTTTAAACCAAGTATTTATTTTTAAAATTTAATCTGTGAGTTAATGTTTCCTGAAAAGATTGTTTTTCTATTCATTTCCTTTTCTTGTAGGTTTGCTTCTTGAATTCTGTGATGTTATACTATTTAGTTCAGAAGAATGAATTCCAGTTAGATCTTCTTTGCAAAAGGTAAAATTTGTCTTTATAAAGTTCTGTCTTTTGAATGCATTTTTGACTTATCTTTAGGTGACTGCTGGTGAGCAGCATATAGCTGACTTTTTGTTTGTGATCCAGTGTGAGGCCTTTCATCTAACCAATGAGTTTATTCTATTTATGGTTATCCCTATAAACACTATGTTTGGTTTCAATTCTTCCATCTTATTTTGTTACTTTTTCATTTTTTATAACTTCTCTTTTTCTATCTTTTTCCATATAATTTGTATTTTCTGGCCTTCTGTCTTCATAAAGTGTATGGGCCCCTCTTTGCTTTTATAGCGTGGTGTAGTGTTTCTACAAGTATGAACCACAGACTAATAGAGTCACCTTGATTCTTGTCACACAGGCAGATCCCAGGCCTCCTGAATCCAGGACCTGAGACGTGGAAAAGGGATGCTTTTCACAAGCTTACCAGGGATCTTTTGAATTCCACCAAATCTTATTTTGCAAAGTTTCAAACATATTGAAAATTTGTGCAACAAACCCAGGTTTGAAAATTTGAAAGAATAGTAATAGAAACCCCTGTTACACCCCCACCTAACTCTAATGATTGTTAACATTTTGCTCCCTTTACTTGCTCTCTCTCACTCTTTCACTCTCTCTCATTGTCTCTCTTTCTGTCTCTCTCTTCTGCCCTCCCTCCCTAGAGTTTCTGAAGATAAATTCCACCAATCTTGAAACAAATCCTGTCACATTATTGTTAATGACTTCAGCTCTTATTGCTTAAGACTAGAATATTGTGCTTTATGATCACAATATTATTAACAGAGCCACAAAATTTAACATTGATCCAAAACTATTATCTAATATGATATCTGTAGTTGACTGTTACACTAAAGGCCACTATGTACCTCTGAGGCATCAACAAAGGAATCTGCCGCAAGCAGAGACTGGATGAGCACGTGCCTATTGGGGCCATCCTCCAGGAGGGCTGCTGGTACCACCGAGGAAGCTGATCCGGCCCCCTTGAAAATGAAAAGCCTAAGGAGAGAGGATGCCAGCCATCGAGTCGTTCCCTCTAGCTGCATGAGTGAGTGCTAACAATATCAATGGAAGAACCTCCCAACCAACCCACAGAACCCTGAGAAACAATAAATTATTTTTTAAGCCACTGAATTTGGATTTGTTGTACAACAATAGCTATCTGACATTTAGTCTGTATTTAAATTGTCCCAGTTGTCAAAATAATGTCCCTCTATAGTTTCTTACCACTTTTTTGATTCACATCTATTCAAGACTTACACACTGAATTTGGTTATCAAGTTTCTTTATTGCCTTTTTATTTATACCTGTCCCCTGTCCTACCTGTTTTTATCGTTAATGACATTGACTTTTTAATTAAAGAATCCAGCCCTGTTGTCTTATAAATTAGTCTGTAATTTTGATTTTTCTGATTATTTACTTGTGAATAGCTTCCGTTTAGATATTTTCATCAGAATACAATAGGTAATGTTGTTAACATCACATTGTATCATATCCAGAGAGATGCTAAGTTTGATAATTTGGTTAAGATGTCTCCTATCATGTTCATACATTATTAAAAAATACTTTGAGAGTTTGTTGATATCCTGTTCATCCATTGGCTATAGAACCCAGTGATGATCTCTGCCTGAATAAACTATATCGGTGATTGCAAAAAAGTGATTTTGTAATTCTGTCATTAATTGTGTATTTTTTACCTGGTATTCTTCCGTGAAAATAAACTTTCACTGTTCCCTCCTTTCTTTCCTTTCCTATGGACTTGGAAACTTGTTGTTTATGTTCAACATATCAATATCTATTGTAAACACCATTGTTTTTAAAACTTCAATTCCTCAAAGTTGGCCAGTGGGAAGGACCCCTCGGTGCCTCCTTCATCAGTCTTTGTGCACTTTTTTGCTTTCTGGTGCATTAAGTCACATTGTACCTTCTCCTATGCAGACCATTAGCAATACTTCCTTCAAAGAAATTAGTTCCTTTTACGGGGAAATGATGTTTAGAAACGAAGAATTGTCCCATTCTCTTGCATACTGAAGAAATCATTTTACTTATGTGAATTTTTCATTTGTCATTTACTTCCCACACTTCTTTTCTGCTGTTTTGTTATATCTAAAGAAAGGTCATGTGTTAGGCCTTTTTGAATATCATGTTTTTTTAATGAAGCTGTTATATTTGGTTATGCAATTTGCTCAAGAATATTGTGCAGGAGGGGCTGGAGCTAGTAAATTATAGCTTTAATTCCAGCAATCACTTTGAGAATTTTTTAAGCCTGCTGTGTTCCTGTGCCAGTGGGTTATCTCCTTGCAATTTCTGTTGTTTCCTCTTCAGAGGAAGAAGATGCTTCCAGCAACAGATGGACATGGCTCAAAGAGAAAGCATTTAGTTCATAAGTCTTCATCTGTTTATTGATCTTTGTTCTTCCAACTTTGTTTAGCAGCCTGTTTGTCTGGATTAAGAGTCTGTATCAGACAAAATAAAGATGACACCTCTAACTTTTCCTTGCTCTTCTGTAGCAAAGAAGAGGCCCACACACAGGCATTACCAGCTTTCCTTGTGGCTACCTTCACTCCATTTCTCAGTCTTTCTAATAAAGGATTTTATTAGAAGCAACGGGATAATTTCTGCATGGCTTCACCTAAGCACAGCTCAAGTATTAGTTAAGTCTCTTTTCATTTCAAGGGACAAAAACCCAACACAAACCAGCATGAGATAAATAGAAAATTATTCATTTATGTAAATAAGAAGTGAATAAGTGTAATGGTATTCGGGCATGACTCAATTTAGAATTGGTGGGTGCTCTGTCTCTCTCCCTTCTGCCATCTCGTTCCTTTCTACCTCTGTTCCCCTAAGTTTTCCATGATTGGCTCTCAGCCCTACATATCCTTGCTTGCTTTTACTCTCCTTATTCTCATATAGGCTATCTCCACATGGTAGTGAGACTTCACAAGCAGCTCTAGCCACCTACTGTTCTAGCTCCAACATCTCTTTAGAAAAGCACCTTCTACGTCAGCTAGAAGAGAACTTCAGCCACATGCTTACCCTTGGAGCAATCACTAACCTGGGGTAATGGACTACCATGAATGTGTGGACTGTAGACTCCCACGTGAGGAGGGAGGAATTTGCGAGTGGCACCCCAATAGAAAATGAATGAAGAGAAAGAAGGATCACATCCATCACAAAGGAGGGAAGGGGCACATCAAGCAAAAATAGCATGTATCCACTACAGCTCAGCTCTTACCATGGCAGTACCTCTGGCCCAGACAGGACATCTTGGGATTGTCATAGCGATTTCAGATGTTACAGCATCCACTAATCCAACACATCACAGTGGCTTACTCAACAGGGTCCCTGTCTTGCTTTGAGGTCTGGTGTTCTACATCCTCCTCGTTCCAGAATCAAGGCTGAAGGAGCAGCTTCTTTCTGGAACATTCTGTTCTCATGGCAGAGAGAAAGGTGAGAAATGTAAATGGAGTGAAGCTCTTTCATAAAAGAAGTTTTAAGAGCCCTTAGTGCATCCACCTTCTCTTTTTTTCCCTAGGCCAAGAAGATCAGTAACGTTCCAAGCAGGGGCTGCTTCTTAAGCATTGGTCCTCAAATAAAGAGGACATGGGTCACAGCTACAGCCACCCTAAAAGGGATATTTAACATGAACAGAGATAAATCTTCGTTGTAAGTAGCCGTGATTTGGGGTGAATTTGTTTCCACAGCGTAACCTAGTAGGATATGTCTGTATCTCATGTGAAAATCCTAATCAGATTCATTATTCATGCTTCATCAATTTTATTCATTGTTTGGCTCTATGTTTTAACCTAAGCATCTCATACAGGACATAGTACAGATGATGTGTCTAGTAGTTATTGACTGTTTTTGTGTGATTAGTTGTGTTTAAATTTTTTTAAATGTTTATTTATTTCTGAGACAGAAAGAGACAGAGCATGAGTGAGGGAGGGGCAGAGAGAGAGGGAGACACAGAATCAGAAGCAAGCTCCAGGCTCTGAGCGGTCAGCACAGAGCCCGACACAGGGCTCGAACTCACAAACCATGAGATCATGACCTGAGCCGAAGTCGGTCGCTCAACCGACTGAGCCACCCAGGTGCCCTGATTAGTTGTGTATATAGCGCTATTAGACTCACTATCAATAATCTACACTAAATAGTTTTGATATACTCTTGCATTTTTTTCTGAAAGAAGAAATACATGCACCCTGTAGACAACTTGAAAATATAGAGTATAAAGAAGAAATCACACACCGTCCCATAAAACTTGGGTCATCACTGTTGATATTTTAATTATGTTTCAGTGCTTCCCAAGGATATTTTAGTTATTTGATCATATTATGCAGTATTAAATGTCATTTTCTCATTTATTTATACATGAGCATTTCCTACATTGTAAAATAAGCTATAAAAACATTTTGATTAATATACAACATTCTAATATGTGAAAGCCATAACTGACCTAACCCCTCTCCCGATTGGTTGTTCTCAATTATTACTATAATTAATGCTGTTATGAGCACCTTTGTACTGAATCTTGTAAGCATCTCTATTTTCTTATGTTAAAGTCTTAGAAGATTAAGTACAGGGCCAAATATTATAAACAATTCTAAGACTTTTAATATGTATTGCTAAATTGTTTTAAAGATAAGTTTTACCAAAACAGCCTCACTACACACTTACCAGCATTTTACCTGACCACTATTTTAATCTTTCCGGTCGTATAATCAAAACTAAACTCATTGTTGCAATTTCCTTTCCTAATAAGCTTGAACATTTTCTTATATTTGTTAGCCGTTTTCTCTTCAGATGCCTTCTTTTGCCATAATCTTAATGTAATTGGTCCATAGGGAGTTGTATTCAAAGTTCCAACCAACTTGCAAATTAGCTTATGGAATACATCTCATTTGTAAGTAAGAAGCTATTTATTTTAGCTTTATGTTAGAATGGAACAAGAAAGATAACACACGATCAAACCTTCTGTCAGCACTATCCGACAGAACTTTTTGCAGAGTTGGAAATGTTCCGTAACTGCCCTATCCAGCATGGCAGCCACTAGCCACACATGACTATTGAGCCCTTAAAATGTGGTTAGCATGACTAAGGAACTGAATTTGTTAATTTTGTTCTATTTCGATTAATATAATTTTAAATTTTAATAGCCTCGTGTGGCTAATGATGTCATATTTGACATCACAGTCCTAAATTATTTACCCATCTCAGGGAATGGGTCAGCCTCGGCTTCATACTTAGCCTACTAAGTCCAAAAGGAAGAGGGGAAAAAACAAGATCGAGAGGCAAACTGCACAGTATGAGGTAAGCTCAGTATATATAGTTACATACTCATGCATTTCCCTGGGTTTTTCAATTAAAATGACCTTTTTACCCTAGCGTAGTCATCTTATGGTGCTTGCCTTGGACCAGTCTTTCACATCTTAATACGTAATCCTCACACTAAGTCTATAATATAGCTACTATCAATCTTTCTCCATGTTACAAACTAAATAACTGAAGCACAAACTGAAGCACAAGCTCTAGAAACATAGAGCTAATTAAGTGCCAGAGCCAGAGTTCAAGCTCAGCTAGTCTGACTCAAGAATCTATGCTTTTAATCCGTCCACTGTCTTATATTGTCTGTTGGTAGAGAATCACCAGGGGTACATAGTATGTATTGTACTTAATGAAATCAAGTATGTTATTGCCTGAAATGCCTCTAATGAAAGGTAAACCTTTTATTTCACAACTTAGAGTTAACACGCTTACGATCAAATCCCTGACTAAAAGCAAGAACTGTTTGGGGATGAAAAAACTCACTACAAGAAAGGCAGTAAGCCCATATGTGAACCAAACTGGCTGTCAAATCATTTCCTAAAGTATTTGTCTTCACAGGAGACAAATCTAAAAGACTTCACAGCTTGGGCAAAGAATGGCCTTGTTTTGCTGCGACTAGGTGAGCCAAGTAGAAGCAGTGTTTTGTATTATTTGTCCTGCTCAGGAATTTTGCTCTGCATGATTTATGAAAGTTATATTTGTTAATCATTTAAAAGCTTTGCTCTCAGGGAATTGTTTTATTAAGGTTATGTCCTTTCTCATGTGAAATGTGTGTTTAGTGATTAGAATAATGTATCAACTGACTCTTTATCTGCAGCTTTCCAAAGCACAAAATTAATCTACCTTAAATTGGCTCAACATGAAGCCAACCACAAAGGGAATCAACGTTTTCAAATGGAGACCACACTTCTTTGAGTGGAGCAATTATTTGAAGAGATGTCTACTTTTCTTTAATACATAATTCCAAAAGTGGTACTGCCAACGTTTTAAAAATTTAAAAGATTTGCAAAAAGAAGAAAAAATTATAGTGTCAGAGGAAATTAATATCACTGATTTGCAAGCAGCTTGTTTCACTGTGATCAGATATTCCTTCAGTGGCAGGAGTGCCCATGCCATACGCCTGTGCAAACAACTGTGCCAGGCAGAACTTGAAAATAGCCCGTACTGTGATGATGCCCCAACTTCTAGTTGATGGAATGACTAGTTGATGAGGGACAGCTAATGAGAATGCAAATGATCTTCAGACCAGATTTATAACATTGCTCCGAAGATTTGCTAAACTCCACGGTTCTCAAAGACGTGGACAAGTTACAGTGGAGGTTGTGCTTGAACTCTGGAAACAGAACTTTGTATTGGAATTTTATGTTAGAATTTGCATTAGAATTAATAACTAACAGGAAGAACATACGGCTTGACATCAGAGAGACAGATGTTAAAATCCCAATCCTGCTATCTACTAGTAGGGTGGTTCTAGATAATTCAACTAACTGCTCCAAGCCCTGGTTTCTTTATCTGTTATGAAGACACTCTACTTGTCAGACTGCTGAAGAGCACAGAAGTGGGAACAGCAAAGTTCCAGACATTTGTCACACAAAGAGGTAGTGAAATGAACACTTAAGCCTGGAAGACAAGGTGGTATCAGCAGTCACTAGAACAAAGATGAATTTGGAAAAAGTCCAAATCCCAAATTGGTTTAGTAGGTTGCAAGGGACAAAGCAAAAAGCATAAACAGCTAGGATGATGCAGTAATGTCAGATGCACGTCAAAGTCACAATAGAAGAAAGATAGTGTACCTGTCAGAACTCAAAACAATTTTTTACTGATTGCCTTGTGCCACATTCCACATCCAGGACTTTTTAGAGGGTCTGAGAAATATTTCTGACAACATAAAACTCAGTTTTCATCATACAAAATAAAAATTTTAAGTATCAGCCCTGCCTAGCACATGGTTTTTTGGAGAAAAGGGAAATAATGCAAATGAAAGCATTATTATGTAAACTACCATGCTGTAAGATTAAGAGCTCATTATTATGGTTCTCATTGCTCTAATCAAGTATACTTAAGAGAAAGGCTTCACTGACATCATTATCTTAGAAAATATAAATATAAGTAGTCATCAAATTAATAGTTACTCTAAGAGTATCTCTGCTGCATAAGTGAAACAGGATTAAGATGTGAAATCATGCACTTATGTGTATGTTGTTTAGGATATTTACATATTCTATTTTCTCAGATGGACATTTACTTCTATTTGTTTATTTTTATAGTATATAGCAACCGAGCCTTCCTTATATGAGATCAAAGGTCAACAATAATGTATGACAAAGTTGAATATAGACTAATAATTTATAGTGACTTTTAGCTGCTTATTGTTTCTAGATACCTCAGTACTGTTTCTGGAAAGGTGTAAATGTAGTGACCGGTAAGAGTAGGCTCTAACACGTTGTAGACCTAGGTTAAACTCCAACACTGCCCCCTGTCTTCTGGGTAAATTTTGGTATATTATACCTTTTAAGATTCAGTTTCTTCTTCATTTGTAAAATGGAGAAAATAATCCCTATAGAAGTTCAAAGAATGAATGAAATAAAAGAAAGAGATGATCACCCGATCAATGCTCACTAGCGTCCCCACTTTGTAGGTGTCCAGAAATGACATTGGTCTCAGTGATTCTACAACAGTTAGATTCTGGATTTCAGTCCTGAAAGTACAAAAACTCAAAGTCATAGGGACCCTAGAGAGACTGGCCTCAGTAATTCTGTTAACCTATCAAAAGACAGAAGAGACAAGTATACGTTGTTGTACGTTAGTACTCTATGTTTAATGAGAGCTCTCTGCCATGTGTACCTCCCTGTGGCATCCTGTCCCCAGAAGTGAGCTACATGGAAAGCCAACTGAATAGAAATGTTCTTGCAGAATGAGGAATCAGAATGAGGAAAGTGGGTTATTCAATTTGGGCATATATATAACCAGTTTATCTTTCCCCACCATATGTCCACAAAAAGGATCAAACATACCTCCCCCCCCCCCAAAATGCCACTTTGGTAAATTGATTATTTTGAGCCTAAGGCAATTGAAGAAAAGCAGATGCAAAAAGGGTCTCCAATCTCCCCTTTCTACCTAAAAGTGGGGCATAAATTTCCTGTGGGAAATATTCCCTTTCCCAGAAGAGAATATTCTTATCAGTTTTTATCACTGGAGATGGAGAGCTGACACCAAGATGAACATCAGTATGACCAAACCTACCAAAATAACCCTTACCTTCTGTTAGTTTCCCTCTTATATTTGCCAGTCACTTTCCTACAGTTTACCGCCCTAGCACACATACCTTTTACCTGTAGCATCTCCAAAAGCTATTGTTCTTTATTAAAATGGTATGTAAGCTCTCAGACCCATCCATTTTGTTGAGTCTTCGTTTCTTACACGTGAAAGCTCTGTGTACATGTACAAATATTGATATCAAATAAAATGTGTATGCTTTTCTCCTACTAATCTGTCTTTTGTCAGTTTAATTATCAGGCTCAGATGCAGAACCTAAGAGGGTCTAGGAAAAGTCTTTCCCCCTCGACAGCTATATTTGCCATGTCATAATATTCCAGTGTGGAGGTCTCCTGATTCATACATAGCTGGGAATTCTCAGTATTTGACTCCATTTTTTGTTTTTTCTCTAAGTGTCCATTAATAATCAGCTTCCCTTTTGATTGGCACAGTAAATGAAGAAAGGGATATTAACCTTCAGTTATTTTATAATTGAATCTTCTGGGCCTAGAATTCTTCTTTCTTTTTAGGATAATTTTTCTGATTTTGTAGATAAGGCCTCAAAAGGCAGTCGTATTTCTCTCCCTTCATAGTTTTTTGTACATTCCTTAGTTCAGGGTCAAGCATTGACTCCAATATCTACATCATATTACCTGGTATCTAGTAAGTATTTGATAAGTGCTAGGGTTTTTTTTTTTCCTCCTCATGTGCTTATCTTCATTTATAACCACACTCTATGTCCAAGAAATAAAGTCAGATTTTGTCTGCAATCTTATTTGTCTATCATCTCATTATATTCTCTTGAATGCTGTTAGTTAAAACCAAAACTACCTGAAGTGCTTCACAGCTGCTACTCAGTCAACCTATCAGACAAATCTCCTCAGGGCTGCAAGCATAGTAAAATGCAGGTCTCTCCTACTATTTGAATGTAGAATGTTCCTATGCAAACTTCCATAAGCCAAAATGGCATAAGGTGAAGAAGAAATTACCATTAATGTGTATGAAAAATTTTTGAGCATTCTTAGACCCAAAAAATAAACTTTCTTTGGCTGTTCTGATACCTTAGGACATGTCTTGCCAAGAAATACACAAAATAAAATTGAGATACAGCACAGATGCTCACCGACACATTTCAAAGCTCTGGTGGCTTGATGCTGAGATGCTGAGTGTAGATCCCGAGGAAGGAGCTTGGCGGGGCTGTTCTTGCTGCCCCAAATGTGTGCTGCCTCTATACAGCTTGCTGCAAAACCAACACTGAACTTAATTTCCCTTTTTGTCATTCCTCTGTATAAGTGAAAATCCTCTTCAGATTTCTTTTAGTTAGCAAAAGCAGGTTACTAATATAAGCCCTTTGTAAAAAGGAAGTGGTGAAACATGACATTCCAAACAGGCAGGAATAAACTGGTGCAGCCACTCTGGAAAACAGTATGGAGTTTCCTCAAAAAATCAAAAATAGAGCTACCCTACGACCCAGCAAATGCACTATTAGGTTTTTACCCAAGGATACAAAAATGCTGATTCCAAAAAGCACATGCTCCCCAATGTTTATAGCAGCGCTATCAACAATAGTCAAATTATGGAAAGAGCCCAAATGTCTATCAATTGACAAATGGATAAAGAAGACGTGGTATATATATACAGTGGAATACTACTTTCAGAAAATAATGAAATCCTGTCATTTGTAACAATGTGGATGGAATTAGAATGTATTATGCTAAGTGAAATAAGTCAGGCAGAGAAAGACAAATATGATTTCACTCGTATGTGGAATTTAAGAAACAAAACAAATGGACATGGGGGAAGAGAAGCAAAAATAATATAAAAACAGGGAGGAAGACAAACCATAAGAGACTCTTAAGTAGAGAGAACAAACTGAGGGTTGCTGGAGGGGTGTTGGGTGGGAGGCTGGAGTAAATGGGTGATGGGCATTAAGGAGGGCACTTGTTGGGATGGGCACTGGCTGTTGTATGTAAGTGATGAATCACTAAATTCTAGCACTGAAACCAATACTGCACTATATGTTAACTAAGTTGGATTTAATTTTTTTTTTTTTTTTAAAGCAGGGATACCTGTAGTTTCACTGATGATAGGATTAGGAATGTGGAGAAGAGTATTTTCAAAGGAGTTTTGTTTTAGAGGAAAAGCAGGAAAGAAATCAAGAGCACCCATACTTATAGCATTTGTTTAATAGTTTGTTTCTTCTCCTTCATCACTTATATTAAAAAGAGAAAAGGAAAATGGAGCATGAAAAAGATGAGGCACAAAGAGAAAGGCATTTTTAAACTTTCAAAGTCACAGGTGAAAAATACTTACTATTTTCCTCTGGAAACATTCTCCCTCATGGTGACTAATAATGGTCTCCATCACAATTTCCACCCACTTGTACAGCTTCTCTACCACCTTTGCCACCTGCTCCTACACACAAACCATGCCTTTCAACTTTTTCAGTCTTCTAAGTGAGAACGTTTTCTTTTTTTAGCCTGTGATGTATTAATTAACTAAGTAGAAATCCAATGGCTGGTATAGAGGTAAGAAACTCCTTGAACAGAGGACACCTGACTTATCAACAGAGGAATAAGCCTCAAAAAAAGAAGCAAGACCTTTAAGAGTAGCTGGGAGAACTCACGACTGAGTAGGGCTTCAGCCTCCCATGCAAATACTTAAGGTGCAAATGGCTCAGGCAGTTGCCAGATGACATCAGGCCAGGGTGCAGAGGACAGATGAATTCTGTCCAAATCTGCACGGTTTGAATCAACGACACTAGTGATGGGTGACAAAATAGGTGACTTTAGTGGACCCAAACAAATGGGAATCAGCAGAGAGGAAACTATCTCCCACCTACAGAAGTATGAAGTCCTTCCTCGTGCAGTCACTAGAGATACTCATTACGAAGCATGACTAGACATCACTCTCCCTATGAGGGCAACACCTTTGAGGCTGCTTGTAAGCAAGGGTAATTTCTAAACACCTCATTTAACATTTCACGATTCTCTGGAAAAATAAAAAGAGGTCGAATTTTCATTTGGTTATTTATAAATCTAAAACCCTGGAGTGTAAACTCTGAAATGCTTATCTCCCCTCTAGAGACATTTATTTAGATTTCTTTGGGCAAGAACCCAAACTCCTTTCTTTTTCTTTCCAAATAGAATTTGTTTTACATTAGAGAAATTGGGCTTCTTTTGGTCTCTCCAGAGACTGTACTTCTCATATGTAAGCTCCTAGATTCCTAATTTGAGGTTCCCTTCCTGTAATAACAAACACCTCTTTGCACACACAGGTCTGTTCATGAGGTCCTCCTCATGTTGCTACAGAAAGGGAAAGAACTGATGCAAAGGGAAGTGGGTAGTTACTGTTCTAAGTGATAATAATCTAGCTTGATCCAGAAATGCACAATATAGATAAATATAGAAATTAAAAGCATATCATGTTAATCTAGTTGAAGAGACAGCCAGATAATATAGACCTAGACATAAATGTATAAAATGGTAATATATCCTTATTCATGCTATGTGAACATGTGCAATTTTCGATAACTGAACTTGCCATGACTATTCAAAGGTAGCATATGATATAGAAAACAGTACCCAGGCACCTGGGTGGCTCAGTAGGTTAAGCAGCTAACTTCAGCTCAGATCATGATCTCACAGTTCATGAGTTCCAGCCCCACATCAGGCTCTGTGCTGACAGCTCAGAGCCTGGACCCTGCTTCAGGTTCTGTCTCCCTTTCTCTCTGCCCCTCCTGCACTCATGCTCTGTCTCTGTCTCTCTCTCAAAAAATGCACACACTCTCTCAAAAAATAAACATTGAAAAAAATTTTTTGAAAAAGAAACATTAACCTGAATGTCATCTTATTAGCGACAGTTTAAATAAGTCCATTTTAATTCTAATATGTATTTTATGAATTGATTAGATTTAGCATTACTTATAGTCTATTTTATTTAAATATAAAATATACTTAAGTTGCTTTTGTTTCATTACGTTTATTTTTACTGTTACTTACTACTTATAACAGGTGATGTGGTTTTCCATTTATGATAGGGCTATAATTTTTTTTCCCCAATGTATAATTGAATTAAATTTTTTAACATATTTATTTATTTTTGAGAGAAAGAGTATAAGTGGGGGAGGGGAAGAGAAAGGGGTTAGAGGATCTAAAGTGGGCCCCACACTGACAGCAGAGAACCTGACATGGGGCTTGAACTCACAAACCGTGAGATCACGACCTGAGCCAAAGTGAGATGCTCATCCAACTGAGCCACTCAGGTGCCCTGAATTAAATTTTTAAATGATTTGAATTTAGCATAACTCAATTCAGTCTTCAGGGATAATTTCAAGTGGAAATATTTTTCCTGAAGAAAACTTTCCCCAGACACTACAGAGGAATTCATTGCTGTCTCAGTAATATTTGATTCATCCACTCATCTAATACTTACCTCACAGTACAGACTAGTTACATGCAAAGGTGATAGCCTTCTAGACATTTGGAAGCCTTTCGGGATAGGGGCCATCTTTCTTATGCTTTTTTTTTTAATCACCAGAATATAACAGATATTTAATAAACATTTGTTGATTTTTGGAAAAGTGTAAAAGAGGAGCGCCTGAGTAGCTCAGTCGTTTGAGCAATCGAGTTTGAGTCCTACCCCCCTTCTACATCCAGCTCACTGCTTCAGATCCTCTGTACCCCCACTCTCTCTGCCCCTCCCCTAGTCATGTTCTGTCTTTCAAAATAATAATCATAATAAAATAAACATTGAAAAGTGTAAATGAAGGTTTTTTTAGCATTTGTATTTTTACCTTTGGCAAACATACTCTAAGACACTATTGAACACATAGGGAAACACATTAATCTTTGCAAATAAGAAAAGTACAAATTAATTTACAGACAAGAAGTCAATACCATTTGTGCATTCTGTAGCAACTTAGGCAATTTCAGGAACACTCTAACCACCGCCTCTAGGTTCTATACTCTTTTTTTTCTTACCTCCACCACATACTTCATGATTATAGCCCCATGTGTCATCTTTTTTTCTCTCTTTCTCTGAGTCTTAACGGTTGATAACAGAAAACATCTTTCCTCTGAAGTTCAGAGCCACCAATTGCTGAATCCTGATTCAGACCACTGCATTGGCCTGAAAAAATTAATATAGTTCTCATTAGGGGTGACTTAGACATTGATGAGGCTATTACCCAATACTTGTAGAATACGTTCCTGTACTTCTCCGTATTTTCAGGAGATATGGCCTACTAATCTATAATTCATTATGATATGTAGTGCTCATGGCAGCAAAACATATGATTCTTTTAGTATGGTGTGAAAGGTTATTTTCCTTTTAACTTTGCATGCTTATAACCAACCCAAGTAAGTTAGTTTCTGCAAAACATCTCTGATGATAAATACTAAACCGTTCACAGAAGTAGCTCTAATGGTTGCGGAATGTTGGAAAAGACATCATTATGTGGAATGATGTCTGATAGTTGTAAAAAAATGTTCGCAGTAGTTTGAAAAAAAGCAAGTTGTACGTCAACATTTAGACGGGCTTCAGAGCTGTCAGTCCACAGTGTAGGAGCACTTCCCAAAAAATGGAATACATTATAGATAATTAGTTGTGCACCATTATATTCATAATGAATATAAATAAGGCTAAAAGGAAGTCTACATTTTAAACTTTAATGCCAAAAAAATTTCCTTTAAAATCCTGCTGAAGGTTTGGATATGAGAATAATGAATGTCACTCCTTTTCATTATTCTAAGACCAAATTTATGAAAAATCCTTTGCATTGCTTCAGTAACAACTTGACATTTTAAAATGTTTTGTCAATAATGGTATGTATAACTGCTACATTTTCATTTTAAACATTTTTACCAATTGTTTTATTTCCATCAATTTTGATTTATTCAGTATGATCTGAGTTACTGAGATTAAAAGAGGTATTTGAAAGAACAAAACATATGTGATTTATTTTAGTTTCCACCATATTTTCAAAAACAGTAGTTGACAGCTACCAGAATGTTCTGTTCAGCTCAGCTTTTTCTTTTATTAAGCTTTTTATTTTAATTCCAGTATAGTTAACATACGGTGTTATAGTAGTTTCAGGTGTACACTATAGTGATTCAATAATTTTATACATTACTCAGTGCTTGTCATGATAAATGATAAATGTACTCCTCATCCCCTTCACCTATTTCACCCTTCCCCATGTACCTCCCCTCTGATAGCCACTAGTTTGTTCTCTATAGCTAAGAGTGTGTTTTTTGATTTATTTATTTTTCCCCTTTGTTCCTTTGCTTTGTTTCTTAAATTCCACATATGAGTGAAATCACTTGGTATTTGTTTTTCTGACTGACTTATTTCATTCAGCATTATACTCTCTGCATCCATGTTGTTGCAAATGGTAAGATCTCATTTTTATGGCATAGTAGTATTCCATTATATATATAGTCTATTGGTTTTGAATATATATATACATATATACATATATACATATATATATATATATACTAATAGACTATCCATATATATGGATATATAGACTAATAGACTATCCATATATATATGGATATATTTATAACTACTATAAATCCCACATCTCCTTTATCCATTCATCTATCAACAGACACTTGAGCTGCTTCCATAATTTGGCTATTATAATAATGCTGCTATAAACATATGGGTGCATATATCCTTTTGAATTAGCCTTTTTGTACTCTTTGGGTTTACCCAGTAGAGCAATTACTGGGTTATAGGATAGTTCCATTTTTAATCTTTTGAGGAACCCCCATACTGCTTTCCAGAGTGGCTGCACCAGTTTGCATTCCCACAATAGTGCACCTGGGTTCCTTTATCTCCACATCCTCACCAACACTTGTTGTTCTTTTTTATTTTTGCCATTCTGACAGATGTGAGTGATATCTCATTGTGGCTTTGATTTACATTTCCCTGATGATGAATGATGTTGAGCATCTTTTAATGTATCTGCCGTCCATCTGTATGTCTTCTTTGGAAAAATGTGTACCCATGTCTTCTATCCATTTATTAACTGGATTATTTGTTTTTTGGGTATTGAGTTTGGTAAGTTCTTTATAGATTTTGGATACTAACCCTTTATCAGATATGTCATTTGCAAATATCTTTTCCCATTCAGTAGGTTGTTTTTTACTTTGGTTGACTGTTTCCTTTACTGTGCAGATTTTTATTTTGATGTAGTCCCAGCAGTTTATTTTTGCTTTTATTTTTCTTACCTCAGTAGATATATCTAGAAAAATGTTGCTACAGCTGATGTCAGAGAAATAACTGTCTCTGCTCTCTTCTAGAATTTCTACGGTTTCATGTCTCACATTTAGGTCCTTAATCCATTTTCAGTTTATGTTTGTGTGTGTTGTAAGAAAGTGGTCCAGTTTCACTCTTTTGCATTTAGCTGTCCAGTTTTCCCAACACCATATGTTGAAGAGAATGTCTTTTCCCCACTGCATGTCCTGTTCTATTGTTCTCTATATCTATCCTTGTGCTAGTACAATATTGTTTTGACTACTACACCTTTTAGTATAACTTGAAATCTGGGATTGTAATACCTCCAGCTTTGTTTTTCTTTTTCAAGTTTGTTTTGGCTATTCAGGGTCTTTTGTGGTTCCATACAAATTTTAGGATTATTGTTCTAGTTCTGTGAAGAATGGTGTTGGTATCAGTTTAGTTTTTTTAAAGGTGGGCACATTGTCTTCAGAGATTTTATGTGTTGAATTGCAATTACTCTAATTAAAACTTGTTAATTAACCTATACATTGTTTCATTTGCAACCAATCAAGAAAGCAAGAAAGTGAAGCTTAAACTCTCCTCCCCACAATGCTTCTTAAGTTCCAAAAAGTTTAAAAGATTGAAGTAGCATAAAAAATTATAATAAAGAATAATAGAATAAAGCAAAATTCCAAAGTGCAGAAAAAAACTGAAATTATTGGCAAGCATAATTAGCAAGAATGCCATTGAGATTAACGTCACTGAAATTGATTAAAAGAGAAGCGAACTGAGAGGAACAATGGAAGAGAAGAAAATGTTAACTTACATGATGAAATGTTACACCATAAATCAACAGATTTCAGAGAAGGCAGTAACACCTTGATTTTGAAGTTAGGGGTTACTTTACACTTTACCAAAAAGAAATTAAGAGTTGGTGAGTTGCATAACAAAGCTGCCCCTTCACTTTATCTACAATGTGAGGAAACTGGACTATACTGTATCTAAATCCCTCCTGACAAAACATACCCTTTATTGATAGGCTTTTTTCATGTATATCCACAGCATGCGAAGATGTTCAGGACATGCCAGCCCAAAATATGCCACTTTGATATATTGATTACTTTGAGCTGAAGGCTCAATTTCTCTGCACTCCAGAGAATGCAGAGAGATTTCTCTGAACTCCTCCTAACTGCCTAAAGACAGACCCTCCCTAGGAATTCTATTGTCATAAACCCCTCCCTGGGAATTTCACCAACACACTCTTAGCTATAGAGAACAAACTAGTGGCTATCAGAGGGGAGGTGGATGGGGGAAAGGGTGAAATAGGTGAAGGGGATGAGGAGTACATTTATCATTTATCATGACAAGCACTGAGTAATGTATAAAATTATTGAATCACTATAGTGTACACCTGAAACTACTATAACACCGTATGTTAACTATACTGGAATTAAAATAAAAAGCTTAATAAAAAAATAAACTGAGCTGATCATATTTCATACATCTATTCCATGAAGGGCCCTACATCTTTCCTAAAATTCATTTACTCTCCCTCAGTGGCCTACACTCTCCCCTCCCCCCGTCCCCATTAAGCTATAGATAAGCTCCGAAATCTCACTGATTTTTGCTAATTCACTTTTGTTTTCCTTTGATATCCCAAGCATGTAATATTAAAAATTAATACATTTCTATACATTTTCTCCTGTTAATCTACCTGTTGTCAGTTTATTTCATAAGACCAACTATCAAACGTAGGTTCAGAGTCATCAGATACAATCTTGAGATCACAAAGATTGAACTCTGGTTTTCATTGTTATAATACAAAGTGAATTTTATTATGAACCTGGAAATTATGTCTGGCATTAAAAATAACTGTTGACATCAAAATTTTTAAAAATGGACATTTCAGTCTATTTTATAAACCAAACCAACACATGCACTTCTACTCTGTATTAAAATAACATTAACTACAAGGATAGTGTTTCATTAAATTACTTTCTACCTTGCTTACTAAAAGGTAAAATGACTTCTGATTTTGGTAGTTGCCATTCATAATCTATTGGAAGGATTTTTATTGGGTGAAACTTTAAAAATATCTACGCATAGACAGTGTGATATAAATATGTGAGCAAGTATGTTTTAATTTATTTTTAAGCTTATTTATTCATTTTGGGAGAGAGTGTATGTGTGCACTAGTGGGAGAGGGGCAGAGAGAGAGAGAAGAGAGAATCCCAAGCAGGCTCTGCATTGTCAGCACAGAGCCCGATGCAGGGCTCGAACTCACAAACCATGAGATCATGACCAGAGCAGAAGTCAGATGCCTAACAACCGAGCCACCCAGGTGCCTCATGTATGTTTTAATTTTGACTCAGCGTAGTTTGTTAGCATTTGAAAAACTGTAATCCGAAGCCCACACTGCAGAGATAGATACTTCAAGTGTTTCAGCTCTCATTTTCTCCAATACTGAAGGATTTATTATTTAACAAAAGAAATATAGGACTTTTTCCCCCATTGGTGAAATAAGTGGCGTTCAAGATGTAAGTCAACTAGAAATAATACCAGTACCTCAACTCTTGAGAAAGAAGCAAAGTATTTAGCAAGGCTAACAGCCAATAACTTCAAGAGTCATTCCCTAGGCCTAAGGACTTTTCTGAGTCTTTTGTATACACTTTTCTGAAAGATCTTGTCACTTGATATGACTTGAAGTTTAGCTCAATGAAGCTTCCGGCATATTGTTTCAACTGCCTTATGAACCTTTAATCATGGTGCTTGACAGAATGCCTAGAATGACTGCAAGCTGGAACTTCAAGCTTACAGACTCTTTGCCTTTTTGTTAATAAATACCTCTTTGTTAATAAATATTTATACATGTGACAGAATTTGGTTGAGACAACAGGGGTTAACCTCACCTGTAAGCAACAGCTATAAGCCTCAGTGACCATTGATTTCTGGAGGTTACTGATATCTACCAAAATATTGTCACAATTTTGAATGGCCAAATTGGCTTAAATCAGTTTGTAATAAAGGACTTCCCTCTAAAATCATTTTTTTCAATAGCCCTGTAAACATCATGGTATTTGGAGACAAGTAATAATGTTTCAACAAAGTCTAAAAGGGCTCGGCACTGAATGCTTGTTGATGGCACATAAAGTGCAAGAGACCTGGGCATACCAAGTAGAACCTGAAAAGGTAGAGATGTGAAGGAACTACAGTCCAGTGGGGGAAATAAATGCTTAAGTATTTAAGTACAATACAACTTGATGGGTATAAAGACAGAGATATGCATATAGAACTGGGAGTAAGAAGGTTCGTAGAATAAAGGAAAACTTCCTGGATAAAGTAACCTTCTATTTGGGTCTTCAAGAAAAAATAAGATTTACCAGTGAAAAGTCAAGCAGTAAAGGTTTATAGCGGCAAAGGCACATAAAAGAAAGATAGCATGTTGTGTAATGGGGACCACAAAGAGTTAAATGTGCCTGGATTGTAAAATACTAGGTAGGTAGTTATAAAATGAGCAGGAGAGGCAGCTAAGAGCCATAGAGGTCTGGTCATGTTGCTGTGAGTCACTTTTGAGAAGCTTGGAGCTTAGTCAAAGGTTACCAACTTTTTCAAATGTAAGTGCCCCTTTTCCACATGGATGAATTTAGGGCTTCCACATGATCATCACTTCACTTTTATTATTCACATACATTTAAAAATACACAGTATCAGTAAGTTACAAATTCACTAAAATTTAGGAATTTATTATTTATATTAGTAATCATAACCTATACCTATATGCTTTTGAAAAATTGTCACGTATATGTTACGAAATATGATTTGTTTGGCCTATAATCAAAGACTGCTGCCAGTATAGATTTGCAAACATTAACCAAAATTTCAAAATATTCCTGAGGCCACAAACCGGGTACCACACTACAGCTCATGAAAAGTCAATGAAGGCTTTCAAACCCAAGAGAGAGCTGGCCAGAAGAATGGCCTGGTAGAGCAAGACCCTAGACAAGGAGAGGGGAAGGTGGGTGTGGTGTCTCTTCACTTGAGAAGATCCTGCAGGAGGGCAGTGAGAGAGTGAAATGCTCAAGAGTTAACTGATTCGTTGGAAATGGTGAAGGAAAGGGAAGAATCAAAACTCAATACGGGAATGACTTAGGTGAACGAGGGTGACATTGAATTTGTTTTGGACATGCTGATCTAAGCTGACATGAAGTAAGAAAATGCACAGTAAGCAGTTAGGTAAAGACTCCAAAATCAGAAGCATCCACAGCACATAGCTTGTGATCACCTAATGTTTATGAGACCACACAGGGAGAGTAGCTGTAGAGTATGAAAGAAGGATAAGAGCATGAATTGTAGAAAAATGCCAAAATCTGAAGGGTTAGAAAAGAAAAAGGAGTGAATGAGATAGAGAAGGAAAAGAGGCATCAAGGAAAACAAGTAAAGTTTGGGACCATGGAGTTCATGGGGAGGAAAGAGTAAAGTAGGAAGGAAGATGATATGTGTTCAGTGTGGTTCAGGCAGAATCATGGATCATGGTGGGCTGCTGCTATGCAGTGAGAAAATGCGAAATAGAGCCAGAAGCAGCTTTAGAAATCATCTAGTCTACTCTAAACCCCTCATTTTGCAGATAGGAAACAGAGGTTCAGAGAAATTTGGTATCTAACTCATAATGAACTGTTAATGGCGGAGCTGGAGTTTGAGCCAAATTCCCTAATGGAAGACCAGTATGCACAAAACTGTTATTGAAGCCTGATAGTTAAAACTACCTGGGACCAGTGTCCAAATTTTCTTAAGATAACAAGAGGGTACAGTCTTTACAAAAACACTGCAGTTTCCAGGGATATATTGGCCTGGGCATCTCATTAGCGTCAACTCATTAGCTTTGCCTAGTTTGCAAATCTATAAAATTTGCATAAGGTATTTGATCCCAATAAAGAGGCACAGCACATCCCTCCACTCCTCTGTGCCGAGGGCTGGAACTATGGGATTAGACACTGATACACTTCTGCCTACAGTTTCTCAGCCCCCTTCCAGATCCAACCATGGTGATAGCATACTTCGCTGCTGAGGAAGAAAACATTTGTATGCTGGACACCTGCAGCCACTGGCCAAGTAGTTGAGGTATGGTGTGGCCTTTTATCTCTACCTCTAAAGAAATGTATGTGTGGTGGGGGAGGGGGTGGGTGGGTGTGTGTGAATCAATAGATATGTTTGCTCTATATCGATTGCTTTTATATTTAATAGTAAATTCTTAAGTGGAATAATCCTATGATAAATAGAAATGGTTTGGTAAAGGAAGGCCAAGTTGGTTTTTAGTTTTCATGGTAAAACCAATGGAGTGAATGTACTGCAGCTACTCTAAGTTTCTACTTTTTGTAGCTTTGATAGATATCATGGAAATTAAACATTTTAATGTAAAAAGTTCAAGCGTCCTAAGTTTCATAAAGTAGAAACATTTTAAGGTCTTCCTTCTGGAATGGTGTTTGTGGCCTTTTCAAAAAGGGGAGTATATGAGTTTTGTTTTCAATCTAGAGTCGGATTTAAAGAAATATACTATATGTTGAAGATTCTGCATGAAATAATCCTTTGAGAAAAGAATGTTCTTGTTTTAGTTTTTGTCTGTGTTTTTTTTTTTTCAAACAAGGAAGTCAGTTCTTGTCTCACAGATTCCCAAAATTTCTGGAACACAACTTAGAAAAACCATCCTGATAATTTTCAGGGAGCAAAAACATTAGAAAGGTAGTTTAAAGTATATCATGCTTCCAGGTTCCTCTGGTATAGTGAGAGGAGCAAGGGTAAATGGTTTGCTTTCTGTCACCTTGGCAGTGGTGGTGGTGGTATAGTTTTCAGAGAAGGAGGGCTCTTGCTGACTTTCAGAGCAGCACTTACTGTGAAGTACTAATAGTAAATGTAAACATTTTGGTGAAGTTCCTCATATTCTATCACATACTCAGATTTCCACATTATTGTATTTTAAGGTAATTATTAGGTAATAAACACGTTATAATCGGGACCTATGGAGCCATTGCACATATTCACTACTTCCAGTCTCCCAGGTTTTTTAGGCTTAATAATAAATCGTTCTGATTCAATCAAGAAGGAGAAAGATGTCAAAACACTGTACCAATTTAGATGTGAATTTAGTTAGGTTTCACAAATGTATTAAAGATACATAATTTATTTCCATATGTTGAAATTATTAAAGTCTAAAATTATGTTCAGCTTTTAGAGGAAACTTCGTGCATGGCAAACTCTGAAACCTTGTCCACACAGAGAAAAGGCAATGGCTTTAAAAACTGATTAAAATACACAAATCAAACCAGAC
Organism: Prionailurus bengalensis; assembly: GCF_016509475.1. Taxonomy (NCBI): domain Eukaryota; kingdom Metazoa; phylum Chordata; class Mammalia; order Carnivora; family Felidae; genus Prionailurus; species Prionailurus bengalensis. Next base: position 69,800,349 of record NC_057344.1, on the reverse strand, counting down.
ATTGCAAACAATACTTTATTTTCACAATGTTACTGCATTCTTGGCATAAAATGAAATGAAGTCCCAGACATAAATGGTCAGCTACATTGACCTGGAGATCAATGTCACTCCTGAACATTTCTCTGTATTAAATGGAAAGCACAAGTGTTGATTACTCACCCCGTAAAAGGCACTGTGTCGCTGGTTATGGGATACAACATCCCCACCCTGTACTTGGGAGACAAGCAACAGTGTGTCCCAGGGCCTAAGTGGTACTGTGAGCCCAGGCAGTGTCTCGCTGCCTCCCAGTGGACCAGGTCAGATCACTTTGCTTCACTTACTCTTTTCATTACCTTAAAAAAATAATAGTAGTACATTACTGCAACAAGTGCCCCAAATATAACTCTAATTTCCTGAGGAAAGATACAAGTTCTCTTTGAATTGTTCCACTAACAGAATTCTCCTAATCTAGTATTATGAAAGGTAATTTCCTTAGGGACCACTAGGAAGATGCCTTGAAAAGGATTTATTTGAAACTTTGTGGAAAATTTTCTTTCCAAAGACACTTCATTGGTAGTTTTAAAAAACAGGACATTCAGTATATTTGAAAATATAGATTTGGCTAAACTGAGGTGATGTCTTAAGTTTGAGACCATCTGTAAAATTTTGTTAAGAATTACGTAATTTATTTCTCTTGAGATACAAAGTCAAATATCTAAGCCAAAGACTATTCAGTTACATTTTTATAAAGCAATGAATGAGAATAAACAATAGTAATTATCATTGTGATTTCTTAAAATGATGAAAATACAATAACTTTTGAGAAAAATTTTAATTTATTTGAAAGAAGTTTAAATATTCCTGGAAAAAGAAACTATTGCCAATCTCAACAGCCTTATCAAGATATTTTGACCTTTTCAGGTAACTGGCCAGTCTAAATTATAACAAAAATCTTGGCAGTAACTCTGACCCCTGCTAAGATATTATATATTGAAAAATAGATGTATTAAGAGGAATAAATACAAGCTGGGGAATTTTTGAGGAGGCTATCGACTTAATTGTACTTGGCCTATAATTAAAAGGTCAAAAAATGACCAAGTTTATAATTTATTTATAGTGATCACATTTTATAAATATAAAATAGACAAACATTTGTTTCTATAAAAAAGATAAACCTCAACACACACAAATAGCAACCACAATTAACTCCTGCCAATCACTTCTTTACTTTGAAAAGTTTAAAAAATACAGACAAGGTTGGAGAATATTGTAATGCATATTCGTCTACCTAATACACAGAATTAGCAAAGATTAATACTGTATAAGACTTTTGATTCAGATATTTTTATATACTTGTGTAACAATAGGTTTATCTTGCAGCTGGCCTGGGGCAACGTGGAAGTCTGGCTTGACTTTTGGCCCAAACATGACCAGGTTTTCTAGCTGGTGATTTACATTGTGCTGGTTAAAGTCTACATAGAGTATCAAGTCATTTGCAAATAGCGAAAATTTTACTTCTTCCTTTCTGACTTGGGGGCCTTTGATTTATTTTTATTGTCTGATTGCTGAGGCTAGGACTACTATGTTAAATAGTAATGGTGAGAGTCATCTTGTTCCTGACCATTGAGGACAAGCTCTGAGTTTTTTCCCATTGAAGATGATATTAGCTGCAGGTCTTTTGTATATTGCCTTTATGATGGTGAGATGTATTCCATCTATCCCAATGATCTGAAACTCTCCTGGAGGTACGAACTTTCCTCATTTGTTTAAGGCTATGTAGAGATGGTTTGCTCCTGGTTTAACCAATTACACAGCCTGGCTTTAGCCAGCTTTAGCTGTGCCCAGGGCTATGTACAGGTGTCTCTGTAATCTTATTCCTGGACTCCCCAAGAACTAAGGGGACCCATATGTACTTTGGTGACCCATAATCTGAAGATGAAATGGATTACACTGAGAAAGGCCCCTGAGGACCGTATGCAGAGTTTTCAGACCTCTCTGTGATTGCCTGCACTTTCTTCCTACTGTGGAGCCAAACCTTTTATCTTATCATCTGTGTGTTGCTGCTATACAGAAATGCAATCGCTCTTAGTACATTTATTTCACACCCAGGAAAATTTATTAACTCTCTTATTCATTCTAAAATATAGCTATAAATTCTTCTGATTTTCTAACTACACAGTCATATCATAAGTAAATAATGGCAATTTGCATTCTTTCTTTCCAGTCCTTATTTTTGTTATTATTCTTTTTTATTTATTTTATCCAGTAGGAATTCCAATGCAATGCTGAATGAAGTGCTGATGGTAGGTACATGTTGTCTTGTTCCTTCTACTGAAAGGAATGATTTCTGTATGTCACCATTATTTTTCTTTTTTGCAACTACCCTGATCAGATAAAGGAATGTTACTTTATACATAATTTGTTTGAGGTTTTCTGTTTGCTTTTTAATCATGAATAGTTTTTGTATTTTACCAATTCTTTTTTCTTTAGCAAAAACAATAATGTGATCTTACTCCTTTATTCTTTTAGTGTGGTAATTTCATTTCCTAATGTTAAACTAACCTTTTATTTGGGAGATAAACTTAATTTGGTTCTAAATATAAATACATATTTATATAGACACATACCAATGTCTCATACATTGCTAGATTCACTTCACTAATATGTTTAAATTTTTGTATCTTAATTGATAGGAAAGTCTGACTTGTGATTTTCCATTTTTATACTGTACTTAGTAGTTACCAAGGGAATGACCAAATATATTTCAGGTGCTCCGTGTCACGTCTGATGACTTAATGTTATGCCTTACCTCAGCTATTCTGAGATTCTACTATTCCCATTGAAACTAAGAAGCCTAGTCTATAATGCTACTACCATAAGCACTAACCTGGAGAAAACAAGCACCACTGATCCCAGTGAAGCTGGTGTCCCCTTCATCAGGGAACTTCCTATTGACTTAGTGAGCTCAGTATTCTCCAGGTCTTCCTGAGGATAAATATTAGCATTCCTAATTCTCTGAACCTGTCCACCACAACCACTCCCAGTCTGCCACAGCAGCTCTGCCCTTTTACTTCTTTTAGCGCAGGTCATAGTTTTCCAGGCTTCTGGTGCCAATCTAGAAGGTATTATAACTGCTCATGTCAAGTGTTGAAACCTGTGCCAGAGAAGAATGCCCCATATTGACAAACTCTCGCTTGTCTATCAGGGGTCTCCAAGACATGCTTCGTATTCTCCTGGTTCCTGCCAATACAAGCTAAACAAGTTCTGCATGTTCATGTGGTCCATATTCTTTGCCTCTCAGGCAGGCCCAACACTTCTCTCTCCAAGCTATGCTGGGATTTGACTCTAGAGGTTTTGGAGGTCAGGACCAGAAATAAGGGCCAATGCTCAGAGCAAGCTCTGTGTTTGCGATCTTTATCCTCACATATGAGGAAATGGGCCACTCCTGCAAAGGGCTCAAGGGAACCTATGGATTCAAAGTTCTCAAGTACAGGTATACCCATCTCAACTCCTGGGGTCTCATGGCTCCCATAGCACAGCCCTGACTTTGACATAGGAGACTTACCTGAGCTGAAAATTCACCCCCCTCTAAAGTCTTCTCCAGCAGGACAATTCAGTCCTATGTCCAAATCATGGTTTATGTGGCCCTCTGGTTGCAGAAGATGAAAGTCTCTTGAAATATTGCCAAAAAAAGGTTCTTTGAGCATCACACTGAACTTGAAGTTATTAATTAACATATCTAAACCTCCCATTTCTTCCTGGCAATAAATGATTTGCAGTTAGCAGCAGATCTCCAATTCCACAGTCCTTACAGTATCTAATTCCCCCAACCCTTTCAAATGCTCAAGAAATTAGACTACCTAGTGTACCCTCTTTCCTCTGTATCTGATCCCAATTCACCACAGGGGAAAGTCTCTGCATTCTAGAAGCTATCAGCATTCCACTCACCACCAATAACAAGATCCTTTTTGCATCCCATTTGAGACTAAGCAAATCCTATCCTCAAGGTCTGTTTCGAAGGCCCACTCCTAGCACCAACTGCCTTGGAAGTGTTTCCCTAGAAGCAGACCCTAATAAGGATTGTTGTTCAAGATTTACTGAGTGGATTCTCAGAAGAGGACAAAAGGTAGGCTAGGGCAGCGTGGGAAAGCTAAGAGAAAATGTAGCTTCAGGGGGAGGCTCATTTTAGCCTGAACTCACGGGAAAGCTCCAGAGCACAAATCACCATAGAGCTGGTCACCCCTGCAATAAGAAGACTGGCCTTTTGTACCCTGTTGCCATTCAGGGATTGGCTGAGGACTTCCCCTGGAGGATGATGCATAAATTTTCAGGTAATCTGGATACCATCATCTCAGGCATTTCTTTAGAGAAGGACAGCTATGAGTGTTAGTAGCCAACACTCACAGCTGCCAGGGCATGGGTGTGTTAGTGAGTAAAGAGGACACGGTGCAAGGCATAGCATACACCATGGCCACACTTCAGAATGGGGTTACTAAGACTTGCTACCTCTTCCACATACAATCGCTTCATTCAGAACTGTCCTTTCCCAACCACAGTCTTTCACTTCAGTGAGGAAAAGACTACACATAAGCAGCCACCACAAACACAAAAATCCCTGCAACTCACAAAGTCCCTATAGGTCTCAAGATCCTGGCCAAACTTCTCCAACGACATCCAGAAGAAACGGATCTTCTCCACACTTCCTCTCTGTGGTCAGAAAGGTACCTCGTGGTCCCTGGGGCCTCTGCTGGCACTCCGGCACAGGGATGAAAGCGTCACGACTCTGCTTGCCAACAGAAGCAGCACCAAGAGCAAATGCAAATCCCATGTGAGTACATTGTACTCAGCATAAATCACTACTGGAATCTAATTGCAAGGAGCCTGGGGAACATAGAGAATTATGTATAAGAATGCCACTTTAGCCTCCTCATCCTGGAAGACACCCTAAAAGGGGAGAGTAATGGGTGGTTAGCCCACCAGCCCACCAGCCCACCAAATCTGTGACCATCCATGCTTATGACTCAGCATCTATCTCAACATACCTAAACTTTTAAAGAAGAGCTTCAGTACCAACAACAGGCTGGCGCCTGTCCCTGGGAAACATGTCTTCTCCCTCTTTACGTGGCTTAAAATATCTTAATTTTGCCTTTACTCTCAGGTCATCGTTTCGCTGTATAAAGTCTAGGTTGACAATGATTTTACGTCAGAACACTGAAACTATTATTTCACTGTTTTGTAGCTCTAATTGCAGCTGCTGAGAAATCAGTTGCCAATTTAATCATTGTTCCTTTATAAGTTGGCTGGCTTTTCTCCCTGATAAACGAAGTTTTTCTTTTCTTGATATTCTGCAGTTTGCTGTGGTTTTTCTGAGTGTAATTTATTTTTCCCTTCCCTGTTGGATCTTGGTGTACTTCTTCAACCTGAGAACTGTCTTCAATTCTAAGAAACTCTGAGCCATTATCTCTTTTAATACCACCTTCTGCCCTGTTCTCTTATTCTTTTTTTTTCCTGGAATTTTATCAGCCTACATTGATGGATCTTTTTATTTTATCCTCTACAGATCTTAGCATCGCTTTCACATTTTTTCATCTCTTTATCTCTCTATGCTTAATTTTTCTCCATTTTTTAATCAGTCTTTCCATTAACTATTTCCATTCAATGATTGCACTGTTCACTTAATTAGCTGTACATTTCAAACCTCAGTTTCTGTGAATTTTACTATTCCTCCATATTCTTTTCTGGCCTGTTTCCAAAGATACCTATTTTATATATTGCCTACCTATTGCCCCTACGGTCTCTCAGATATTTTATGTCTACAGTATTTGTGCAAGCAAACTCTCCCATTTACTGCCTTCTCTGACTCTTCATGGCATTTATTTCTGCTCGTTGCTTATCATTTTTAGCTAGATGGGAGGAGAAAGTTATTAGCCAATGTTCCCTGGGTTATGGAAGAATCCTACTAGGCAATTTTGAATTTTGAACCCTGTGGGTCTTACATGTTTAGGACCAACTTTGTGTGCATTTTTTTCTCTTGCCTGAGTCAAGTGGGGAGTTCAGCTCCACAGATCCCACTTCTAGTCCCGATTCCTTTGTCAGGCCCTCATGTGACAGCTAACCCACCGACCCGAGTTTCAATTCCCTCTTCATTCATTTACCTGAGAAGTCCCCTTTCTTTGGAGCTCAAGCATATATTTAAGGGTTTTTAGTTTTTGCTGTTTTTATATTTTATTTGTAATTTTTATATATCGAAACTTGAGAAGGATTTCCCATAACTGCTTAGGATGTCATAGCAATCTAAATTATCCTGCCAATGACTTGTTTGTCTCCCAATACCTAGGAAGAAAATAAAAGGGCAGCGTTGGCATCCCTCTGGCAACTTGGTGAAGCAGAATTAACAAGCAATATGCTAACTTATTTAACTAGCAAGCAATAAGACACATTCTTTAGTTGATAATAATTTGTCTATTTGTAGGTAGGAGATGGATAGTACCTGGGGAAATAAAAGGATACCTATTATTAGCTTATTTTCCCTTACCACACCCTCAGCTGTTACTGGTAAAATCTTATTTGAAATCTTATTTGAGGGGTAGAAATAAAAAGTCTGTTTATGTCAAACACACTTGCAGTTAAAATGCAGATGTTATATACTATCTTATGGTAAAGAAACTAATTTCTTTTTATTATATAACCAAGGTCCTTGATAAACAAAAAGTTAATAAGAATAAGCCCACTTGCTGGAATTTTCTAATAAATTGAAAATATATTTCTCACAGGAAGAATCCTTTCGGCACCCTGTCACACTTCATCATTTCACCGGTGCCTCTTCCGCCCTCCCCAGTCAAGACAAAAGATACCATAAAGCTGCTTCATCTTCACAGAGCCTAGTCAACCCTGCCCCAGAATGACAGCTGATCAGGACAAAGCAGGCACCCATAGTGCATAATGACTCAGGGTGCTAATTGCGGGGGCCGCTGGCTTGCCTCATACAACTGCATTGAGATGCTCCTCTGGCAGTGGACGACTTAAAAGTTGTCTGAAGCTGAGACATACAGCCATATCTGCTGAGCATAGACTTCTCTGTGGTATCCAAAACTAACGAAAAGGATCAATGGGAGCTCTGCCTCCACATGACATCAAGTGGGCATTATTGTTTCCCCTTTAAAAAGAGGGAAGAGTCAGGAGTGCCTGCGTGGCTCAGTTGGTTGAGCATCAGACTTTGGCTCAGGTCATGATCTCACAGCTCGTGGGTTTGAGCCCTGCATCAGGGTCTGTGCTGACCGCTTGCTCAGAGCCTGGAGCCTGCTTCAAATTCTGTGTCTCCTTCTCTCTCTCCCCCTCCCCCACTCATGCTTTGTCTCACTCGTTTCTCAAAAATAAATAAATGTAAAAAAATTTTTTTTTTAAGAAGGAAGAGTCAATAAGTTAAGATTCCCATGGATCCAAGAGTCCCTTCTACCAGCTAATCATCTATGTGTACAGCAAAAAAAAAAACAAAACAAAAAAAAAAAAACAAAAAACAAACAAAAAACAAACAAAAAAAACAAACCTTTGAATTCTAAAGGGTTTTTTTTCTCCTTCGTTTTCTATTCTGATTTGGTTTTAATGCTTTTGTTTTCATTCTTGGTAGAAGTTAACTCACTAGCTCTCCTTTGGTCTTCTAAAAATGCTAGGATCAAATAAAACAGTAAGGGTACACAAGGAAACTGGAGATTATGCTTCCAAAATTACTTTCTTCAAGCAAACAAAGAGCAGAATCAGACCCATAAATACAGAGAACAAACTGATGGTTGCCAGAGGGGAAGGGCATAGGGGGATGGGCAAAAGGGGTGTAGGGGAGAGTGAGATATAGACTTCCAGTTATGGAATGAATAAGTCATGGAAATAAAAAACACAGCATAGGGAATTTAGCTAATGGTATTGTAATAGTGTTGTATGGTGATAGATGGTAGGTACACTTGTGGTGAGCAAGGTATAACATATGGAGAAGTTGAATCACTATGTTTGTACACCTGAAAACTAATGTAATATTGTGTGTCAGCTGTACTCAAACTTTAAACAGTTTTTTAAATCAGTTTCTTTGCTTTAACTTCAATCAATTATAGATTCACTACAGATGGGCTGACATTCCAGAAAAATGTTAGCAAGTATAGTTTAGCTACCTTTATATAATACTAAATTAAGGAAGCCACCATTAACACAAATGCCTTTGCAGTTAAAATAAAACATTTGTTGTTGTTGCTGTTGTTGTTATTGTTGTTGTCAATATCAGGCATTACATAAAGAATTAAGGAGTTCTTTCAGATGAAATTGTCCTGATTGAGAGTGGAACACCACAGTTTGCTGCCCCCTGCTTCCAGGGGTTAAATTCCTTTCTTACTAGAGAAAAACCTTTTTCACCATGACTCAAAATTATAAAATTATTGATAAATTTGATTACATAAAAATTAAAGCTTTTTGACTGGAAAACTTGAATCACAACTAATCAATTTTGCTGTTGTAGTACAAAAGTAACTATACACAACAGGTAAATGAATAAGCATGGCTGTGTTCCAAGAAAATTTTATTTATGAATAGTAAATGTGAATTTATAGATTTTTCTACCATGCCATAATATATTATTATTTTGATTTTTAAAAACTATTTTATTTTTTTTAATTTCACTATTAATTTTATTTTTTATTTTTTTAATTTACATTCAGGTTAGTTAGCATATAGTGCAACAATGATTTCAGGGGTAGATTCCTTAATGCCCCTTACCCATTTCACCCATTCCCCCTCCCACAACCCCTCCAGTAATCCTCCATTTGTCTCTGTATCTAAGAGTCTCTCATGTTTTGTCCTACTTGCTGTTTTTATATTATTTTTTGCTTCTCTTCCCTTCTGTTCATCTGTTTTGTATATTAAAGTCTTCATATGAGTGAAGTCATATGATATTTGTCATATAATACCCACATAGTTGTGAATGGCAATGGACATTTGGGCTCTTTCCATATTTTGCTGTTGTTGATAGTGCTGCTATAAACATGGGGGTGCATGTGTCCCTTCGAAAAGCATACCTTGTGTCCCTTGGATGAATACCTCATAGTGAAATTGCTGGGTAATAGGCTAGTTCTTTTTCAATTTTTTGAGGAACCTCCATACTGTTTTCCAGAGTGGCTGCACCAGTTTGCATTCCCACCAGCAGTGCAAAAGAGATCCTCTTTCTCTGCATCCTCACCAACATCTGTTGATGCCTGAGTCATTAATGTTAGCCATTCTGACAGGTGTGAGTTGGTATCTCAGTGTGGTTTTGATTTGTATTTCCCTGATGATGAGTGATGTTGAGCATTTTTCATGTGTCAGTTGGTCATCTAGATGTCTTCTTTGGAGAAGTGTCTATTCATGTCTTCTGCCCATTTCTTCACTGGATTATTTGGTTTTGGGGTGTTGAGTTTGAGAAGTTCTTTATAGATTTTGGATACTAACACTTTATCTGTTATGTCGGTTGCAAATATCTTCTCCCATTCCAACGATTGCCTTTTAGTTTTGTTGATTGTTTCTTTTGCTGTACAGAAGCTTTTATTTTGATGAGGCCCCAATAGTTCATTTTTGCTTTTGTTTCCCTTGCCTCCAGAGACGTGTTGAAGAGTTGCTGCAGCCAAGATCAAAGAGGTTTTTGCCCGCTTTCTCCTCAAGGATTTTGATGGCTTCCTGTCTTACATTGAGGCCTTTCATCCATTTTGAGTTTATTTTTGTGTGTGGTGTAAGAAAGTGGCCCAGGTTCATTCTTCTGCATGTTGCCGTCCAGTTTTCCCAGCATCACATGCTGAAGAGACTGTCTTTATTCCATTGGATATTCTTTCCTGCTTTGTCAAAGATTAGTTGGCTATATGTTTGTGTGTCCATTTCTGGTTCTCTATTCTGTTCCATTGATCTGAGTGTCTGTTTTTGTGCCAGTACCATACTGTCCAGATGATTACAGCTTTATAGTATAGCTTGAAGTCCGGGATTGTGATGCCTCCTGCTTTGGTTTTCTTTTTTAAGATTGCTTTGGCTATTCGGGGTCTTTTCTGGTTCCATACAAATTGTAGGATTGTTTGTTCTAGCTCTGTGAAGAATGCTGGTGTTACTTTGATAGGGATTGCATTGAATATGTAGATTGTTTGGGGTAGTATTGATATTTTAACAATATTTGTTCTTCCTATCCAGGAGCATGGAATCTTTTTCCATTTTTTTGTGTGTCTTCTTCAATTTCTTTCATAAGCTTTCTATAGTTTTCAGTGTATAGATTTTTCACTTCTTTGGTTACATTTATTCCTAGGTATTTTATGGTTTTTTGTGCAACTGTAAATGGGATCAATTCTTTGATTTCTCTTTCTGTTGCTTCATTGTTGGTGTATAGGAATGCAACCAATTTCTGTACCTTGACTTTATATCCTGCAGCTTTGTTGAATCCATGAATCAGTTCTAGCAGTTTTTTGGTGGAATCTTTTGGGTTTTCCATATAGAGTACCATATGATCTGTGAAGAGTGAAAGTTTGACCTCCTCCTGGCCAGTTTGGATGCCTTTTATTTCTTTGTGTTGTCTGATTGCAGAGGCTAAGACTTCCAATACTATATTGAATAATAGTGGTGAGAGTGGGCATCCCTGTGTTGTTCCTGACTTTAGGGGGAAAGCTCTCAGTTTTTCCCCATTGAGGATGATATTAGTGTTGGGTCTTTCATATATGGCTTTTAGGATCTCGAGGTATGATCCTTCTATCCCTACTTTCCTGAGCGTTTTTATCAAGAAAGGTTGCCATATTTTGTCAAATGCTTTCTCTGCATCTATCAAGAGGATCTTATGGTTCTTGTACTTTCTTTTACTGATGTGATGAATCACACTGATTGTTTTGTGGATATTGAACCAGCCCTGCATCCCAGGTATAAATCCTACCTGGTCGTGATGAATAATTTTTTTAATGTATTGTTCGATCTGGCTGGCTAATATCTTGTTGAGGATTTTTGCGTCCATGTTTATCAGGGAAATTAGTCTATAGTTCTCCTTTTTAGTGGGGTCTTTGTTTGGTTTTGGAATCAAGGTAATGCTGGCTTCATAGAAAGAGTTTGGAAGTTTTCCTTCCGTTTCTATTTTCTGGAACAGCTTCAAGAGAATAGGTGTTAACTCTTCCTTAAATGTTTGGTAGAATTCCCTGGAAAACCATCTGGTGCTGGATTCTGGTTTTTTGGCAGATTTTTTTATTACTAATTCAATTTCCTTACTGGTTATGGGTCTGTTCAAATTTTCTATTTCTTCCTGTTTCGGTGTTGGTAGTGTATATGTTTCTAGGAATTTGTCCATTTCTTCCAGATTGCCCATTTTATTGCCGTAGAATTGCTCATAATATTCTCTTATTATTGCTTTTATTTCTGCTGTGTTGATTGTAATCTCTCCTCTTTCATTCTTCATTTTATTTATTTGGGTCCTTTCCTTTTTCTTCTTGATCACTGGCTAGTGGTTTACCAATTTTGTTAATTCTTTCAAAGAACCAGCTTCTGGTTTCATTGATCTGTTCTACTGGGTTTTTTTTTGGTTTTGATAGCATTAATTTCTGCTCTAATCTTTATTATTTCCTGTCTTCTGCTGGTTTGGGGTTTTATGACCTGTTCTTTTTCCAGCTCTGTAAGATGTAAGGTTATGTCGTGTATCTGAGACATTTCTTCCTTCTTTAGGAAGACCTGGATTGCTATATACTTTCCTGTTATGACCACCTTTACTGTGTATCTCAGAGGTTTTGGGCTGTGGTGTTCTCATTTTCATTGGCTTCCATGTACTTTTTAACTTCCTCTTAACTTCTTGGTTAGACCATTCATTCTTTAGTAGGATGCTCTTTAGTCTCCAAGTGTTTGTTACCTTTCCAAATTTTTTCTTGTGGTTGATTTGAGTTTCATAGCATTGTGGTCTGAAAATATGCATGGTATGATCTCAATCTTTTTGTACTTCTTGAGGGCTGATTTGTGTTCCAGTATGTGGTCTATTCTGGAGAACACTCCATATGCACTGGAGAAGAATGTATATTCCGCTGCTTTAGGATAAAATGTTCTGAATATATCTGTTAAGTCCATCTGGTCCAGTGTGTCATTCAAAGCCATTGTTTCCTTGTTGATTTTCTGATTACATGATCTGCCCATTGCTGTGAGTGAGGTGTTGAAGTCCCTTACTATTATGGTATTATTATCAATGAGTTTCTTTATTTTTGTGATTAATTGATTTATGTATTTGGGTGCTTACACATTTGGATCATAAATGTTTATAATTGTTAGGTCTTCTTGGTGGATAGACCCCTTAATTATGATATAATGAACTTCTTCATCTCTTGTTAGTCTTTATTTTAAAGTCTGTTATAAGTATGCCGGTTGTCTTTTGTTGACCATTAGCATGATAGATGGTTCTCCATCCTCTTATTTTCAATCTAAAAATGTCTTTAGGTCTAAAGTGGGTGTCTTGTAAACAGCATATAGATGGATCTTGTTTTCTTATCCATTATGTTAACCTATGTCTTTTTTTTTTCAATGTTTATTTATTTTGGGGACAGAGAGAGACAGAGCATGAATGGGGGAGGGGCAGAAAGAGAGGGAGACACAGAATTGGAAACAAGCTCCAGGCTCTGAGCCATCAGCCCAGAGCCCGATGCGGGGCTCGAACTCACGGACCGTGAGATCGTGACCTGGCTGAAGTCGGTCGCTTAACCGACTGCGCCACCCAGGCGCCCCAACCTATGTCTTTTGATTGGAGCATTTAGTCCATTGTCGTTTAGAGTGAGTACTCTCACGGAATATATTGGAATTTATAGTCATTATGTTGCTCGTAGAGTTGGAGTTTCTGGTGGTATTCTCTGGTCCTTTCTAGTTGTTGCTCTGGGTCTTTATTTATTTATTTTCATCTTTTCTTCTTTCAGAGAGCCCCCCCTTAAAATTTCTTGCAGGGCTGGTTTAGTGGTCACAAACTCTTTTAATTTTTGTTTGTCTGGGAAACTTTTTATCTCTCCTTCTATTTTGAATGACAGCCTTGCTGGATAAAGAATTCTTGGTTGCATATTTTTTTTCTGATTCAGCACGTTGAATATATCCTGCCTCTCCTTTCTGGCCTGCCAAGTTTCTGTGGATAGGTCTGTTGTAAACCTGATCTGTCTTCCCTTGTAGGTTAAGGACTTTTTTTCCCTTGTGGCTTTCATGATTCTCTCCTTGCCTGAATATTTTGTGAATTTGACTATGATATACCTTGTTGATGATCTGTTTTTGTTGAATCTAAAGGGAGTCCTCTGTGCTTCCTGGATTTTGATGTTATGTCTTACCCCCGGTTAGGAAAGTTTTCTGCTATGATTTGCTCACATTACCCTTTTACCCCTTTTTCTCTCTCTTCCTCTTCTGGGACCCCTATGAATCTGATACTGTTTGTTTTTAATGAGTCACTGATTTATCTAATTCTTAAATCATGCTCTTTTGCCTTAGTCTGCCTCTTTTATTCTGCCTTATTAGTCTCCATAAGTTTGTCCTCTATCTCGTTGATTCTCTGCTCTGCCTCATCCATCTTTGCTGCCGTGGCATCCATTTGAGATTGCAGCTCAGTTATAGCAGTTTTTTCATCCTGACTAGCTTTTACTTCTTTTATCCACAGAAAGGGATTCTAATCTATTTTCAACTCCAGCTAGTATTCTTATTATCATGATTCTAAATTCTGGTTCAGACATCTTGCTTGTACCTGTGTTGGTTAAGTCCCTGACTGTCATTTCTTTGTGCTCTTTCTTTTAGGATGAATTCCTTCATTTCATCATTTTAAAGGGAAAAAAGGAATTAATGAAGTAAAAAGATAAAATTAAAAAAATTAAAGTTAAAAAAATTAAAATTAACAACTTAAAAACAACACACACACATGCACAAATCAAATAAATGATGCTAGACCCTCGGTGTGTTTTGGTCTGGGTGTTGAAAGGGGTTTGATAGATTAGAGAAAAAAGGGGTAAGAAAGAAAAAAGGAAATCATTTGAAATTTTGAAAAAAAAATGAATACACTGAAAAAGAATAAAATGAAATGATGGAATAAAAATAGAATTTGAAAAAATTATTCAAAAGTAAAAAATGTAGGAAAATATTTTAAAGAAAAATATTTTTAATAAAAATTGAAAATAAAAATAAATTGTTCTCTTTCTGTATTCAAGAAAAAGAAAAGAAACAAAAAAAGAAAAAAATAAATAAAACTGCATAGATGTACCAGTGAACAGACTGAAATACAACTGACATTGCTTTCCCTAGAAGTCAAACTATGAAGTGCTTTATCATCCATAAACTAAGCAGGCGGTGAGATTTGTGTTCCTACAGAGTGAGGTTGGCTCAGTTGGGCGGGGCTTAGTGTAATTGCTCCATTTTCCACTAGATGGCGCTGCTTAGCTTACTGGGGAGGATTTCTGTGACCTTGTAGGTGTATTATGCGCATGTGCGGGAGGGGTGAAAATGGCAGTCACCCAGCTACCCAGTCTCTAGTATTGGAACTTGGTTCTCCCTGATCAGCAACCTTGCACCTGTCCTTTGTCTTCAGCTTCTGTCCACTCCCCACTTTTACACTGTCTGTGACCAAGCCCCAGGCAGCACCTCCTTCCTGAGTTTTATCTCAGATGCGGCTGTTTTTCCCAACCCCTTACTCTTGAGGGACTGTGGCTTTGACCCATTCTGCCCCTCTGCGGGAGGGGAGTCACCAAGCAATTGCCAGGTGCCAGCTGCACCCAGGAACGTTCACGGGACAGTGCTGCTGCTGATGCCCAGAGACTGCAGCTGGGTGCCAGCCCGCCCCAGAAAAAATACACGCAATCGTGTAGCAGCACCATTTCAGGGATTATGGAAAATCACAATACACGTCTGGCACCAGGCTTCATCCCCAATGACCTTGTTCCAGCACCAGCGAATGTGGTTGTTCTCCTGGGTCCACTGGGGCCTTTGCCTGCGGGGGAGGACTCTACCAGGTGTCCTCCCAGCAGGGGAACCGACTCTCCCCATGTGGCCCAAAGACCTCCGGACTTCACTCTGCTCCTGAGGATTCAACCTTCTCACCAGAGCACCAGCAGGTATTGAGCTGTGGAGTTTCAGACTCTGTGCTCCCCCTGTTTATAGAGTCTCAATGGAATTTAAACTCTCTCCTTTGTCCTTTCTACCTTTCCAGTTCAGTCCCTGTGGCTATTTCCACTTTTCCACTTCTTCTCCAGCTGCTTTTGGGGGGGAGTGTGCTTTTCCCATATTCACCCCCCCCATTTCTGTTCTCTCTCCACATGCAAAAACAGCTCCATGCCTTCCTCAGCTTCTCTCTCCCCCAGTTCACCTCTTCATATCATGTACCAGTGAGTTCTGTAGTTCCGGTTGTGCAGATTGTTTTGTTAACCCTCAAATCAGTTTTCTAGGTCTGCAGGATGGTTTACTGTTGATCTGGCTATATTTCATGGACGTGAGACACAAAAAAAGTTCCATGCTGTTCTGCCATCTTGGCTTCTCCCACAGTTTCTTTCTATAAAATATTTTTCTGTATCTTAAGATTGAACTTTGAAGTAACTGCTTTCTTTCTTCTGGGTAAAACACACTAGAACTTGAAAGTGGGCCATTTGCAGGTATTTTAGAGTGAATATATGTACTCTTTGAAAAATGCAATTTGAAAATATGTCTCAACCAAGCTATAAATCTCCTGATTGTTTTGGAGATTTTTTACTTGCAAGTGGACTTAACTGTCCTGTGACTCTATAATAAATTTCACCTCCTTGAAATGTGTGTATGTGATTGGCCAAGATTTTCTAAATAGATACCAATGAGAAGCTGAATCTCCTACCTTATTATTGATTTAAGCTGGACAGCAAACATCTAGACAACACTGGACTGGATTTGGCTTCATTTAACATGGATGACTCAGAGGTGGTTTTAGATAGAGTAATAAAAACTTCCACATGCCAAATTCTAAGTTCTGGGATTAGTGTTGTGGTCTTACTGGTCTCACTGCTCTCACCAAGCTTACCACCCAGTGAGACAGAAAAATATACAAGTAAACAAATGAACACACACACACACACACACACACACACAGAAGAATGTCAAATAACTTTAAGATCAATAGTCTAAGCTAATGTGATGGTGAAAGGTAGGTGGAAATAAGGGGCTATCTGAATTGGATAATCAGGGAAAGACTTTCTGAAGAGGTGCTATTGTGCTAAAGCCTATCAGGAAAAGGCCAGCCATGAGAAAATCCAAGGGAAAGAATTCCAAGGAAAGAGAAGCACAGGAGCATAGGCCCTGAAGCAGAATCAAGCTCAGAATAGCGAGCAATAGAAAGAAGACCAATGTGAGTAAATTATGTGAACAAGGGAGAAGGTGGTTACAAATGGAAATTAGGTAGGCAGGCTACAACAAAACCATGCAGGGCCTTACATGTGTCAGTCAGCCCCTTGAACTTGATTTTAAATGTGACAGGAAGTCGTTTGGGGATTTTAAGTAAAATATTTTGATTGTATTTCTATGACTCCAATATAAATTAGAATCAACTGTAATCTTTTGGCTTATGTCTACTTCCTGGCAATTATTACAACTTGTGTTTATCTGTTTGTGTTTGTCATCTTTTTTTTGTTTTATTCTGCCTTCTCTTTGCAAACTCTGAGGGGAGGGAAGACATTACTTTGTTTACCATTGAATATGTAGATGCTAACAGACAATATATGCTGGTTGAATGAATTACTGAATATTAAATGTTTATTACTGGAGCGCCTGGGTGACTCAGTCAGTTAAGTGTCCAACTTCGGCTCAGGTCATCATTTCACGGCTCATGACTTCAAGCCCTGCATCGGGCTCTCTGCTGACAGTTTAGAGCCTGGAACCTGCTTCTGATTTTGTCTCCATCTCTCTGCCCCTCCCCCCCTCAAAATATAAATAAACATCAAAAAATTTTTTTAATATTTATTACAATGCCTTTTAAGTTATAGACTACTGAGATAATCCTCTCCATGTAATAACTATAAGATTGTTGCACCAGGTGAATCAGTTCCAGGCATTATCCCAACTTTTCTTAGCACGATTGTATCCACTGAGCCAAATATGTTTTTTAATATTTGAAATCAGTGTACTTGTTTCTAATAAAGCATAGAGCTCCCAAAGAATAAAAAATATTCTCAATACAGAAAGAAAACAGCATCAGGAGCTCCATATGTCAAATTTCAATAGCTATTGTTTTATATAGTAGGAGTTCTGTAATGGTTTCTGTTGTAAGCTGCAGTTTGATGGATTGAACGGTCTCAAACTGCATTAGCAAAGGGAAGAACTAAAAGGTTTTTACTGCCGTTTCTTTCAAGTAATTCTGCCCTGGATAGAACCATTACAGCCTAAAACTGAGACAATAAACCCACAGTAGTTCTATTCAAGGAGAGAATCTTTCTGCTCTAAAGATATTTAAAAATTGTTCCAATGAATCAAACCTGTGTATGCCTCCCTAGAAAGAGAGCATTATCATAACCATTTCCAGGGCCACTGCCTGGCCTCCCTCCTCCAGGGGCTACCTGCTGACTCCAGCCAGACCTACAATTTACGTGTGTGTGTGTGTGTGTGTGTGTGTGTTTCAGGGTTGGGATGGCATGCTTTTTCAGTCCCTTACTCTATAAGTACCACCAGCTCTTTTTGAATTTGCCAAGGGTGACCACCCAAAAACAAGTAACAGGAAGGTCATAAGAATATGTACATAATAATTTATCTTTTGTGGCTTCAGGGGGGCAGGGAGAATTCTTATCATCAAAACATATCTTGTTATTTGAAACTCTCTTAGAATCAAAACTTCCTATTTATCCACTAGAATCAAGAAAAATTCAGTGGAAGAGGTGGTATACTTTCCTATATTCACCTAGTCTCCCTGAATGGTAAATAATTACCTGATATCACAACATCAGAGCCTTCCCTGAAAAGAAGTTTAGCTATGGAGGAAGTGGGTACACTGAGTCCCTAAAGGAGCATCTGCCTGTGATAAAGGAAAGTTTGAGGAGAGGGGAGACAGAATCTTCATTCCTTCATGACTTTCCTGGGATCGTCTCTGCTTAGGAGTTACCCTTCCTAAGGGTGCCGGGGTGGCTCAGTCAGTTGAGCATTGGACTCTAGGTTTCGGCTCAGGTCATGATCTCATGGTTTGTGAGACTGAGCCCTGATTCCAGCTCTGCACTGACAGCATGGAGCCTGCTTGGGATTCTCTCTCTCCCTCTTTCTCTGCCCCTCCCCCAGTCACATTTACTCTCTCTCTCTCAAAATAAATAAACTTTTAAAAATAAAGAATTTACTCTTCTTAGAAATAGCAACAGCATGATACCTGGGCTGCTCAGGAGATAAAGCAATATAGATGCAAAGAAAGAAAGAATAAAACATCATATAGAGATAGATTTGGGTCACAAGATCACTAGACTATTTCATTCCTTTCATATTAAAAGGAAATTTTGAAACAAGGACTTTGAGAAGGAGTCTGTCCTCTGACATCTACTACTTTTCTTCTTGATTCAACTTGTCTTTTGGAAACTAGTATGAGGTTATTCATTAAATAATCATAAAATGGTTTTCGACTCCTGCTATGGGCCAGATGCTATGCTTGGTGCAGAAGATACACGGATAATTAAAATGAATGCCTGCTCTCAAGTTGTATATTAACTAGTGAGGAGACAGAGTATAAATTAATCATTGTCATATAACTTATTTCCTCAAGGGCAGAAACTTTTTATATTTTTATTTCATTCTCTATCCCCAATGGCTAAAAATGGACAGGCATTCAGTATCTGCTCAATAAATGTGTGTTGGATGTTGACTGAATTTGATCATTGCTATAATGGAGGTAATACTAATAACTGCACCCAGAAGATGGCATTTGGATTGAGACTTGAAGCATTAATAAGAAATTGCCAGATAAGCAGGATGCAAATACAGAAAGGATATTCTTGGCAGAGAATAGTTTGCCCAAGGGCACAAGAGCATGAGAGAGCATAGTACATGCAGGAATATAGGTAGGTTTGTAGGCATAAAGCATTACATTCAAAAGAAAGAGTGGTGAGAGATGAAATTAGAAAGGTAGGCAAGAGCCACATTGGGAAGGGCACCATTATTCCTAAAAAAGACTTGAAATTGAATCTGCACATGATGGAAAACAGTAAAAAGCTTTGACGAAGAGTAATATGTAATGGTTTATATGTATCACATGTCACAGGCAGGAAAGAGAGATGGGTGAATTAGAAGGTATCAATACTTGCGGCCAGGAGACCAATTAGGAACTACTGCAGTACTTGTGATAGACCATGAGGGCCTGAACTAGAGCATCAGGGGGTGGGAATGAAGATTAGCAGAGGTAAACAATAAGTGTTTTGAGGTGAGACCAAACGACTTGGAAATTTGATCTAGAAGTTAAGGATAGAAGAGAAATCTAGGTTTTTCTCTCCAATTTTGGCTTGAAGTACTGGGTCGATGCCATTCATAAAGAGACGAAATAGTAGAGGTCCCTACACCAAAGATAAACAAATCTGACAGTATATTAAGATCCCATTCTCTACTGATGAGTGGAGTGTGAAATGCATAGTGCTTGGCGTGAACATACCCACTAAGGCCATGGCCACCTGGCACAACTCTCATGTGTTTTCCTGGTCAATATGAAAGGGCTCCTACACCTGCTTCAGGTTTTTCCTCTAGTTCCAGGTCAACCCTAGATGCCTGCTTCAGTCTGCTTGTCTGAGGTCTTGACATGTTTCTTGGGCAAAGGACTTCATTTCTCTATCTCAGTCACTGTGTGAAAGTCCTGTGTTGATGCAAAATGATACAAACTTTGCTTCTCCTTATGACTTGTTTAGGACAATCGTGGTATACTCAAGAAGTCCAACCACTTGGATATTGGCATGAAGCCATATAAATTTCAAAATTTGAAACATCTCTTGAATATGATCTAGACTCAGTTCCTTTCCAGGTGGGCCTCTCCACATAGGCTTCCATTTGGGCTACATGAGCTTCTCCTGAGCATGGCAGCTGGGTTCCAGGAGTGGGCGTGCAAGAGAAGCAGGCAGCAGCGATATTGCCTTTTATTATCTAGCCTTGAAAGTCATATAGCATCACTTCCTTTTTTTATATATGTTTATTTTTTGAGAAAAAGAGACACAGATCATGAGCGGAGGAGGGACAGAGAGAGAGGGAGCCACAGAATGTGAAGCAGGCTCCAGGCTCTGAGCTGTCAGTGCAGAGGGCAATGCAGGGCTCAAACCCATGAACTGTGAGATCATGACCTGAGCCCAAGTCGGATGCCCAACCAACTGAGTCACCCAGGTACCACTCGCGTCACTTCTTCCACAAACATGCCCGCCCAAATTCAAAGGGGGAAAATAAACCATTCATGTTAGTGAAAGAACTATGGCATAAAAGGTACTATTGTATTTTTGCAAAATACAGTGTTTCCCACCCATAACCACCAACTGTTTATATTTTGCACCATTTGCTTTATCATTATCTCTACCTATTGATTTATTCATGTATCTCTACATAGATATAGGTATAGAATATCTATCTATCTATCTATCTATCTATCTATCTAGAGGGACATATATATAAGTGTGTATTTCCTAAAACCAAGGGCATTATTTTATACAGCCACAGTACAATTACCAAAATTAGAAAATTTAATATTGATAGATCACTGTTATCTAATCCATAGTCCACATTTAAATTTTATCAATTGTTTCCTCCCTCTCTTTTCAAACCCATAAAGGATATGGATGTGTATTTTTTTTTTAATCTCCAAAGGAGATTCTAGTGGGTGGTCTTAGTCTAGAATAATGTAAATATTTGGAGACAGACAGATGCAAGGTCAAATCGCAGCTTTGTCATTGGTCACAAGATAACCTTTGGCAAATGACTTTGACTCTTTATGTTTTAATTTCCTCATTAATAAAAATGAGAGTATTATTAGCTACATCATAGGATGGAAAAAAAAAGTGCCAAGGTTCTCAGCACATATTAGATTTGTTCTCCTTCACTCCTTATAATTATCAAATACTCACATAGAACATGTTCATACTACTTTGCTCCACTCCAGTGAACTGCCTAGGGAAGCAATTCAATAGAAATTCAACCTTGCTTTACCAAGGCAGCAGTCACTTATTTGGGGTATCATTTGGAGTTTATTTCATGAATTAGAACCCACAGGAGCCGGTTAGCTTTTGTCTTGTTCCCTGCTCTCAAAGGACACCAGCTTTCTCGCATTCAAAAGCAACAGGGAACTGACAAGGGTGGGAATATGAATGGTGAGAAAGTCAAGCTTGTTCTTGCCCTTTTGTACTTATCAAATAGCATCATCCTACAAACAGGAAGATGGCTTTTCATGGTGTTGTTGGATAAGTTCTAAAAGGAAGCACAGGCTCAACTTCCTCATTGGGTCTTTCATTATAATTCCATTTAAATGTAAGCTAACAGAAGACAATTCTTACTGCTTTTTTTTTCTTACTATTAAATATACCCCCAGGATTATCTGCTATTAATCTGCTATTCCATCATACCTCATTAGAGATGAAGGGGTTTGCTCTGCCAGAGATTTCATTCAAGGTGACTTTATTAATTTTTGCAGCTTTTGTCATTTTCCTTATACCTTGATGAGGACATCACTAAATAACCTTTTTTGTAATACATAAACATTTAGTTAAGAAGTCCCTAAGCAACTTGGTCCAATTTATCAACAGCTACCAGATTTTTGAATGCCTTTGATCTATTATTTACTGTGCTTTATTGGGATTTTTAAAACCTGGTAAATAATTCCTGGCACATTGCTTCAGTCTGGTTCTAGTAAGTATGAGTCCATTCACATACATGTGTGTTCAGATTGCACAATACATAGCAACATCTCAGGCTTATCGCCAGGCTTCATTGCTGGGAGATACACAGGGATCCCTGGGACGAACCTGACTTCTGTTTGTGGTCATAAAGGGCAATATAGATAAATGTAGCTGGACTGGTCATAATGTCACTAACAGATCTCCTTAGCAGTTGAGACAAAAACTCAAGCCAATCCTGTCACCTAAATTTGTATAAATTTTAATGAAGCAGATGTTACTGTCAATGCTGATCCAGTCTAAAAGTCAAAGATCTTTATGCCCTGGCTAATTTCACAAAGTCACAAATTGAAACCAAAAAAGAACTCAAAAGACCTGAACTTTCACACAAAAATTTCACAGGATCAAGACAGAGTGGCAGATGAGCTTTGATGCCAATTGTTTTTATTCTGTCCTAATGTATCTTGAGGCCATAACCCTGCCTTGGTCCTGAACACAGTACGGTTACGTACAGAAGTCAGTTTCCTCTTTTCCCTTACAAACACTACAGAATAGCCTAAAGCATCCTTGAGGAGACCCTTGTTAAGATCCATGGTTCTATTACCCCCATCCCGAGTCATGTTTCACACTTCAGAGTTTGTATTACATGGCCAATAATTTGCTTTATTCTAAACCGAAGCTATACTACATGCCCGAGGTGAAAAGTTTAACTGTTTGCATCGCTGGTCATGGTTTAGCATTATATTTATAAACCATGTGTTTCTTCTAAGGGAGACTGTAACACTTTTACAGGTAAAAGCCAAAAGTCACATCATCAATAAAGTTTTCAAACAATTACAACTTTCAGCAGTGATCTGTACTACAGATTTCAAGTCATCTGCAATATTGTGTAATATCATTGGGTAAAGCCAGTTGAGATTAAATATTTTGCCAAGTGATAAGTATAAACTTATTCTAATCACCAGTGAACTAGAAGCTTGATATTTTATTTATTTATTTATTTATTGACATCTATTCCTTTTTTGAGAAACAGTGTGAGCAGGGAAGGACAGAGAAAGAGGGAGACACAGAATTCGAAGCAGGCTCCAGGCTCTGAGCTGTCAGCACAGAGCTTGATGCGCGGCTTGAACTCACGGATTGTGGGATCATGACCTGAGCCGAAGTCGGATGCCTAACTGATTGAGCCACCCAGGTGCCCTGAAGCTTGATATTTTAAATTCCCGAACTTTCAGTTCTATCCGGGACATTTTTAACCATTGTGTGACTTTTTATTTATTCTTAGGCACACTGTAATAATGGAACATATAGACTCTCAGAAACAAGTGATTTATTTGAGCCACCTGCTTTTTCTTTGAATAGCTACAATGCTTTTACTAACCTGCAAACCCTAGAATATGTAGAACATATAATAAAGAAGAAAATTAAAATATAATAAAAATAATCTTTTCTTCCTTTATCCGTTTTGAAGGTTTTTCTCCCGCCCTTGCAAAATCAGAGCACAATAGATAATTTGCTAAGCAAAAGCAACGCCAAATCAATCTCCTAAATTGCTTTTTCTACAAAAAAGTAAATTCTCTTAAATTTTAAATAAATGACTGTTTAGACTCAAGGGTATTTAGTCACATCTGAGCAATTTTATCCTAAAGACAACGTTTTAGAATCTTGACTAAGGCAAGGTACCAGTTGCAGCTGTGAATTAAACTATCCAGAACAGTCTGAGGAAAAACACAAAGATTACATCAGCGAACCCTAGCTTTCAGAATACTATAAAATTTTAAGGCCAGAAAACTTTTATATTTACAAGAAATGTTTTGAAAGTAAGTGGAAGCTCTAAAATTCAAGAAACATCATTTTGAGTTTCAAATTGCCCTCTGGTGAAAAGGGCACTCTGTTTAGAACTTTGTGCCTTAATATTTGTTAGATGAGCTCATTCCAAGTTCTGGATGGACCAAACAAGCTGTTAGCTGATTGCGTTCTCTCTTTTAGAGAAGCCACAGAATGCCTGCCACATCCACAGACTTCAGCTCATCACATGTGACCGAAGCATAGCTCACTGGATGTCTTACCCAAAAGAAGTCCATCCATAGGGTGGCCAGTAGTCTATGAGGTAATCTGATGATAAGTCTGCCAAGGGCTCAACCAAGTCTTGAAAGTTTTTCTTTTGGGACGTGCCTTTGTATTACCTGCAAAAGTCAGAAGCAGCCACTGGTAAGTTTGAAGCATTTTAGATGACTCTCATCTATTAAGTAAAATAAGACATAGCATCTGAGTATCCGTGGAAAGTAGGGGCCTCTGCACTCCACAGTAAGGGAATCCTCACCACAGCAAGTCTTTTTTCCCCGACTTACTATCATTTGTAATAAAGAACTTTGTGGTTTGGTATGCAGACTTGGTATACAGAAAGAGGACATATGTATAAAGTATACACGTTATAAAACAATAATATAATAAATACTGTGAAGCCATCACCCAACCAAGAAATAAAATATTTGTCTGTACTCATGTATTTCCCCTCATTCTCTTCCCCACCTCCTGTCCAGATCAACTCTAGTCACTATCCTAAACTTTGTGTTTATCATTCCCTTAATTTTTCCCTAGTTTCCCAAGGGATTTATTTTTAAGTCAACAATAGGTATTGGATCTTGTCCAACGGTTTTTCTGCATCTATCAAAATTACTGTATTTTTTCCTCTTTTTGCTAACAATGTGATGAATTATTTTCTATATGCTAAAGCAACACTGCACTCCTTTCCAAAATAACTCTAAATGTGTTGGGTTATTTCCTTGAGGATTTCTGCATCTATGCATATGTGACAAAGTGGACTTGAAGTTTTCTTTTCTGAAACGCCCTGGACAGGGTTTGGTATCAGAGTTAACGCTGGCCTTGTAAAAGGAGTTAGATGTTTTCTTTGTTTCCCTATTCTAGGAAAGATTTTGTTTAAGATATTAATGAGTCTTACCTCAATGCTTGGTTTTGTTTTTTTTTTTAGTGAGTCCTTCTGGGCATGCAATTTTCTTTGTAGAGAGGCTTTTGTTGTTCCTGTTTCATTACAGTTTAATTTCTTTAACAGAAAATAGACTATTCAGGTTTCTTATTTTCTCCTGTTTCAGTCTATATATTTCACGTAAATTTTAAAATTTACTGGCATACAGTTGTACACGATATAATTTTTTGATGTCTGTGGGATCTTGATATTGATGATTTTTATTTCCCTTAGTTTTTTTTCTTGATCAGTATTGCTAAATACATATTTATCAATATTAGTAGTATTGATTTTCTCTGGCATTTGTTTTCAATTTCATTAATCTCTATTTTTTTTTGTAATATATTTCCTTTCTTCTATATTGACTTAAATTTGCTTGTTTTAATCTAATTTATATGGATGCCTATATAATAAAATTTCAGACTTTCTTTTCTTCTAATATATACACTTAAGACAATAAATTTCCCTCTTAGCACTGCATCAGCTGAATCCTATATTTTGATGTCATATTTTTATTATCTCTTATTTTTTAAATATTTTTTTGAATTTTTATTGTGATTTCACCTTTGACACATGGGTAATTTAGAAATGCATTGCTGTTTTTTCCAGCAGGCTGCTGCTGGAAAGCCCGTGACCATGGAAGAACTTTGGGATGAACAGACTGCTCCAGCTCCCAAATTTACTGCTATACAACCCAAAGGTGCAGCCTAGTCTAAATGTCTGCAGATGTCTGGTGTGCCTATTCAGCAGTTCCCTAGTAAAGACTGAACACTCAGCCTGCCATTGAAGACTGGTCTGAGGCTGATGGGTAGGAACAACCACTGAGTGGTCTTGAGCTGTTCTTTTACAAGTTCTTTTTTTTTTTGTCCTTTTTTTATATTGAAGTATAGTTGATATGTTACATTAGTTTCAGGTGTACAACATAGTGACTCATCAAGTCTATACATTATGCTATGCTCACCACAAGTGGAGGTACCATCTGTCACCATACAATACTATTACAATATCATTGACTATATCTCTTACACTGGACCTTTTATCCCCAGGATTTATTCATCCATAACTGGAAGCCTGTATTTCCTGCTCCTCTCACCCATTTTGTCCATCTCCTCATCCTCTCTTCCCTCTAGAATCTGTTTTTCCTCTGATTCTGCATTTTGTTTTTTTATTCATTTGTCTTGTTTTTTTAGAATCCATACATGAGTGAAATCATATAGTATTTGCCTTTCTCAGTCTGACTTACTTCACTTAGCACGATACCTTCTAGGTCCTTCATGTTGTTGAAAATAGCAAGATTTCATCCTTTTTATGCTGCATAATATTCCATTGTGTGTATATACCACATGTTCCTTATTCATTTGTCTATTGATGAACACTTAGATTGCTTCCATATCTTGGCTATTGTAAATAATGTTGCAATAAATATGCATGCATATATATTTTTGAATTAATGTTTTCATTTTTGTAAATAACTAGTAGTGGAATTATTGGATCATACGGTATTTCTTTCACAAATTCTTAAACAGAAAATGGAAATAAGGGTCATGGAGGAAAAAGAAGTTTCTAAGAAAAAAGAAAGAAATGCATTGCTTATTTTCTAATCATTTAGGGATTTCCTCACTGTATTTGTGTTATTCATTTGTAACCTAACTCTACTATGATCAAAGAGCATACTTGGAAAAGTTGTGACTTCCTCTACAGTCCAAATATGGGTATATAATTTTGGTAAGTGCTCCATGTGAACTTGAATAGAATATGTATAATATAGATGTTAAGTGCTATGATCTAGCAGTATGTTAGATCACACATGCACACATACACACACACATAATAAAATTAATCATGTTCTAAATTTTGTTATCTACTGATTATTCTGTTTATTGTATGAGTTACTGATACAGTTATTTTAACTCTTCTATGATCCTGGTTTTGTCTACTTTTTTTATTCTGTCAGTTTGTTTTCCATGTTTGGAGACTATTTATATAAAATTAGGAGTGTTATTATTTTTAGTAATAATTTTTGCTACAAAGTCTACTTTGTCTGTTACTAGTATAGTCCTGCAAGCCTTCTCTTTGTCGATATTTGCATAGAATGACTTTTTATCCTTTTTTATCCTTTTGCTTTTACGTTTCCTGGTAATTCTTGTTAGTTTCATTTTTATACAATCTGAAAATCTTACTTCTAGTGTGTTTTCCCTAGAATAAAGAATTTTAATTAGAATATTTATTCCATTTACACTTAATGTAATACTAAAATACTTGAGATTATATCTACCCTCTTACTCCTCTTTTTGTCCTATCTTGCCTTGGCCTGTTGGCTAAGTCTGGCCAGCTCTAGGCCAACTCTGGCTATACTCATTTGTTTCCATATTGTTTTCAGCTGCTTTTGTATTGCAATATCAGAGCTAAACTATAAACTAAGTAATGAGCTGTTTAACTTGTGGTATTCTAATAATCTCTATATACATTTCTAATCTCATCTCTAATACATGATAAAGTTTTCTGAAAATTCTTTGATACATAAAATCTTATAGAAAGTAGGATATTTGTAGTACCTATATACAACAAACGTCTCATATTCAGAACTTCTAAAATCAATTTCGAAAAGGGAGATTAGGAAACAAACCCCAAAATAAAACGAACAAAAAATTTGAACATATATCTCCTGAATAAGGATATCCAAATGATCAGTTAGCATATAAACATGTACTCAACTTTATTAAAATAGGAAATTACACATTATAACCACAATTCCATAAAGCCCTTCTCCTAGAATGTCTAAACTTTTGGAGACAGAAAATAACAAAGAATTAGTAAGGCTATGGAGCAACCAGAATTTCTATACACTGCTGGTAGTAATATAAATCACTTTGAGAACTCTTTGGCAGTATTTACTAAAACCAAATGTATGCCTACCTTATGATCTAGCAATTCTACACATACCCAACAAAACTTCATGCACCTATTCACCAAAAGGCATGGATAAGAATATTCTTCATAGAGCTATCCATAATTAGAATGAGACTAAAAACTACTCAAATGACCATCAATAGCATAATGAACAAATAAGTTGTGCCATTTTTCCGTAGTGGAATACAAACACAATGAGAAGAAGAAAACTATAGCTGAACACAAAAAATGAATCTTAAAAATACAATATTGAGTGAAAGAATACATATTAAAAAAAAGAGTGTATATTCCATTCATATAAAGTTCAAAATCAGGAAAACTAACCTATGCTGCAAGAAGTTAGAAACATAATTTCCCTCTGGAGGTGTGTAGTGACTGGAGGGCTTTGGAGGAGGGAGTTTCTGGGTACCAGTAGTGTAATATTTCTTGATCTTAGTGCTGGTTACAAGCACATTTTGTTTCTGAAAATTTATCCACCCATACACTTGTGATTGGTGTGCTTTCTTCTGTTATGGTATCCTTCAATGATTTTTTAAAATTTTATGGACATTTACTTTGATTAAGAATACACTTCTACATTTAATAATTAAGAAATAATATGATTATTTAGATGGAAAAGTTTAAGTGTACGTTTACTAGGCAAACTAACATATTTGGTATAGTATAGTTATCAATGCAAATGCTTATGCCTAACAAAGCTTCCCCCATCTTTCATTTCCTTTCTTTACTATATTATTGTACAGTAAATTTTTGCTTTCGAGTATGAAAACCATATGCTCAAGATGGAAGGGATAAATTTTTTTTTATTGCATCTCCTTTGTGAGAAACCAGAAGTCAGTCAGAATAAATTAAATAAAACTAAAATTAAATTTATGGAGAGGGAAAATCTTAATTCCACTGTGATTATTGAATATATATTTGAATGCCTTCCTTTTGAAAATATATATCATTAAATTAAAACTCCTTATACTGTATAAATTTAGGACCCACAAATGACATAAACTGTACTCAAAAATATTTTAAAATTAAAGGGAATTGTGGGAGAGTATATTCCTAAGTTCTTAATTCATAGGAAAAAAATAAGTGTTTTCTCTTTGAAGTAATTAAGTGATTATTTGATCATCACAAAACTGAAGTGCAAAGAATCTAAATCCTCCTATTTCTTTACACTATGCAAAAGTTCATATCTATGATGAACAGTTGGACAGTAAGCCGTGAAGGCAGTTGTTTAACAAAATTATTAATTGTGACAAAATTCTTATGACCAGAGAATTAAAATTTTTATATAAAGTTTATTATTATTTACCTTTTAATATTATCTGCTACACAAATTAAGACCTTCTAAAGGAGCACGCTTTCTTATCTCACCCTCTATTCCTTTTTAACGTCTGTTTTGCAGTGGTAAGTGAACATACCATGAATTTTATTTATCACAAAGAATTCTCTTGAGCCCCTTTATAGTCAATTCCCTTCCACTACCCTAAATCACGTAACTACTGGTCTGCTTTCTATCACTACAGTGGTGCCTTTCCCAAAATCTTATCAACAAAATCACAGAGTATATAGTCTTCTGTGTCTGACTTTTTCACTTAGCATAATATCTTTGAGATTTGTGCAAGTTGTTAAATGTATCAATAGTTGGTTCCTTTTTATTGCTGAGTAGTATTCCATTATAGGAATTTAACACATTTGTTTATTCAGTCACCAGCAAATAGACATTTGGAAAGTTTCCAACTTGGAGCTATTATAATGAATATTATGAATAAAGTTGCTATGAACATTTGCATATAAATGTTTGCAAAGACAAATATTTTCATGTTTAAGTAAACATCAAAGAGTGAGCTGCTTGGGTCATATGGTAAATGTATCTTACCTTTATAAGGAACTGCCAAAATGTAATGCAAAATGGCTGTACTGTTTTGAATTCCTATGTATAGGAGTAAATTTCTTCACATACTTGCTAAAATTTTTAGAATTGCCAGGCTTTTTAAATTTTACCATTTTAGTGAATGTGTGGAATTATCTCAGTGTGGTTTAAATTTGCATGGCTAATGATATTGAACATCTTTTCATGTGATTATTTGCCATTTGTTTATCTTCTTTGATAAAGTATCTGTTCAAATCTCTTAGCCATTTTTTAAATTGGGTTTGAGGCTTATTATTACTGAGTTGTAAAAGCTGTTTATATATTCTGAATATAAATCCTTTTTCAAATATATGTTTTGCAAAAAAATTTTCCCAGGCTGTAGTTTGACCTTCAATTTTCTTAACCACATCTTGAAATTTTCCCCTCTGGTATAATGCTCTCTAATTTATTATTTCATTGATGGACTGATTGATCATTCGTTCATTCATTCATTCAGCAAATATGTATTGAACGCCTATTATGAATCACAGTACAATAAAAAATAAACCTTTCTTCAAGGTAAATTACCTTGGGTTAACACTATTTCCTGGAAATAGAAAATGCTAACTATGTCACTAGTAACCATTACATATGGCCAAAATGATGCCTGGGAGGACAAGAGCAAACAAAAAATATCTAATGGAAAGAAATGGCTTTAGGGCTTCCTGACATTATTTCTCTTATAATGGGTGATCTTTTTCTTGTGGGTCACTAGAAAATACTCTCTTGGATTAAATAAAACAACTGTTACGGGACATGGGCCGTTTCTAAGCAAGGGTGGTGGTACCTGCACCCACCAATGCGGTCTCCTTAAACCTGAGTTTCCACTTGAAAAACTGGGCCACTGTGGAAACTCCTACTGATGACACACTGTCTTCCCATCATCTCCTATGTGTGTCTTGCAAAACTGAGTCTGTGCCATGATGGCTTATCTGGTCCCATAAGCATAAGTGGGTAGCTGAATCCAACTGGTAGCTGTTGGTCAAGCAGAGTGAGTGATTTAGGCTCCAACATGTTGTGTACAAAAAGGAAAGACCCTCCTTTGTCTCAGTTATCTTACAACCTAGAAGGGAGAGACAAACAACATAGGGATTTAAAATCATGTCAGGTGGTAATGCTCTGTTGAACATCAAGCAGTGTGTGTGAGATAGAGAAGAACAGTGAGGAGAAGTTAACATTTTATAGAGTGTTCAGGGAGGCTCTGACAATGGGACATTTGAGCATAAAGAAAGGTGGCAGCAATCCATGCAGCTGTGTGCAGGAGAACTTTCTAGGCAAAAGAAACAGTGAGTGCAATGGTCCCTTACAGAAATATGTTGAGCACATTCAAGAGACAGCAAAGAGACTGACGTGAAATAGCAAAGAGATGTAGACATGAGGCCGTAAAGCTGTGAAAGGCAGATCTTACAGGACCTGGAAGCCATCTGAGATAAATGGGAAGCCTGAGATTGTGATCATTGGCTATGACTGGGATGCTGTATGAAGAGCAGACTGTGAGACCAAGGGTGGAAGTGGGGAAGCCCATTAAGCTATTGCAAGAGTCTGAACGGAAGACAAGGGTTGAGGGGGACACAGCTAGAACACTGCACTGCAAGTAGTGAAAAGTGGGCAGACTCAAGATATGTTCAAAAGGCTCGGTTTTGTTTCTGGGTTGACTTTTTAATATGAGGAAAAAGAAAAAGGAGCCAAGGTTGATTCTGATGTTTGTGATTTAAGCATCTGGGTGGACAAGTTGCCACAAATTGAAATGGGGAAAAGTTTAGGGGGGAAACTTGAGTCATTTGGAGGCATGTTTGTTTTTAAGTGCTCATTAGACATCTAACTAGAGATGGTGTGTAGACAGTTATATATAAAAATTCTGGAAAGTTTGAGAATAGCGGTATAAATTTCAGATTCATCATGGTGTGGATGATATTTGGAGCCTAGGAAGAAGTCCAAGAATTGGTAACTTGGTAATTGTTTGGTTTAATTGAGCATAAAAATTTTGGTGGATTTACAAATTCTTCAGGTTTTAATTCTTCTTAAAAATGTCATGATTTTTTAACAAAGTGGCATGGCACAAAGGGCTCTATTAAAAATATGTGGGAAGTACACAAACAGTATTCTTTGCATGTGTGCTAATAAGAAGACAACTCCAAAAATGCAGTTCTCCAAGCTAGACAAAGATCTTGGAAAATACTGTTTCTCAATTTGTTTCAAAGGAAAAAAAAAAACACAGGCTTCATTCTAAAATGCTTACATCCATGGCAGGATACGGTCCACATAAAAATGAACTGTTATTCACCACAAAACATTTTACCCAACTTAATTTTTATTGCCTTCATCACCTGTTGCTATGAAACAGAAAATAAAGTGTGCATAAATGTCACATATGCAGGGTCGCCATGACCAATGATTTGATTTACACTCTTTGTGAAAACAATCACAAAGAAATCTGCTAATAGTCAAAATATTTAGATTCAAGCAAAAAAAAAAAAAAAGGTAAAAGTTTCCAAGCTACACAAAGAAAGAGCTTCCAGTGTTTGTCTGAGGGGCAGGGAACTGAGAGCCTAGAAAGAATGGAGTATTAACTTTTCACTCTATTCTCTTTGTGCTCATTATGCATATTCCTTTTTAAACAAAATACACTATTTGATAAAATATAAATCAAGTTCAGTTAATTAAATTTAAGCCAAGCATAAGACCTTAATGGTGCTGGAAATACTGAGGTCATTAGCTACTACAGAGCCAAAAAGTCCCAATGACTTCTACAACCATCAACTTCATTGCTGTTGGTTCTATCAACCATATAAATTTTTCTCCCCCCCCCACCCCTTCCTATAGTCCCTGCAAAAAAACTTTAACTTTATTACTTTAAGTTCAATCAATTTTTCTTTCTTTGTTCCTATTCCATTAGCTCCTACGAGGATAAGCTTCTAACAAGAAAATTTAAGAACTTTAGAAAACATAAACATTTGAAGGACAATGTTTTACCATATGCAGCTCAAAATAAAAATAACACTAAGAAAAAAATTATTTCAAAAATTAAATGAAACACATGTATGAAGAAATTCACACACACACACACACACACACACACACACACACACACACAGCTTCTTTCTAGATTACCAGATCATTCTGTTGAGGACCCTTCGCAAAATGCTTTCCACACCTGCTTAGCCTATCACACAGACCAATGCTGTTCTAACTGATGCATTATAGTCATTATTTTTGTGTTAATTTCTCTCTCCTCTGCATCTTTTTCCTTTGCCTCTTCTCTAAGTATTCTGTACATACTCTTAATGCACCTCACCCTAGATCATAACTTGCCAGAAGGCTAAGGGATGGTTCAAATCATCCCAATGTATGACAACAGCAACCTGCCAATCAAAGCATGTATCATAGGGCATTAAAAGTAAGGAAAATATTTCACTATGAGTGTAATATAACAGATAAACCAGCTTGTTTCCACAGTAGATCTGTTCAAACATTGAGTGATGCTGTATTTGTATTTATTTAGGGATCTTGCCATCATTTACTGATATTAATCATCTATAAGCTTAAGAGGGGCACCTTTGTTCCTGTTCCCCTTGGCTAGAATGCCAAACCTCTTTGCATTTGATCTCCTTTGTTTCTTCAATTTTTCAAGCTAATTATTTTAGAGTATCCTTGCTGGCACCCCACGTTTTTGTCTGCAGAATCTCTTTGCTCCATTATGTTAAAATTGAATAACATGGGATTTGCAGATTAAGTTGCCACAGCAAACCTGATTGTGACACTAGGACTTAGCTTTGCAGTTCTCTTTTAAGAACTATTCCCCACCCCACTCCTACCCCAGATGTTTGTGTTTAGATGTGCGATGGGGGGAGGAGGACTTTTTTATTTTTGAAGTTTTTAAGATGATTGAGAAAGATTCTCTCTCTCTTTGTCTCTCCCTCTCTGAGTCAGAATTGGACTAGGACTTGGCCAGTTTCCCATGCTATGAGGCTCTCATAAGACAAATAAAGTCTTTTAGAGTCTTCCACAAAATGGTCTGTATATTCCTTTAAGTTACTCAGAGACTCAAAAAGAGTCAGAGCTACATATTGACTAGATTCTGAATGTCACAATAGAAAACATCTTTAAATTTCTTCTGCTAGATTTGGCCAGTTTTGGTGAGCACCCAGAATAAAAGCACTACCCAGGCCTCTTTGCCCCTATGAAATCATTTGTCGTTCTCCAAAAAGCAAAGGGAAGTTTTTTTTTTCCTTGTGAAACATATCTGGGTAAAGAACTTTAAAACTAGAACTGGATATTTCCTTAACAAGAAATTAAATCTGGTGACTATACTGGGGCGCCTGGGTGGCTCAGTCGGTTAAGCATCTGACTCCAGCTCAGGTCATGATCTCACGGTTCGTGAGTTTGAGCCCCACATCGGGATCCATGCTGACAGGTCAGAGCCTGGAGCCTGCTTCGGATTCTGTGTCTCCTCTTCCTCTGCCCCTCCCCTGCTTGTTCTCTCTCTCTCTCTCTCTCTCTCTCTCTCTCAAAAATAAATAAACATTAAAAAAATTAAAAAATAATAACTTTGGTGACTATACTAACATTTACATAAAAGGGAGAGGGAGGTTCCTTTAACAGGTTTTTTATTAAATAACATATATGACTATAATTTACTCATTTATAATTTGAGAAACAATATGTTTACATCAAAGAGAATTTTAATATTCTTTGTTTTAAATCAGCTTTATGAAGGTAAAGTGTGCAGTTCATATGTCTTATCATCACCACTATAAACACATAAGAATATACCCATCACTCGCAAAAGGTGTCCAGTGTGCCATTGGTAACCCCACCCTCTTGTGTCACTCCAAGGGTTTTTCCTCTATCCTTAAATAGTGATCCACTTTCTGACTTAAATTAGTTTGTATTTACTATAATTTTATATAAATACAATCATGAAATAGGTTATCTTTTTTGTATGGATTCCTTCATTTGGAATAATGACCTCCAGATTCATCCATTTGTTGCATGTACCAGTTGTTCTTACCTTCTTATTGCTGAGTATTATCCTATTGTACAGATATGCAACATTTATTTATCCAGTCTTCTGTTGATGAACATTTGAGCTGCTTCCAGTTTTCAGCTATGAGAAATAAAGCTGCTATGAATGTCTGTGTTCACATATTTATATGAACATAAGCTTTCATCACTCTAACATAAATACCTAGGAATGGAATGGCTTGATTGTAAGGTAAGTGTGTGTTTAACTTCTTAAAAAATTGCCTAACCATTCTCCTATACATTTGTACTATTTTCCATTCCCACAAGGAGTTTATGAAAGTTCCAAATTGTTGCACACAGATGATAGGGGCAGTCTTTAATTATAGCAAGTCTAGTGGATGTAGAATTGTATCTCAATGTGGTTTTAATTTACATGATAGTGAGCATCTTTTCTGTGTTTACTTGCCATCCATAAATCTTTGGTGAAGTCTGTTAAATTTTATGACGATATCTCTTGGGTTGTTTTCTTGTTATTGTGTTGGACATTTTTTAATATTCTGAGAAGTACTTTATTAGATATGTGTATTGCAAATATTTTTCCTAGTATATGAATTATTTTCATTCCACTAATGGTATATTTTGGAAAACAGAATTCTTACTTTTGATTACATCCAATTTATCAATTTGTTCTTTTATGAATGGTACTTCTGTTGTTGTACCTAAGAAATTTTGGTCATTGTCTTTGATGTCATATCCAATAAAACCAAGATCACAAAATTTTCTCCTAGAAATTTTATATATTTAAGTTTTATATTTAAGTTTATAATTCATGTTGAGTTAATTTTTGTACACCATACCAGTGTGAATCAAATTTCATTTATTTGTATGTAGATATTCAATTGTTCCAATACTATTTGTTCAGAAGACTATTTTTTTTCTACACCAAAACTGCCATGACACTTTTCTTAAAACTCAACTATCCATATTTCTGGACTCTTTATTATGTCCCATAATATATCTGTATTTACACAATTAGTACAGTGTATTGATTACTATAGATTTACAACAAGTCCTGAAGTCATGTACTGTGTGTCTTCCAATTTTATTATTCTTTCCAACATTGTTTGACCTAGTCTAGCCTTTTGCATTTCAATACAAATTTTAGAATTAGCTTGCAAATTCTACAAAAATGTCTGCTGAGATTTAAAAAAAAAATTTAACATTTATTTATTTTTGAGACAGAGAGAGACAGAGCATCAATGGGGGAGGGGCAGAGAGAGAGGGAGACACAGAATCGGAAGCAGGCTCCAGGCTCTGAGCTGTCAGCCCAGAGCCCGACGCCAGGCTCGAACTCATGGACCTCGAGATCGTGACCTGAGGTGAAGTCGGACGCTTAACCGACTGAGCCACCCAGGCACCCCTGGGATTTTGATTGAGATTACTTTGAACCTATTGACCATTGTGGGAGAAAGGGAGGAGTGACATCTTAACAATATTAAATCTCTGATCCATAAACATAGTATATCTCTCCATTTATTGAGGTCTTCCGTAATTTTTCTCAACAATGTTTTGTATTTCTAATGCCATTGCTGTACCTGGGACCCAACAGTTATTCTGTCATTTTTGTTGAACTGAACTGATATAAACCTATAATGAGAAAAATCAAGCATTATCTTTAACTTTTAATAAAAGCATACAATGTATGATAGCCCTGCTAAATTCATGCCAATATTAATAAATGTTAACAATAATGTCATTTAAAATTTTATATTACTTCAAAATGATTAAATAACATCTGTTTAGACACTCTTAGCAAACTCCCAAATCAACATTCCTTTGATCTTTGGTATACTTGCTAAATGGGTTTATATTTTTAATTCCCTTTTGATCTTATTCTATTTCTCATCTTAACTTCTCTTTCCCTTGAGGACCTGATATAGAGTTTCTTTATACGAATCTTATTGTTAATTTTCCTTTCGTGTAGTCTGACACTAATAGTCACATTCTCACTCGTTCCTTTTCTTCCACCCCCAAATAGTTCCTATATCATGAATAGGTGACTCAATAACTGTTTATTATCAGACTGTCCTTTTCAGCATACCCCAATATTCAAGAACCTTAGAACTGAACCCATTTCTCCCACATATGCATTCAATACCTAAAACAAACATCATAAACTTTTTTCCTTTCCCTCACTCCAAACTTATATGTGTAGCAGGTTTACTCATATTTTAAGTGATTAGAACGTTAATGTTTTGCTTTCCTTAAACAAATTCCATCTTAAAGTGGATCACTGGCTCCTTTCTCTCATTTGGATAGAAATGATACCTCTTTATAAGTTAAAAATTTTTAAACGACTTAGTTAGGGAGACCAATGTAATCTATATAGTACATGTAACATTAGAAAAGAAATGAAAAAAAGTAAATCGAGTCATTAAGCAATGGCACTATTTTTTAATAGCAGAGAACAAAGGAAATTGGAAATTTTTATATAAAATTTTTTAACTTTCAGCATGAAAACCTTAAATTGTGAATTCTGAATTGAGAATCAGAAGAAAAAAGACTAAAGGACCGTTCTATGCATTTCCTGATTTGCTGACATGAAGGATTAGCGTGTATAGACAAACCTGAAGAACAGATCATCTGAAATAGCTATTTTAAAGAAATATTCGGTAGCATATTTTAACCAAGTTTTTATAATAGAAATCAGAAACAAATAGACAAGAAGTTAGTAGGCAAAAATTCAAGGTTTACTTGGAGTCGATTAAGTGGGAAATAAGCCTAGTTTTATAAAAGCTTTTATTTTACCTTACTGCTCTTTGAATTTTAAAGATTTATTCTTAAATTTTATTATTTTCCTTCAAAACTACTTATGGCTATCTCGCTGGAGGGCTATTTTTATGAAATGGAATCATGAGCCAACAAGATGGGCACCATCTTGCCTCAGAAGCATTTACTCCCATCTAGGACTGGAAAATTCTACTGTCATCTAGAGAGGGTGATAACATATTACAGGAAAGTATGAAACATTTCAACAAATCTGTTGAAAGCTATTTGGCAGTGGATCTAGTTAACTCAAAAATGGCATCATTGCCTATAATCCAGAGTGACATCTAATTTATCTGGCAACTAGCAGTTTTCACTCCTTATCATTGTCTATGACATTCTAAAACCACCTCAGTGTCAAAGCTTAGCTATTGGCCCAGCAGTGGTCAAGATAGGTCTTTATCAACTAATCAACTCAGGGAGAATGGGAAGATAATGTAATATTTTATGTAGCCTGTAAAGAATTAGTAAATTGTAGTTTTACGTGTAAAAGAAATTAAAACAGTATTTGTAAGGGTATAGTCCACGATTGTCTTCATCAGAATCATCAGAAGGGACTCTAGAATAAGCATTTTTAACAAGTTCCCCAAGTAATTCTCATGTACATTATAATTTGAGATAATTTTTCTGATGTTTTTGATTTCAACTTTTAGCAAATATGAAAAATACAAGATACTTCTTATAGTATATACACAGTTCACAATAAACAAGAAGGGAATTAAAGGAGGAAAAATATGCATGGGCTGCTATCAGAAGTTATCAACAAAGCTGAAACTTAAGGACAAAAGAAGAAAATTCTCCCTGTAGATTTTAGAAGCACAATAATAGCAAGCAAAGAGAAGATATAATAAATCTTTGACGAGAAAAGTTTGAAAAGACAGTGGCCAGAATCTTATATAGGACATAGAGTGGGTGATTGTAGTGGTTAATATTGGATAAGCAAGCTAAAATGATATAGGTCATGGGGTGCCTCAGTGGCTCAGTTGGTTAAGCAACCAATTTCAGCTCAGATCATGATCTCACAGTTCGTGAGTTTGAGCCCTGCATTGGGCTCTGCACGCTGACAGCCAAAGGCTGCTTCAGATCCTGTCTCTCTCTCTCTCTCTCTACTCCTCCCCCACTTATGTCTCTCTGTCTCTCAAAAATAAATAAACATTTTAAAAAACATACTTAAGTGATATAGATCATGTAGAGCCTGGCAAAGGAGTTTAGTCTTGACGTATTATTCATTTTCTTAAATTTTGTGATAACATGATATAAACCAGTTTAAGAAATGTAATCTAGCAATTGATAATTAATTATATACATCATATATTAATATTCACATATCATATATTGCTATTTATGTAATACATATGAATAGGAATGGAAAAAATAGGCTGTTCAGCCAAGTAATAGCTTCAGAAATAGTGCACTGTGGGAAGAGGGATATCTAGGCTCTGTGTGTAACAAGTACTTTTAGCATCCTGCTGTAGAGATGGAATAAATGTGAGAGGAAATCTTTTGACACTGTCCACTAATTATTCATTATACCAGAGAAGACAATCAAGAATGCACTTTTTTTCCCCATTTTTATGGAAAGGAACATAAAAACAAAACAAAATCTAAAATGTTAATTTGTGTTATTATCCATAATAAGTAACTCCAAATCTTTAGTAGCTAAGTCATTTCACAAAGGTTACCTTTCTGTTAAACGAATCAGACTCAGGAAAAGTCTTTGCTGTATAAAGATGGTATTGCAATAAGATAATAAAGTACCGGGGCATCTGGGTGGCTCAGTCAGTTGAGCGTCCAGCTTCGGCTCAAGTCATGATCTCACAGCTCGTGAGTTCAAGCCCCGCATCAGGCTCTGTGCTGACAGCTCAGAGCCTGGAGCCTGCTTCTGATTCTGTGACTCCCTCTCTCTCTCCCCCAACCCACTCTCATTCTGTCTCTGTCTCTCTCAAAAATAAACATTAAAAAAAAAAGATAATAAAGTACCAATTTTCCATTCACTTTCATATTCTGCTCTTTCCTTAACAATGTACATTTTGATTCATCAAATTGGCACATCACACATTAAATAAGATTAAGTCAAACTTTAGTAATCCAGCTGTCAAAATAAATATATTCTGAAATATTTTCTCTTGTATATTTTATGCATGTCTAAAGGAGTTGTTAGCTTCATAAAATTGACTTTGTCACCTATCTTTTCTCTTAAGGATTCTTTACAGCGGCACCTGGGTGGCTCAGTCAGTTAAGCCTCTGACTGGTGATTTTGGCTCAGGTCATGACAGGCTCCATGCTAATAGTGCAGAACCTACTTGGGATTCTCTCTCTCCCTGTCTCTCTGCCTGCCTCTCTCGCTCGCTCTCTCTCACTCTCTCTCTCTCTTTCAAAAATGAATAAATAAACTTTAACAAAATAAAGATTCTTTACAAATTCACTCTATTGTATTGTAGTAATAACACTTGCTATTTTATATTTTTAGGACCTATTGCTGCATATATTTTGGAAACTCCCTAAAGAAAAATTCTTAGCCTAAAGCACTTTAAAAATATTGAGAAATGCCTTGAGAAGTCATTATATGCACTTGAGGCAGAGCTGGCAGGGGGAACAATCAGTTGAAAAGAAAATCTATGCAAGTCAAATGGATGAGACTGTTTTCAGTAATGTATATGTGAATAAACTCCACTTATCACGGAGTTTATGCTCCACTCAGTATTTCTTCACTCAGTATGCCTGCAGCAGGTCATGTTGATTCTTCCCCCTTTCCCCCACCCACCTGAGTGCACGTGAAACTGAGGTACAAAGTACCTGGCA
Organism: Prionailurus bengalensis; assembly: GCF_016509475.1. Lineage (NCBI taxonomy): Eukaryota > Metazoa > Chordata > Mammalia > Carnivora > Felidae > Prionailurus > Prionailurus bengalensis. Next base: position 69,760,169 of record NC_057344.1, on the reverse strand, counting down.
AGCTAACTTCCCATGTCAAGGGTCTGTTTCTCTTCTATGTTTGAGGTTGTTTTCAACCCTTTAAGACCAGCAGGTACTGAAGGGTGAAGAATTGAGACCACAGGGCCATCTTGAAACAACAGGGGATGAGAGCAGGTGGATAAATGCCCCAAACTTCCTGCCTTCCAGAGGGACAGGAGTGTTCCGTATAGTTTCTCAAAGTGTTCCGCCCAAAATTAAACCCCAGTGGCAAACAGCAACTGGTAGACTTCTTATTTGCTGTCCTCGGTTTCTCTCTCTTTTCTTGTCCACTAACCTATTCCCTGAGTCCATTTTTTTTTATGACAGCAAATATTAGAAATGGAAAAATAAACAGGATAGTTGTGAAGACAGGAGGCTATTAGAACAGGTTTGCTCAAACCATCATCTATCTTTCCCTTCTCACTTTCCTATCCCCCAACCTCCACCTTTAAGGCAACTAACTTCCTTACTCTTGAATAAAAATATGAAGCTCTTCTGGAATTGGAGAAGCAGAATGTAGCACAAGCACTGGTTTGCTGAACACAGCACATTTCAAAACCTTGATAATTCAAGCCTCATTTTCCCAAGTTGAGTATATGATGGGAAATGCCTGCCTAGAATGAGTAATTTACAAAAACATGCATTTTTTTTTGCTCTAATGTCTCATTTTAATTTTTGCAATATCATGTCTGATGTTTTGCAGCGTTCTCCAAAAATATGTATAATATATAATGACAATTATGAGAAATTCTTCATCACATTTCATCACCTCTAACTTGCATTCCAAAATTACAGATTTTAAAGCTTGTTTTTCAGCACTAAAAGAAGTACCATCACTTAAATAATATTCGGATGCCTTTTTATGTGATCTAAAAATATTTTAAATCATAATAATAGCGAATGGTGAAATAACAGCTTAGCAATCACCTCATTCCTCCAGAAAAAGACCCAATTCCCATAAGCAATAGCTGGGTTCCCAGTATGCTGCAGTAATGATGAACATTTTTATCTATTGGCTGGAAGGGGCACCACCATGTGGCAGTAGTGTAAACACAGTTTGCAAGTCACTTACTAGACCAAACTTGAAATTATTATGGGAGGGGGGAGGGGAGGGGTGGCGGTGGAGAAAGGAGAGAGAGCACACCCAAGGTGGTGGGTGGGCAGAGAGAGAGAGGGAATCTCTCTCTACAGGCTCTACATCCATTGCCAAGAGCCGCTCTACAGCAGGCTCTACATCCGTCGCCAAGTCCAGGGCTGTGCTTGATCTCAGGCCCATGAGATCATGACCTGAGCCAAAATCAAGAATCTGACACTCAACCGACTGAGCCACCCAGGTATCACTCAACATTATTCTTTATTTTATTTTTATTTTTTTGTTATATCGTCTTATTTATTTATTTATTTATTTATTTATTTATTTTTAATTTACATCCAAATTAGTTAGCATATAGTGAAACAATGATTTCAGGACTAGATTCCTTAATGCTCCTTACCCATTTAGCCCATCCTCCCTCCCACAACCCCTCCAGTAACCCTCAGTTTGTTCTCCATTTTTATGAGTCTCTTCTGTTTTGTCCCCTCCCTATTTTTATATTATTCTTATTTCCCTTCCCTTATGTTCATCTATTTTATTTTTTATATGCTATGGATAACACACATCATTTCACATTTTTCATAAAAAAGATTCCATTAATATTTTATGTTATTTAGTTGTCTATTTACATCATTCAAATTCCCATAAAATAAGGCAGACATGGTATATTTAGATTAACTTTTCAGAAAAATTCTAACTCACACAATGTGTCCATGTTCAAGACTGGTGGTAAACAAAAACTCAGCTCTCTAATAATGAGGTGATCCAAAATCTCTTATGACTCTTATGGCAAGAAAACATGAATTCTGACCTATTACCTTACCATCTTATCATGTAAGAAACAAAATAAAGTTAGAAGAATAAAAACAACTGGATAATCTGCACATAGGTAGAACTGGAACTCTTACTGCTGGCTCTGCCAAGGATGTCCTTTGTTTGAGATACTGGTGCTCAGTACAAAAGTAATAAATAAGCAAACACAATTGCCTAATCTGTTCTGGGAGTCCTGGCAATAAGTATAATGAGATATAAAAATATATGAGTATTCAGCTGTAATCTCAGCTTTTAAAAACATATTTTACTTGTACTAATATCTTATCCAACTCAATAAATTGTATCTGTCTATTTTAGGCATAAGCAAAATATTTAACAAGAAATCAAGTTCATTTTTACATTTCTTTGGGCCAGCATAGCCTTTGAAATTTGATAAATAATTTGACAAAGGTGAAAGTAAATGTGGCTTGCTTTGCAGTTATCTATTTTCTGAACCAAAAAAAAAAAATTATGCAAGGAATGTTTTGACTCTAAAAAAGGTTACATTTCTCTATAATTATAGTCCTTTCTCTTGCTTGGCTGAGCAACTGTGAAAAAGAAACCACTCTGCACGTATGCAGATAAACTAAGTGCATAGACTAATAGGACGGTATGGTAGATATTAATAGAAAAGCTACATATGAAAAACTATTTTCCATTTAGTTAAATATGCTCTGAAACAATAAAATGATTACAAACTAGAGAAATAGACTTTGCAGGCATCTTTGGAGTTGTACACTCAAAAAGCATATTTGCTCTTTTTCCATTTAGCTTTTTAAGGGAAATGAATTATCATTAGAAATCCTCGAACTTCAAAACTTCTATTAAGACACCAAGTTCTGCCCATCATGAGATGCCCATCATGAACCAAGTGCTATATGACCCGCTGAGCCATAAACTGGGTGTGCCTAGCACCAACCATCACCAAGTGGGAACTGCATGTATTAGAAGGGGCTCTAATGGGAACTGAAGGCACAAGTCAGTGGTATGAATCATGGCTCTGATTCCTATGGCACAATCCCTCTTGCCAAGGCCCTAGGATGCTCTTGAAAGAGCCCCGGCCACATAAGAAGGCAGAAGGCAAAAAATAAAGGAGCAGAAAAATGCACGAATGGAACTATTGGAAATACGATTTATAGCAGGAACAACCACCAACCATTTTATAGAGCATTCTTTCCCAAAGTGCGCTACCTGGAGCACCAGCTCTGTGGTTGCTAGTAGATAGTACACGTGCACTTGCACAGATGAGCTCTGGGGGCAGTTAAGTTTGAGAAACTCTGGGTTCAACAAACTGAAGGTTATATTCTGGGGTCCTTGCATCTGCACACATTGTTTTTTCTTACCTCTGAGATTTCCAATCTGTTGGATCAGGTCACCAACTAGTTACCTCAAAAAAAGTAATTAGTACATCTCAGAAAGGTGTTTGTTACCTTTTTCCTACCTAATCATCATGTGGCTGGTGGGGCATCATAGTTATCCCTCCTTTTTTTACAATGGGCATTAAATAAGATAGGCATCACTCTGCCAAGGGTAAGTACTCTCCCCATCCCACACGCAGATGCATTTGTATTCCACGACCATCTCTGGTGATGCCCAGCCTGAGGGGCTATATGTTAAGTAGGAGCAATGTGAAAGTCATACGCCAAGATGTGCACTCTAACTGATGAAAGCCATAGTGTCCGAAACAATAGTCACTTCTTATATGCGGCAATTTTAATTTAATTTAAAAATTATTCTTTTTTCACACCAGCCATATGTCAAGTGTTCACTTACCACATGTGGCCAGGAGCTACTGCACTGGATCGTCATAGATAGTTCTATTGAACAGCACTGGACTAATGTTACACCACATGCACACACAGGCACATAGACACCTTCCTTCTGGAGGAAGCCCACTAAATCTCAGAAGCCTGAAGCATCTCATAAGGAAATCCACACCTCTGCAGCATTCCCACCTCTAACAGGCTTCAGTTAAGTGATTCTAGAACCAAGAATGCAGGTAAAAGAAAATATCCACCATCAACATTTCCAGATATTCTTGCCTCCCAAAACAATTATAAACTACAAGGGCACACATGTGCACATGCACATATATGCAAACACACATACACAAAATCCCTTTTTCCAAATATAAAAGAACAGACTGATTTCCAAAGGAATCATGATAATTAGAACTATACTGTGTCCCATGTCTTCATTGTTCCAATCATTTTTTACTCTCCAAAAACTACTTTAGTTTCCTTTGGTTCCAAACTATTTGACATACTTTAAGAAGTGAGATGAGCCTTTGGAGAACTGACCCATAGTAATTCTACCCTGAGATAATAGGGATCACCTGGACAGTCTCCAAACCACCAAATCTTACTCCTTCATGATTTATATCTTTGTTGATGAACTACATATTTTTGCCAATGAAGCTCATTCTAAAGGTTCAAGGTTACATGCTTCATGTTGTTTCTATGTCTTTTTACAATCTTCCTGCCTAACATGGTTTATATTTGGTTAATATTCCCTAAGAGAGTCAAGATTAACAAAAAGTCAAGGATCAGAGATTCCAATGAATCCAGTTCAAGAACAAGCCAGAATCAGAAATCAGAGAGAGGATTAGCTAAGGTTTCAAACCAATAATTCCCAAACCTGGCTACATGCCAGAAATAATTTCGAGCTTTAAAAACACTAATGCCTGGGCCCTATCTTTGGAGATACTGATGATGGTCTAGAGAATTGAGATTATTTAAAATCTCATCCAGTGATTTTAACATGATACATACAAAGTTCAGAACCACCATCTGAGAAAATACCTGGGTCCCAACCTGTAGAACAAGAGCTGACACACTACAACCCATTAGGCCAAATGCTCAGGGCCCAGAAACCCATTTGTTTACATGTTGTCTATAGCTTCTTTCCCCACCACAGTGGCAGAGTTGAGGAGCTGTCACGAAACCATGTGACTCACAAAGCCTAAAATATTTGCCATCTTGCCATCGTATGTGTGCGCGCACATACACACACAAATACATTGACTGTACTGACCCCAGCCCTAGAGCAGTGGTTCTCAAAATGTGACCAGTAGCATCGGCATTACCTGGACACTTGTTAAGTATGGAAATTCTTAGGTCTACCCAGACCTACTGACTCAGAAACTCTGGAGGCAGGACCCGGCATTCTGTATTTTATTTAGCTCTCTGGATGACTCTAATGTTTGCTAGAACTGTGGTTTTGTTCTCAAACTTTAGCATGTACCAGAATGAGTTGGAGTGCTTGTTAGACACAGATTGTCAGTCTCTATCCACAACTTCTGGTTCAGTGGGTACAGGAAGGGAACAGGATTTTGCATTTCTAATAAATTCCCAGGTGATGCTGATGTGCTGGTCAATAGCATCACACACTTGCAGAACCACTACCCTAGAGATTCTGATTTTGATTGATCTGAGGTGAGACTCATTCATAAAACCCACTTAGATTATTCTAATGAGCTTCCAGGTGTGAGACCTGCCTTATTTAGTTTGTGGATGTATCTGTGAGTCCAAAGCAGCAAGGAATACATAAATACAGAATCAAGGCAGCAAGGTAAGTGAAATCAAAGATGTAACTACATAGACATGTCCCAGATACTATATTAAGTGCAGAAAATATAAAGGTCCTTGCCTTCATGGACCATGCAGTCTAAAAGAGGAGGTAGAAAAAAAAACATCATAAAATATGTAATTAAAAATTGTGACAAGTGTTTTGAAAGAACACTTAATAGAAATTTTGAGAACATATAACAAGGAGCCCTGATTTAGTCCAAAGGGGCAAAGAATACTTTTCTGAGCAAGTTGACAATTGAGCCGGGAGCCAAAGTGCTATGTAGAAGTTAGCTACGAGAGGTGGGAAGTACTCCACACAGAGAAAACATCCAAGTGCCTACGGGCAGAAGAGATTTTCATGTATTTGAAGAGTTGAAAGGGAATGAGACTCGAGAGATACATAAGGGACAGGTAATGAAGGGCCCTGTAGACCAGGAGTTTAGGTATAGATTTTTCTCTTGTGTGATTCCACTCAAAACAATGAGTTGGTGCATTTGATTTCACTGGTGTATTCTGGAAGAAAAGCCCATGCTACATGAGTGAAAGCAGAAGGCTCAATTGCAAGAAATTCTGATAAGTAGACTAAAGGCAATTCTATAACTATAGAAGTATATTTGACACTGATTTTATGTTAAATTACTTGCTGTTTTATGTAAGAAGAAAAGTATATGACTTTTCCTTATTTGTTTTCAGGGCTCTCTTCCCTTGATTTCATATCTTAAAATATAGTGGGGCTCTGATATTTGACTATCTAAAGGTTTTAACCTTTCCGTCCAAATTTCAAATCAAAATAATTAAAATGGTCCACCTGCATAAATTTAATCTCCAAAGATTCAATAGGAACAGTTATTCCCACATAGTTGTCAGCAAGTAATCTAGTCAAGTTAGGTGCAAATGCTGTCAGATTATTACTGTTTGGGGAAATTATAAAGAGCTCTTTGAAAACTAAGCCAAAAAAGATGCATTTTACATATAGGAATTTTAGACACTTGTCACAAAAGTAAATATTTAAGTACTTTTTAAGGAATATGGTATTTCTTGCCTTTTCTCATGTCTTTCAATGTAGGTGCTCCTAAGAATATCTTTCTCTGGGGAAGAAGCCAAGAGGAGGAACAGCATGAAAGTTTTTTGTGTGTCTCGCGTCCATGAATACAGCCAGACCAACACTAAACCATCTTACACACCTAGAAAACTGATTGGAGGAATAACACAACAATATGCACAACCTGAACCACAGAATTCAGCAGGTATGCAGCACGGAGAGGTGAACTTGGGGAGTGAGAAGCTGCGGAAGGTAGGGAACTGCTTTTGTGGGCAGAGAGAGGATGGAGACTGGAGAATGGGGAAGAATACGGGAAAAACACCCCTCCCCAAAAGCAGCTGGAGAGAAAGTAGAAAATTGGAAACAGCCACAGGGACTAAACTAAAAAGGGAGAAAGGAGGAAGGAGAGGGTTTAAATTCCATTAAGACTGTAAACAAGGGGAGTGCAAAGTCTCCAACTCCGCAGCTCGATACCTGGTGGTACTCTGGTGGGAAGGGCGAATCCCCAGGAACAGAGTGGGGTCTGGGAGGTTCTCGGGCCACACGAGGAAAAGCAGTTCCACTGCTGGAAGGACATTTAGTAGAGACTGTTGAAGCCACCTGGTCCTAGCAGACCCCAGAAAATGGCCACATTCGTTGGTGCTAGGGCAACGTCGTTAAGGGTGAAGCTTGGTGCCAGATGTGTGTTGTGATTTTCCATAATCTCTGAAATGCTGCTGCTACACTGTCTCGCAAACATTTTCTGGACCAGGCTGGCACCTGGCCACAGTCTCAGGGCACCGGCAACAACAGGGTCCAGTGGGATTCCTGTGTGCAGACGATATTCGGCCATTGCTCATTCGGCCATTGCTCGGTGAGACCCTCCCGCAGATGGGCAGTGTGGGTCAAAGCCGCAGTCCTTCGGAACTAAGGGGACAGGGAAAAGAGCCACATCTGAGACAAAACTCAGGAGAGAGGTACTGCCTGGGGCCTGGTCACAAAGAGTGAAAAAGCAGGGAGTAGATGAAAGCTGAAGACAGAGGATGGGTGCACAATTGCTGATCTGGGAGAACAAACTGGGTATCTGGGTGGCGCCATTTTCACCACTCTGCGCATGCACATAGGCACCTATGAGCACCGCAACACTCCACCTCAGTTGGCTAGCAGTGCCATCTAGTGAAGAGCAGAGATGTTATGCTGAGCACTGCCCAACTGGGCCAACTTCACTCTTAAAGAACACAAGTCTCACCACCAGCTTAATTAATGGACTATAAAGAGCTACATAAACTGACTTCTAGGGGAAAACGAAGCAATTTCAGTCCTACCTCAATCTGTTAGCAGGTTCATCTATTCAATTTTCTTTATTTTTTTTTCTTTTTCTCTTTTACAATTCTTTTCTTTTTCTTGAATACAGAAAGAGAAAAAATCGGTTTTTTTTCCAATTTTTATTAAAAATATCTTTCTTTAATTTTTATTACTATATTTTTTTTACTTTTGTGTAAATTTTGTCAAAGTCTACTTTACTTCCATCATTTTATTTTAGTCTAATTCAGGGTATTCATCCTTTCACGTTTTCAAACAATTTCCTTTTTTTTTCTTTTTTTCTCTTTTTTATTTCTTTTCTTTTTCTTGAATTCAGAAAGAGAACAACTTGATTTTTATTTTCAATCTCTATTAAAAAGATTCTTATTTAATTTTCATTACTATATTTTTTGCTTTTATGTAAATTTTTTCAAATTGTATTTTACTTCCATCATTTTATTTTAGTCTACTATAGTGTATTCCTTTTTCAAATTTTCAAATGATTTTTTTCTTTTTTTCTTTTTTTATCTTTTTTCTCTTTTTCATTTCTTTTATCTTAAATACAGAAAATGAAAAAATTCATATTTATTTTTCATTTTTATTAAAAATATTTTCCTATAATTTTTTTTATATTCTTTACTCTGTGTGTATTTTTTCAAATTCCATTTTACCCCCATCATCTCATTTTACTCTACTTCAGTGTATTCATTTTTTCAAATTCTCAAATGATTTCCTTTTTTTTTAATCCCCCCTTTTTTTCTCTCATCTCTTAAACCACTTTCAACACCCAGACCAAAACACGTCTAGGATCTAGCATCATCTATTCGATTTGTCTGTGTGTGTGTGAGAGAGTTTTTAATTTTTAATTTCAATATTTTTTAATTTTTATTTTTATTTCAATTTTTCTACCTCATTAATTCCTTTTCTCCCTTCAAAATGACAAAACAAAGGAATTCACCCCAAAAGAAAGAGCACAAAGAAATGACAGCCAGGAATTTAACCAACACAGATAAAGCAAGATGTCTGAACAAGAATTTATAATCACAATAATAAGAATACTAGCTGGAGTTGAAAATAGATTAGAATACCTTTCTGCAGACATAAACAAAAGTTTAAAAAAAAGCCACAATGAAATTAAAAATGCTATAACTGAGCTGCAATCATGGATGGATGCAGCTGTGGAAAGAATGGATGAGGCAGAACAGAGAATCAGCGATATAGAGGACAAATTATAGAGAATAATGAAGCAGAAAGAAAGAGGTAGATGAAGGCAAAAGAGCATGATTTAAGAATTAGAGAAATCATTGACTCATTGAAAAGGAAAAATATCAGAATCATGGGGTCCCAGAAGAGAAAGAGAGAAATAGGGGTAGAAGGGTATGTGAGCAAATCATAGCAGAAAACTTTCCTAACCTGGGGAAAGACACAGACATCAAAATCCAGGAAGCACACAGGACCCCCATTAGATTCAACAAAAACCGACCATCAACAAGGCATATCATAGTCAGATTCACAAAATACTCAGGCAAGGAGAGAATCATGAAAGCAGCAAGGGAAAAATGTCCCTAACATACAAAGGAAGACAGATCAGGTTTGCAACAGACCTATCCACAGAAACTTGGCAGGCCAGAAAGGAGTGGCAGGATATATTCAACGTGCTGAATCAGAAAAAAATATGCAGCCAAGAATTCTTTATCCAGCAAGTCTGTCATCCAAAATAGAAGGAAAGACAAAAAGTTTCCCAGACAAACAAAAATTAAAGGAGTTTGTGACCACTAAACCAGCCTGCAAGAAATTTTAAGGGGGACTCTCTGAGGGGAGAAAAGATGAATATATATATATATATATATATATATATATATATATATATATACCAAAAGGAACAAAAGATTAGAAAGGACCAGAACACCACCAGAAACTCCAACTCTACAAGCATCATAATGGCAATAAATTGATATCTTTAAGTACTCACTTTAAACGTCAACAGACTCAATGCTCCGATCAAAAGACATAGGGTAACAGAATGGATAGGAAAACAAGATCCATCTATATGCTGTTTACAAGAGACACACTTTAGACCTAAAGACAACTTCAGATTGAAAATAAGGGGATGGAGAACCATTTATCATGCTAATGGTCAACAAAAGAAAGCCGGAAATTAGTCAGAGAATGACAAAAATCCTATGACTTCACTCATATGAGGACTTTAAGAGACAAAACAGATGAACATAAGGGAAGGGAAACAAAAATAATATAAAAACAGGGAGGGGGACAAAACATAAGAGACTCATAAATATGGAGAACAAACTGAGGATTACTGGAGGGGTTGTGGGAGGGCGGATGGGCTAAATGGGTAAGGGGCACTAAGGAATCTACTCCTGAAATCATTGTTTCACTATATGCTAACTAATTTGGATGTAAATTTTTAAAAATAAAAAATAATATTAAAAACAATATCTTTCTCTGGGGTACACCTTGGTGGCTCAGTCAGTTGAGCCTCAAACTTCAGCTCAGGTCATGATCTCACAGTTCGTGAGTTTGAGCCCCACATCGGGCTTGCTGCCATCAGCACAGAACTTGCTTTGGATCTTGGATCCTCCCCCGCCTTTCCCTGCCTCTACCTTGCTTGCTCTCCTTCTCTCAAAAATAAATAAATATTTTTTAATAAAGAATATCTTTCTATGGGGCTCCTGAGTGGCTCAGTCAGTTAAGCAAAGAACTCTTGATTTTGGCTCGGGTCATGATCTCATAGTTCATGAGGTCAGGCCCATGTTTGGGGCTCAAGCCAAGAGGTGGCCCACATCAACAGCATGAAGCCTACTTGAGATTCTCTCTCTCCCTCTCTCTCACTCTCCCTCTGTCAAAATAAATAAACTTAAAAAAAGAATGTCTTTCTCTGCCTCATGTGCCGTATCTCTGATGTTACATATACATGTCTCTGCTTTGTATTTGTAACATGTAGTTCCAAAAATTCACAATGGTCCTTTTTCCTCATTAATGTTATAGTTCTCTATTTATTTATTTTCTCTTCATTTATTATGTGCAACCTATTATGTTCAATCTAGACACAAGTCTTTAAACATACATATATGCATACTGTATGATTCCAACTATACGACATTCTGGAAAAGACAAAACTATAATGACAGTAAAAAAGATTGTTAGTTGAGAAGGGTTAGTGTTTGGGGAGTGAAGGATAAATAGATGGAGCACAGAGAATTATTAAAGCAGTGAAACTACATAATATTATTTATGATATATAATATATAATATAGTATACAATATAATAATAATACATATGTACCTATACGTAAAATATGTGAGATATACCATGCCATCTGGCTTGTGTTTTATTTTTCTTTACTATTACTACATACATATGTAATTACACTTTTGTACATTTATATATAATTATATATGTAATTCTTTATATGATACATACTTAACACCTATTTCATACAGAAAATAACACAATGAATAATCTTTTGCTGATGTCATTTCCATTTATACCAGTGTGTTCTTAGATTATATTCCTAGGAGTTGGAATGTTGGATCAAAGAGTAAATGAAAACATACCTTGGAAAAATAATGCCAATTTCTTTTGATAGGGATATAACAATTTTGCATTCCTGCCCATACTATATGAGTACCTGTTTCATAACAACCCTACCAACAGAATATGCTGCTAAACATATGGATTGTTACCAGTCTGATAGGTGAAAAATAGTACCTCAATACAGTTTTAATTTGCCTTTCTTCTATTATGAGTGAGATTGATTTTCTTTAAATATTTTTAAAGATCATAAACTCAATTTTCACTTCCTGTATGTCATATCTTTTGCCCATTTTCTATCTCTATTAGTTTTCCTTTGCCTATTTTTAATAACTTCTTTGTTTCTTAGAAATATAAAATGCGGGGCGCCTGGGTGGCGCAGTCGGTTAAGCGTCCGACTTCAGCCAGGTCACGATCTTGCGGTCCGTGAGTTCGAGCCCCGCGTCGGGCTCTGGGCTGATGGCTCAGAGACTGGAGCCTGTTTCCGATTCTGTGTCTCCCTCTCTCTCTGCCCTTCCCCCGTTCATGCTCTGTCTCTCTCTGTCCCAAAAATAAATAAACGTTGAAAAAAAAAATTAAAAAAAAAAAAAAAAGAAATATAAAATGCAAATATTTTCTTCACAGTGTGTGATTTTTCTTTTGATTTGTTTATGGTGATTTACCATGCAATTGTTTTTACATAGTCAAATATATCAATCCTTTCTTAAATGAGAGAGCCATGAAGTTTTAGCTGTTTTCCTAATAATGGTGATGCATTTTGGATAACTCATCATCTCTTGCCCAGGCATTACTATAAATAATGAATAATATCTCCAAAAAAAGCTAATGACTTTAGTGACCATAATGATATCACTGTTCTACCCAAAGATCAAATTACATGTGCGGCTTTGACTTCATTAGTGCTTTTTTGTTCAGCCACACACCATGATATTCTCATTCTACACCATACCCTCATTTTACTGAGTCTGTAATTGAGGATGAGAAAAGGGTGCTGGTTTACTAGCATCCACCCATATAATTAGGGGAAGTGGTTCTTGGGCTGGAGCCCAACCTCCTAATCCTTTCCACTTTCTCACACTGGTTTAACTTAGGGTTCATTGGTTTCTATATTCATAAATCACCATGCTAATGATAAAGGATTATGTTCTCTTTATTCTACTTCTTTTTTTTTTTTAACATTTATTTATTTTTGAGACAGACAGAGACAGAGCATGAACGGGGGAGGGGCAGAGAGAGAGAGGGAGACACAGAATCGGAAGCAGGCTCCAGGCTCTGAGCCATCAGCCCAGAGCCCGACGCGGGGCTCGAACTCACGGACCGTGAGATTGTGACCTGAGCTGAAGTCGGAGGCTTAACTGACTGAGCCACCCAGGCGCCCCCTCTTTATTCTACTTCTTAACAAACCTTTATTTTTGTCTTGCCTCTTGTTTGGAAACCTAACCAGGAGTTATTTGGACTTTTTCTTGCTTACTGGAGCAAAAGCACAGGTGAGAGAACAAAGATGACAAGTGCATTCCCTTCGGTACACATCCCTTTCCCACATGCAGTAAAGAACTACTAGGCAGATAACATTTTCCACATCCCTTACTCCAGCCCACCTGATAGGGTAGACTGTGTTTTCCCAGTGTCTCCATCTCTAAGCTGGATATGTAAAAGTAATGAGAGAGGTTTCTTTTCTTCTACTAAAGTTGAAACATACTATATTGTCTGACCATATGATTACAACTCTTAATTCAGTCCAATCACATACATCTTGCTTTCAATAATTAATATGAACACTTTTTAGAATGTGTTAAAAAGCTGGAGAGGAGAAAAATGAAGCAGTAAGAAGGTAGGATATTTCTATTTTTCTCTAGTCAACAATCAATTAAATGATCCATTTCCCACACCCATCTTTCTGATGACTGTTTACACTCACCCCAATGATTCTATTTTCTTTCTCTACCAAATTTGTTCCAACTCCACTTACTCTGATTTCACCCTTTCTCATATTTTCTGATTCAACATTAACCAGATGCGTCAAGAAACCCACAATATTAAATGCACCAAGAATTCCTTTACAGTGCAGTAAATATTCCATGTGTTCTGGTTAATGAAACGGGCCCAATGTGGCTAACATGATCTTTTTTACTGCCTTGGTCTTTTAATATTTTAAAAGGTTTCTCATTCACCACTTTCATAAAAACAAGTTATTCAAACAATGACTCATTGTAGTACAATTTCATTAACTAACAATTATAATTTATTCTTTTTTTATTCATAAGAACTCAACTATGCATTATGTTAAACATGTTTTATTTATTCTATAACCAAGCAAAGCATATTTTAGAAGAATTCATCAAAGCATTCAATGTATGGAAGAAGTTTTATAAACTAGAGTGCTAAGTTTAAGAAAATGTAAATCCAGGGCTGCCTGGGTGGCTCAGTCAGTTAAGCATCCACCTTAGGCTCAGGTCATGATCTCACAGTTTATAAGTTTGAGCCCCACATCAGGCTCTGTGCTGACAGTTCATAGCCTGGAGCCTGCTTCGGGTTCTGTATCTCCCTCTTTCTCTGCCCCTCCCCTGCTGGTGCTCTGTCTCTTTCTCTCTCAAAAATAAACAAACATTTAAAAAAAGAAAAGAAAATGTAAATCCACTTCTCCATTGCTATCGAAAATTCACTACACTGATCTGTCACAGGCCAAATAAACTGTTAAGAGGAATTGAGATTAAAGCAATCAAAACCTTATCCAATCATGTACACATCACTGACCAATGGAAGCTAGAAAAGAAGAACTAAATATGTCTATTGATTCTCTCATAATTGAACATCTAGAGTTCAAGAAACATTAACCAACTTACTTACTCCAATTAATTTCTTAAGTTGCAGAATTACAGACCAAAGCATAAATTCTAGACTGTAAGAAATAAAAAAAAAATTTTTAATAAAAAAAAACACCCATGGTCAAGCAATTTTGCAGTGTTGCAAGTCATTTTTACAAGTCACCAGACTTTCAGAATGTTTTTGAGCCTGAAAAGACTTGCATTTCTGTTCTCTACTGATGCCCCACCCCCAGCTATTGCCTTATCTTTTTCTCAACTCCATATCTCTTAAGGCTAAGAGAATCTTACCAGAGTATCATACAAATTTTCAAGTATGCTTGGCCTAAAACATTCAGCCATATCAATCTAAGTTGATAAGTTTCCTGGAATTTTCCACACAATTACCTCAACTTTTCACTTTACTTTGCTTCTGTCATCATATCCTTAATGTATACAAAATTGTACTCATGTTTTTTACATAGTGCAGAAATTTTTGAAAACCATAGATGGTTTAGTGGGTTGAATGTTATCCCCCCAGAAGACGTGTCCAGATATTAATCCTGGTATCTATGAACGTGACCTTATTTGGAAATACAGTATTTGCAGATTTAATAAAATTAAGGATTTTTTTTTTAAGAGAGAGAGTGGAAGTGGAGAGGAGCAAAGGGAGAGAGAGAGTGAATCCCAAGCAGCTCCCATGCCCAGCACAGAACCAGATGCAGGGCTCAATCCCATGACCCTGGGATCATGACCTGAGCCAAAATCAAGAGTCAAGTGCTCAACTGACTGAGCCATCCAGGCACTCCTAAAATTAAGGATTTTGACATGAGATCATTGTAGATTTGAGTGAGCCCTATATATAATGACTGGTGTCCTTACAGGAAAAAGAAGAGTTAGATTTGAGACACTGACACACAAGGAAGGTAAGTTGAAGATGGAACAGAAATGACTATGATAAGTCTACACACCAAAAGATATCAAGTGTTCCCAACAGCCACCAGAAGCTTAGAGGCAGAGAACAGATTCTACTTCAGAGCCTCCAGAGAAACTAGTCCTGCCAATACCTTGATTTTGGAGTTCTGGCCTCCAGAATTGTGAGAGCATAACTTTTTTGTTGTTTAAGCCACTAAATTTGTGGTAATTTGTTAGAGCAGCCCTAGGAAACTAATAAAAATAGTTAAGTAATAAGACAAATATTGGCTGCAAAGGATCTGAAAACTAATTTTAAAAAGTACCGCATTTTCTCCTTTCTACCTGCAGTTTCACTTATACAAATTTGTACATCAATACTTTCAATAGTATTCAGTTTTCAAGCTAGATGGCTGGCATGATCCTCTAAATTTTAAAAACTCCTTGGAAAATATCCTCTTATCTTCTTATTATAGCATGTCTTATCTACCAGATTGTTCCCTTTTGCTTTATCTCAAAAGAAAAAAATAGTTCCACTAAGATAATTGCCAAGGGCAAATTTGGAAAGGATATTTCCCGCAGATCTCTGATGAATGTAATTGGCAACTCAAAAAAAAAAAAAAGGATGTTTCTTGTGTTACCCAGTGCAAAAGAGGAGCAGATACCTAGACAATTATTCTGTTCTCTGTCTCTGAATTGCAGAAGAAAGACCTCGGGTCCTTGGAAGAACAATAATCCTCAAAAATTTACCTGAATAGTTTTAGTTGAGTTCTCTCACAGTCTATGCCAATTTGGGATCACAAGTGTCACTTTCTCCTTAAGCATAATATAAGTCTGGCAGTATATTCTTGTGGAAAAAAGAAGCATAAATCATAAAATATTCCTGATGCCTCCATCTTAGAATTCTTTCATTAACTTGTTCATTAAATACTTACTTCACCTCTTTTTGACTCTGGCACTGAGTTAGGTACAATGACACCAAATCATGTAAGATGGGCCTTTCCCTCAAACAGAGGAATTGCAGAATAAGGAAGTAAATTACAGTGTGTTATTAAAAAGAACTACTACAGAGATATGGACAAAATGTTATGAACACAAAAAAGAATGGAAAAGTAACTCTGCTTGGAAGGACTTAGAAAGACACCACCATACCAGGCCTCCAGGAGGGGCCAACGAGGAAGCTGTTGCCATGTGAAAAATGAAGAAGGCAGAGGGGAGTATGAGGACAAAGGCCAGAGAGTACGAGATTATCCAGGATTCTCACACACCTTGCAAAAGAGGAATGTGTGTTGTCTGGCATAAAAGGGAGAATTGGCCTTACTCAAATTAATTACAACTCATATACTTGTCATGGTGAAGATTAAGAAAGCTATTTGAATTGACAATACCAAAAGGGAGTAAAACAAACCAGAAATAGCCATGTCCAAGAAACCACCGATCTTCCTCCTGGTCCAGGTGGCAACCCTGTAGAGCCCCTGAATGCTGTTGGCTATACTCCTAAGGAAAGCCAGGGGTCACGCACCCACAATATGACATATAGATTTATACTGTTGAAGAAGAAAAAGTTCTGGAAGAGAAGAGGAGGCAGCTGTAGTCCAAGCAGAGAAAAAAATCAAGCTCTTCACTAGAGAGAGAAATTTAAAATTAAAACATTCACATTTCTTTTTTTTAATGTTTATTTATTTTTGAGAGAGAGAGAGCATGAGCGGGGAAAGGGCAGAGAGAGAGGGAGACACAGAATCCAAAGCAGGCTCCAGACTCTGAGCTGTCAGCACAGAGCCCAATGCAGAGCTCAAACTCACCAACTTCTAGATCATAACCTGAGCTAAAGTCGAATGCTCAACCGACTGAGCCTCCCAGGCGCCCCAACATTCACATTTCTTAAAGTTAAACATGTTAAATCTTTTCTTGTTTGATCACCTTCATTAACTATTGCTCAGCTCTGCACTCCCACATGCCTGTGTCTAGAGTATATACAGGCATTTCTATAAAGCAATGAAATTCGTTTTTAGACATACCTGTCTGAAACTGCAGTTGTAATGAAGGATTGTCTTTTAATAATCACCCAGGAAAATCATTTATCATTATGGTGAGATTCCCTGCTACAAATAAAATTTGGGGTTCTATTTTTGTCTTGTTCTCTTCTCAGGCTTGACACATGTCAGATATTCTCTTGGGAATCACTGGAGGTAGCCCCAACCCAAAGGGTAGTGGGCAACTTAGAGTAATTGGAGGCTAATGCCAAGAACAGGAAGTCACTTCTGAGACATAAAAGGTAACCCCCTTCTGAATAGGGGGTGTGTCCAAAAATGAAAGGTTGAGGAGAGTATCTTTTAAGAAAATGTTTAATAGTCCCATTGTGCAGTAAAAGGGAGGTTATTCAAACTTTTAATTTGTTCATTTGAAGTGTTTATGAGAAAAAGCTTCTTGTTCCTAATGATCCCTGTGGGTGTAAGAAAGGGAGCTTGTTGCTGGATTCCTCAGGTGCAGATACTTATGTCAGCTCTGACCAGTACCCAAAGCATCTGGGATCCTGGGATTGCAGTGGTTAACGAGCAGAGTTCCTGGAAATGGAGACAAAGATGTACTGATATAACTATATCAGGAAGGGCTGAATCTTCATCTACCAAAACAGGAAGTTGAAGAGGTGGTCTAATGTTCATCAATAAAAGTAACTGTAGGAACATGTCATTGAGAAATATGAAAGTAAACACCAGAAGAAACAGCTAGAAGAGTTGACAATTGCTGCCTTGGGAGACCAGGACTGAGGACAGAGAGTGTTAGGCCAAGGGCCATCCCTTTCTTTTTTAATATAAACTTTTATTATAAGTAATGAACATGCATTATTTTTTTAATGTTTAAGTTTAAGGAACCCAAAGGAAAAAAATACTGTATTGTCTTTTTAAAAATCCAGAACTTAAGTTTGATTTAACTAATGATAATTAGGTACTTTTTCCCCCTTTTTTACTTTTTTTCATTTTATTTAAATCCAAGTAAACATATAGTGTAATAATGATTTCAAGAGTAAGGAGAATTTAGTGATTCATCACTTACATATAACTCCCAGGGTTCATCCTGACAAGTGCTCTCCTTAATGCCCATTACCCATTTGAAGTACATTTTAAGAGATCCAGGGGAAGATGGCAGCATAGGAGGGTGCTGGGCTCACCTCATCCTTCTGATCACATAGATTCCACCCACACCTGCCTAAATAACCTAGAAAACAGTCAGAAGACTAGCAGAATGGACTCTCCAGAGCCAAGTGTGCACAGAAGAGGATCTACCCCAGCTAATACACCAGATCCCATCCAAGCAGCACCACAAGCCTGGCAGTGTGCAAGTAGCCCAGACAGGGGCCACACCACTCCACAGTGAGTCCTGACCCTGGGAGAGGGGAAGATAAGGTACACACCAGTCTGACTGTGGCCCCAGCGGTGGGCTGGAGACAGACATCGGGTCTGACTGCGGCCCCACCCATGAACACAAGTTACTCCAGACAGCACAGGGGAAGTGCCCTGCAGTTCTGTGCCACCACAGGGACTACCCAAAATGAAAAAATGGAAGAACTGTCCTCAAAAGAAACTACAGGAAGTAGTGACAGATAATGAATTGATCAAAAACAATTTAAGCAATATAACAGAACAAGAATTTAGAATAATAGTAATAAAATTAATTGCTGGACTTGAAAAAAGTATAGAGGACAGCAGAGAATCTATTGCTACGGAGATCAAGGGACTAAGAAACAGTCACGAGGAGCTAAAAAAAATGCTATAAATGAGGTGCAAAATAAAATAGAGGCGACCACAGCTCAGATTGAAGAGGCAGAGGAGAGACTAGGTGAATTCGAAGATAAAATTATGGAAAAAGAGGAAGCTGCGAAAAAGAGAGATAAAAAAATCCAGGAGTATGAGGGGAGAATTAGAGAACTAAGTGATGCAATCAAACGGAACAATATCTGTATAATAGGAATTCCAGAAGAGGAAGAGAGAGAGAGGGGGGCTGAAGGTGTACTTGAACAAATCATAGTGGAGAACTTCCCTAATCTGGGGAAGGAAAAAGGCATTGAAATCCAAGAGGCGAGGACTCCATTCAGAGGTAACTTGAATAGATCTTCTCCACAACATATAGTGAAACTGGCAAAATACAAGGATAAAGAGAAAATTCTGAAAGCAGCTAGGGATAAACACGCTCTAACTTATAAAGGGAGACCCATAAGACTAGTGGCAGACCTATCTACTGAAACTTGGCAGGCCAGAAAGGAATGGCAGGAAATCTTCAATGTGATGCACAGAAAAAATATGCAGCCGAGAATCCTCTATCCAGCAAATCTGTCATTTAGAATAGAAGGAGAGATAAAGGTCTTCCCAAACAAACAAAAACTGAAGGAATTCATCACCACTAAACCAGCCCTACAAGAGGTCCTAAGGGGGATTCTGTGAGTGAAATATTGCAAGGACCACAAAGTACCAGAGACATCACTACAAGCATGAAACATACAGACATCACAATGACTCTAAACCCATATGTTTCCATAATAACACTGAACATAAATGGACTAAATGCTCCAACCAAAAGACACAGGTATCAGAATGGATGAAAGAACAAGACCCATCTATTTGCTGTCTACAAGAGACTCATTTTAGACCTGAGGACACCTTCAGATTGAGAGTGAGGGGATGGAGAACTATCTATCATGCTACTAGAAGTCAAAAGAAAGCTGGAGTAGCCATACTTATATCAGACAAACTAGACTTTAAGTTAAAGGCTGTAACAAGAGATGAAGAAGGGCATTATATAATAATCACAGGGTCTATCCATCAGGAAGAGCTAACAATTATAAATGTCTATGCGCCAAATATGGGAGCCCCCAAATATATAAAACAATTACTCACAAACATAAGCAACCTTATTGATAAGAATGTGGTAATTGCAGGGGACTTTAATACTCCACTTAAAACAATGGATAGATCATTTAGACACAGGATCAATAAAGAAACAAGAATGATACATTGGATCAGATGGACTTCACAGATATATTTAGAACTCTGCATCCCAAAGCAACAGAATATACTTTCTTCTCAAGTGCACATGGAACATTCTCCAAGATAGATCACATACTGGGTCACAAAACAGCCCTTCATAAGTATACAAGAATTGAGATCATACCATGTACACTTTCAGACCACAATGCTATAAAGCTTGAAATCAACCACAGGAAAAAGTCTGGAAAACCTCCAAAAGCATGGAGGTTAAAGAATACCCTACTAAAGAATGAATGGGCCAACCAGGAAATTAGAGAAGAAATTTAAAAATATATGGAAACAAATGAAAATAAAAATACAACAATCCAAATGCTTTGGGATGCAGCAAAGGCAGTCCTGAGAGGAAAATACATTGCAACCCAGGCCTATCTCAAGGAACAAGAAAAATCCCAATACAAAATCTAACAGCATACCTAAAGGAAATAGAAGCAGGACAGCAAAGATACCCCAAACCCAGCAGAAGAAGAGAAATAATAAAGTTCAGAGCAGAAATAAACAATACAGAATCTAAAAAATGTGTAGAGCAGATCAATGAAACCAAGAGCTGGTTTTTTGAAAAAATAAACAAAATTGATAAACCTCTAGCCAGGCTTCTCAAAAAGAAAAGGAAGATGACCCAAATAGATAAAATCATGAATGAAAATGGAATTATTACAATTAATCCCTCAGAAATACAAGCAATTATCAGGGAATACTATGAAAGATTATATGCCAACAAACTGAAAAACCTGGAAGATATGGACAAATTCCTAAGCACCCACACACTTCCAAAACTCAAACAGGAAGAAATAGAAAACTTGAATAGACCCATAACCAGCAAAGAAATTGAATCAGTTATCAAAAATCTCCCAACAAATATGAGTCCAGGACCAGATGGCTTCCCTAGGGAATTCTACCAGACATTTAAAGCAAAGATAATACCTATCCTCTTCAAGCTGTTCCAAGAAATAGAAAGGGAAGGAAAACTTTAAGACTCCTTCTATGAAGCCAGCATTACTTTGATTCCTAAGCCAGACACAGATCCAGCAAAAAAAGAGAACTACAGGCCAATATCCCTGATGAATATGGATGCAAAAATTCTCAATAAGATACTAGCAAATCAAAGTCAACAGCATATAAAAAGAATTATTCACCATGATCAAGTGGGATTCATTCCTGGGCTGCAGGGCTGGTTCAACATTCACAATCAATCAATGTGATACATCACATTAATAAAAGAAAAGACAAGAACCATATGATCCTGTCAATCGATGCAGAAAAAGCATTTGACAAAATTCAGCATCCTTTCTTAATAAAAACTCTTGAGAAAGTCGGGATAGAAGGAATATACCTAAACATCATAAAAGTCATTTATGAAAAGCCCACAGCTAATATCCTCAATGGGGAAAAACTGAGAGCTTTCCCCCTGAGATCAGGAACATGACAGAGATGTCCACTCTCACCGCTGTTATTTAACATAGTGTTGGAAGTGCTAGCATCAGCAATCAGACAACAAAAGAAATCAAAGGAATCAAAAGTGGCAAAGATGAAGTCAAGCTTTCGCTTTTTGCAGATGACATGATATTATACATGAAAAACCCAATAGACTCCACCAAAAGTCTGCTAGAACTGATACATGAATTCAGCAAAGTCGCAGGATATAAAATCAATATACAGAAATCAGTTGCATTCTTATACACTAATAATGAAGCAACAGAAAGACAAATAAAGAAACTGATCCCATTCACAATTGCACCAAGAACCATAAAATACCTAGGAATGAACCTAACCAAAGATGTAAAAGATCTATATGCTGAAAAGCATAGTAAGCTTATGAAGGAAATTGAAGAAGATATAAAGAAATGGAAAAACATTCCATGCTCATGGATTGGAAGAATAAATATTGTTAAAGTGTCAATACTACCCAAAGCTATCTACACATTCAATGCAATCCCAATCAAAATTGCACCAGTGTTCTTCTCAAAGCTAGAACAAGCAATCCTAAAATTTGTATGGAACCACAAAAGACCCCGAATAGCCAAAGTAATTTTGAAGAAGACCAAAGCTGGAGGCATCACAATCCCAGACTTTAGCCTCTACTACAAAGCGGTAATCATCAAGACAGCATGGTATTGCCACAAAAACAGACACATAGACCAATGGAATAGAATAGAAACCCCAGAACTAGACCCACAAACGTATGGCCAACTAATCTTTGACAAAGCAGGAAAGAACATCCAATGGAAAAAAGACAGTCTCTTTAACAAATGGTGCTGGCAGAACTGGACAGCAACACGCAGAAGAATGAAACTAGACCACTTTATCACACCATTCACAAAAATAAACTCAAAATGGATAAAGGACCTGAATGTGAGACAGGAAACCATTAAAACCCTAGAGGATAAAGCAGGTAAAAACCTCTCTGACCTCAGCCACAGCAATTTCTTACTTGAAATTTACCCAAAGGCAAGGGAATTAAAAGCAAAAATGAACTATTGGGACCTCATGAAGATAAAAAGCTTCTGCACAGCAAAGGAAACAATCAACAAAGTAAAAGGCAACCAACGGAATGGCAAAAGATATTTGCAAATGACACATCAGACAAACGGTTAGTATCCAAAATCTATAAAAAGCTCACCAAACTCCACACCCAAAAAACAAATAATCCAGTGAAGAAATGGGCAGAAAACATGAATAGACACTGCTCTAAATAAGACATCCAGATGGCCAACAGGCACATGAAAAGATGTTCAACGTCACTCCTCATCAGGGAAATACAAATCAAAACCACACTGAGATATCACCTCACTCCTGTCAGAGTGGCTAAAATGAACAAATCAGGAGACTATAGATACTGGCGAGGATGTGGAGAAATGGAAACCCTCTTGAACTATTGGTGGGAATGCAAACTGGTGCAGCCGCTCTGGAAAACTGTGTGGAGGTTCCTCAAAAAAATTAAAAATAGATATACCCTATGACCCAGCAATAGCACTACTAGGATTTACCCAAGGGATACAGGAGTACTGATGCATAGGGGCACTTGTACCCCAATGTTTATAGCAGCACTATCAACAATATCCAAATGATGGAAAGAGCCTAAATGTCCATCAACTGATGAATGGATAAAGAAATTGTGGTTTATATACACAATGGAGTACTACCTGGCAATGAGAAAGAATGAAATGGCCTTATGTAGGAACGTGGATGGAACTGGAGAGTGTTAAGTGAAATAAGTCATACAGAGAAAGACAGATACCATATGTTTTCACTCTTTTGTGGATCCTGAGAAACTTAACAGAAGACCATGGGGGAGGGGAAGGAAAAAAATGTTAGAGAGGGAGAGATCCAAAACACAAGAGACTTTTAAAAACTGAGAACAAACTGAGGGTTGATGGGGGGTGGGAGTGAGGGAAGGGTGGGTGATGGGTATTGAGGAGGGCACCTGTTGGGATGAGCACTGGGTGTTGTATGGAAACCAATTTGACAATAAATTTCATATTAAAAAAAAGAAGTACATTTTAGTAAATCAATGTGCTTTCGTTCCTTTTTTAAAAAAAATCTAGAAGAAAAAATTTGATATCTACTTGCTAAGTGGTAAGAAATCCACAGACCTTCATGACTCAGATTCATAACCAAGCATAGGAGGCTAGCTGCTTAAGGATACTGGTCAGGGTTGATGAAGTATCTGCCTCTGAGGATATCTGCCTGGTTTTTGATCCATGTTTTCTCCTACCTGTTTGCCTTGGCCTATACAGCTGTCATTCCTGGCTTGGATTCCCTCTCATTATCTCCGTGGCTTTAGACCAGTGGATCTCTGACATGACTTAACATTAGATCTCAAAGAGGGCTTTTTCAAAATGTTGATACCAGGACCTCAACCCAGATAAGTTAAATTCAAATAACTAGGTACAAGGCCCAGGGATTGGTATGTTTTAAAGATTTCCAGATGATTCCAGTGGGCTAACAGGTTTACTAACAATTGCTATAGGCGTTTGTTTCTGCTGTGGCTCTGTTGTCTGGAATGCAGTTTAGTAATCATACCATGATACAAAGACAAAAAAAAACAAAAGAATACTTTCTCCAAGTCCCTGCTGTGTATGTTCCTATTGGTCCAGACTCACCAACAGAATTATCAACTCATCTTATGAAAAAATGTAATCTAAGCTATATTCTCATTGAAAAAAACAGCAAATTAATAAATACAAATCTTCCTATGAAACATTACTGAACATGATATGCTTGCAGAACATAATGACCTGTACTCTTCAGACTTAACTGGAAAAACATTGAAGTGGGCTTGATGCTAAATGAAAGAAAGCAGAAATATGAACAAGAAAAAAAAATGGCAAACAGCACAAATTCTGAGAACAGCAATGAAGAAAAGTCAGAACAGTTCAAAGCATTGCTTGCCCTATGTTCTCCATACGTCAGCCACTGCGGTGATACCTAAGATTGTCAGAGTCCCTCGTGAATGTATAATTCGAAACATTCAACATTTCCAGGTACTTTTTTAAATTACACAAGAAAATGTTTTTGCTTCTGGATTCACCTCTTACCTTTGATCCTTCCATTGTGGAAATATTTGTTGCTCTATCAATTGGTGGCTGTCTGTTTATTGTACCAATTTCTGTCAAAGAACTTCCATCAAAATTAGCTGTTATTCTCTTTTCCCATCAGAAAGTGACTATTTTGCAGGTGCAGAAAAAGTGTTTGGCACAATCCAACCCTTGTGAGGAAGAAAAAAAACTCTCCAAGTAGGAATAGAAGGGAACATGATGAAGGAAATAAATATGACAGCTAACATCACACTTGGTGAAAGACTACATGTTTTCACCCTAAGATTGGAAACAAGGCAATGATGTTTGCTTTCCTCACTTCTCTTCAACATTCTGGTTGTCCTAGCCTGTCAAGTAAGGTAAAAAAAAAAAAAGGTGGGGGGGATGAAGAAAGAAATTAAGCACCCACATGGGACAGGAAAAGTAAAACTTTATAGATGATCCTATGTATGGACAATCCCAAGTGTGAAGGCGGGGTGGTAGGGAGACAGAACTAAATTAAACAAGTTTAGCAAGATTGGTGGATATAAGATCAATATACAAAAGCAACTTATTTATGTGTAACAGAGAAAGAAACAAAAATGAAATTAAGAAAATTACATTCTCAGTAGCATCAAAAACAAAAAAAGGAGTAAATGTTACTAAAGAAGAGCAAGTCTTGCACACTGAAAACTATAAACACTATTGATAGAAAATAAAGAGCTAAATAAATGAAGAGACATTTCATGTTTATAGGTTATAAGTCTCAATATTGTCAAGATTGCAGTTATCCCCAAATTGATCTATATAATAAACATGGTCCCTATCAAAATCCTATTAGACGTTTTTGGTAGAAATTCACAAGTTGATACCAAATTTTACATGGAAGTGTAAAAGCCAGTCCTGATCTGTATAATGGAATACCATTCAGAAATAAAAATCCTGTGGTCTGAGTGCTTGGCCCCACCCATTCATTTGTTAAAGTCCTAATGCACAGTGTGATGGTATTAGGAGATGGGGCCCTTGGGTGTGCTTAGGTCATGAGTGTGGAGCCCGCATGAGTGGGAATAGTGCTCTTGGAAAAGAGAGCCTACAGAGCTGCCTAACGCCTACAACCATGTAAAGATACAACAAGAAGTTGGCAACCTGTAACCTAGAAGAGGGCTCCCACCAGAACCTGAACATGCTGGCACCCTGATCTCAGACTTACAGCTTCCAGAGCTATGAGAAGTAAATGTATATTGCTTATAACCTACCTAGTCTGTCATATTTTGTTATATCACCCTGAACTAAGGCAAAAAAGAATGAATTATTGACATACACAACATAGGTGAATAACAAAGTATTTATATGGAGTAAAAGAACTCAGGTCAAACAGAATGCATGTTGTGTGATTCCATTTTTATAAAATTCTAGAAAATGCCCATTGATCGTTAGAAAATAGATCAGTGGTTGTCTGAAGAAGGGGTCCAATTGAAGGGTGGAATTACAATGATATGTAGGCAATTTTAGGGCTGAAGGATATGGGTTTTTTTTTTTTGTTCGTTTCTTGTTTTTTTTTATTTTCAAATTTTAATTTAAATTCTAGTTAGTTAACATACAGTGCAATATTGGTTTCGGGAGCAGAATTCAGTGACTCATCCCTTACATACAATACCCGGTGCTCATCATAACAAGAGCCCTCCTTAGTACCCATCATCCATACCCCTCCCACATCCCTCCATCAAACTTATCTTTAAGAGTCTCTTAAGGGGTGCCTGGGTGGCGCAGTCGGTTAAGCGTCCGACTTCAGCCAGGTCACGATCTCGCGGTCCGTGAGTTTGAGCCCCGCGTCAGGCTCTGGGCTGATGGCTTGGAGCCTGGAGCCTGTTTCTGATTCTGTGTCTCCCTCTCTCTCTGCCCCTCCCCGTTCATGCTCTGTCTCTCTCTGTCCCAAAATAAATAAAAAACGTTGAAAAAAAAATTAAAAAAAAAAAGAAAGAGTCTCTTAAGGTTTGTTTCCACCTCTTTTTCCCCCTCCCATATGATCATCTGTTTTGTTACTTAAATTCCACATATGAGTGAAATCATATGGTATTTGTCTTTCTCTGACTGATTTCACTTAGCATAATACACTCTAGCTCCATCCATGCCATTGCAAATGGCAATATTTCATTCTTTCTGATGCCTGAGTAATATTCCACCTTGTTTATTCATGAACATGTTCATTGTATGTGTTCATCAGTCAATGAACATTTGGGATCTGTCCATAGTTTGGCTATTGTCGATAATTCTGCTATAAACATGGGGTGCATATACCCCTTCAAATCAGTTCAAATCATTTTTTGTATCCTTTCAATAAATACCTAATACTGAAATTGCTGGATTATAGTGTAGTTCTATTTTTAACTTTGAGGAAACTCCATACCATACTGTTTTCCAGAGTGGCTGCACCAGTTTGCATTCCCACCAACAGTGTAAGACTGTTCCCCTTTCTCCACATCTTCGTGAACAATTGTTTCTTGTGTTGTTAATTTTAGTCATTCTGACAGGTATGAGATGTTATCTAATTACAGTTTTGATTTGTATTTCTGTGATGATGAGTGGTGTTGAGCATCTTTTCATGTGTCTGTTAGCCTCTGGATGTCTTCTCTGGAAAAATTATTCTTCTGCCTGTTTCTTAACTGGATTATTTGGTTTTTGGGTGTTGAGTTTGAAAAGTTCTTTATAGATTTTGGATATTAATTCTTTATTTGATATGTCATTCACAAATATCTTTTCTCATTCTGTCAGTTTCCTTTTGATTTTGTTAATTGTTTCCTTCACTGTGCAGAACTTTTTTATCTTGATGAAGTCCCAATAGTTCATGTTTGCTTTTGTTTCCCTTGCCTCTGGTGAAGTGTTAGAAGTTGGTATGACTGAGGGCAAAGAGGTTGCTGCCTGTGGTCTCCTCTAGGATTTTTATGGTTTCCTGTCTCACTTTTAGGTCTTTCATCCATTTTGAATTTATTTTGTTGTAAGATGTAAGAAAGTTATCCAGTTTCATTGTTCTGCATGTCATCATCCAGTTTTCCCAACACCATTTGTTGTAGAGACTATCTTTTTTCCCATAGATATTTTTTCCTGTTTGTTGAAGTTGAGTTGACCATATAGTTGTGGGTCTATTTCTCAGTTTTCTATTCTGTCCATTGGTCTATGTGTCTGTGTTTGTGCCGTTACCATACTGTATTGATGACTACAGCTTTGTAACATAGTTTGAAGTCCAGAACTGTGATGCCTCTAGTTTTGTTTTTCTTTTTCAGGATTGGTTTGGCTATTTGGCATCTTTTGTGGTTCCATACAAATTTTAGGATCATTTGTTCTAGCTCTGTGAAAACTTCTAGTGGTAGTTTGATGAGGATTGCATTAAATGTGTAGGTTGCTTTGGGTAGCATAGACATTTTAACAATGTTTGTTCTTCCAATCCATAAAAACGGAATGTTTTTTTTTTCCATTTCTTTGTGTCCTCTTCAATTCCTTTCATAAGTGCTCTATAGTTTTCAGAGTACAGATCTTTTAGATCTTTGGTTAGGTTTATTCCTAAGCATCAAATTGTTTTTGGTACAGTTTAAAATGGGATCAATTTCTGATTTCTCTTTCTGCTGCTTCATTATTGGTGTATAGAAATGGACAGATTTCTGTATATTGATTTTATATCCTGTGACTTTGCTGAATTCATGTATTAGTTCTAGCATTTTTTTTTGGTGGAGGCTTTCAGGTTGTCTACATAGATTATTATGTCCTCTGAAAATAGTGAAATTTGACTTCTTACTTGCCAATTTGGATGCTTTTGTCTCTTTTTGTTGTCTTATTGCTGAAGCTAAGACTTCCAGTACTATGTTAAATGGTAATGGTAAAAGTAGATATCCTTATCTTGTTCCTGACCTTAGGGGGAATGCTCTCAGTTTTTCTCCATTGAGCATGAATTTAGCTGTGAGTCTTTCCTATCTGGACTTTATGACATTGAGATATGTTCAATCTATTCCTACTTTGTTGAGGGTTTTTATCAAGACACATGCTCTATTTTGTCAAATGCTTTTTCTGCCTCTATTGAGATGATCATTTGGTTCTTATCCTTTCTTTTATTAGTGTGGTGTTTCACATTGATTGATTTGCAAATATTGAACCATCCCTGCATCTCAGGAATAAATTCCACTTGATTGTGGTGAATAATTCTTTTAGTGTACTCTTGAATTCAATTTGCTAGTATCTTGTTGAGAATTTTTGCACCCATGTTCATCAGGGATATTGGCCTCTAATTCTCTTTTTCAGTGGGGTCCTCATCTGGTTTTGGAATCAAAGTAAGGCTCACTTTATAGAATGAGTTTGGAAGTTTCCTTCCATTTTTTTTGAAACACTTTGAGAAGAATAATTATTAACTCTTCTTTAAATGTCTGGTTGAATTTCCCTGGGAAGCCATCTGACCCTGGACTTTTGTTTACTGATTCAATTTCTTTGCTGGTTATGAGTCTATTCAAATATTCTACTTCTTTCTATTTCAGTTTTGGTAATTTGTGTATTTCTAGAAACTTAGCCATTTCTTCCATATTTCCCAGTTAGTTGGCATAAAATTTTTCATAATATTCTCTCATAGTTCTTTGTATTTCTGTGGTGTTGGTTGTGATCTCTCACCTTACATTCATGATTTTATTTATTTGGCTTCTTTCCTCTTTTCTTCTTGATAAGTCTGTCTAATGGTTTATCAATTTTATTAATCTTTTCAAGGAACAAGATCTTAGTTTTGTTGATCTGTTCCATTGGGTTTTTTTTGTTTCTGTATTCTTTCTGCTATAATCTTTATTATTTACCTTCTTCTGCTGGTTTTAGGCTTTAGTTGCTGTTTCTTTTCTAGATCCTTTAGGTGTAAGGTTAAGTCGCATATTTGACATTTATTGCTTCTTGAAGTAGGCCTGTATTGCTATATACTTCCCTCTTAGGACTCCCTTGCTGTATCCCAAAGGTTTTGGACTGCTGTGTTTTCATTTTAATTTGCTTCCATGTACTTTTTTTTATTTCATCTTTAATTCCTGGTTAACCCATTCATTCTTTAGTAGGATCTTCTTTTTATAGTTATGTTTTTCTTTAAATCCAAATTAATTAACATATAGTGTAATAATGATTTCAGGAATAGACTTTAGTAATTCATCACTTACATGTAAAATAGAGTGTTCATCCCAACAAATGCCCTCCTTAATGCCCATTGCCCAGTTAGGCCATCCCCCCACTCAACACCTCACCAGCAACCCTCAGTTTGTTCTCTATATTTAAAAGTCTCTTATGGTTTTTCTCCCTCTCTGTTTTTATCTTATTGTTGCTTCCCTTCCCCTGTGTTCATCTATTTGGTTTCTTAAATTCCACATATGAATGAAATCATATGAAATTTGTCTTTTCTGACTGACCTATTTCGCTTAGCATAGTACACTCTGGTTCCATCCACATTGTTGCAAATGTTAATAGTTCATTCTTTTTTATTGCAAAGTGATATTCCATTGTATATATACATACCACATCTTCTTTGTCCATTCATCAATTGATGGACATTTGGGCTCTGTCCAAACTTTATCTACTGTTTATAGTGCTGCTATAAACATTGGGGTGCATGTGCCCTTCAAATCAGCATTTTTGTATCCTTTGGATAAATACCTAATAGTGCATTTGCTGGGTCATAGGATAGTTCTATTTTTTTTTTTTTTTTTTTGAGGAAGCCTCCATTCTGTTGTCCAGAGTGGCTGTACCAGTTTGCATTTCCACCAACAGTGCAAGAGGGTTCTCATTTCTCTGAATCCCTGAAAACATCTGTTGTTGCCCAAGTTGTTAATTTTAACCATTCTGACAGGTGTGAGGTAGTATCTCATTGTGGTTTTGATTTTTATTCCCTGATGATGTGTGACATTCAGCATCCTTTCATATCTCTCTTTGCTATCTGGGTGTATTCTTTGGAAAAATATCCATTCATGTCTTCTGCCCATTTCTTCACTGAATTATTTGTTTTTTTTTGTGTGTGTGGGGGGGGTGTTGAGTTTGATAATCTCCTTATAGATTTTTGGATACTAACCCTTTATCAGATATGTCATTTGCAAATATCTTCTGCCATTCTGTCAGTTACCTTTTAGTTTTGTTAATTGTTTCCTTCACAGTGCAAAAGCTTTTATCTTGATGAAGTCCCAATAGTTTATTTGTGCTTTTGTTTCCCTCGCCTCCAGAGACATGTCAAGTAAGACGTTGCTGCCACTGAAGTCAAAGAGGTAGTTGCCTGCTTTCTCCTCAAGGATTTTGATGGCTTCCCATCTTACATTTAGGTCTTTCACCATTTTGAGTTTATATTTGTGTATGGTGTAAGAAAGTGGTCCAGGATCATTCTTCTGCATGTCGCTGGACACTTTACTAGGATGTTCTTTAACCTCCATGTATTTGTGGTCTTTCAACATATTTCTTGTGGTTGACTTCAACTTTTAAAGTGTTGTGGTCTGAAAATATGCATGGTATGATCTCAGTCTTTTTGTGCTTGTTGAGGTCTGGTTTATGACCCAGAATGTGATCTATTCTGGAGAATGTTCCATGTGCACTCGAAAAGAATGTCCACATGGAATTCTACTGCTTTAGGATGAAATGTTCTGAATATATTTGTTAAGTCCATGTGGTCTACGGTGTCCTTCAAAGCCATTGTTTTCTTGTTGATTTTCTGCTTAGATGATCTATCCATTGCTATAAGTGGGATGTTAAAGCACCCTACTATTATTGTATTATTATCAGTGACTTTATGTTTGTTATTAATTGATTTATGTTTTTTGGTACTTTCAAGTTAGATACATAAATATTTATAATTGTTAGATCTTCTTGATGGGTAGACCCTTTAATTATGATACAGTGCCCTTTTCATCTCTTTCTACAGTCTTTGGTTTAAAATCTAGTTTGTCTGATATAAGTATGGCTACTCTG
Organism: Prionailurus bengalensis; assembly: GCF_016509475.1. Classification (NCBI taxonomy): domain Eukaryota; kingdom Metazoa; phylum Chordata; class Mammalia; order Carnivora; family Felidae; genus Prionailurus; species Prionailurus bengalensis. The sequence continues at coordinate 69,728,592 of NC_057344.1, read as the reverse complement.
GCTTTCTTTCGATGTCCATTAGCATGATAGATGCTTCTACATCTCCTTACTTTCAATCTCTCTATATCTTTAGGTCTAAAATGAGTTTCCTGTATGCAGCATATAAATGGGTCTTATTTTTTTTAATCTATTTTGATAACTTACATCTTTTGATTGGAGGATTTAGTCCATTTACAATCAGGGTGATTATTGAAAAATATGAGTTTAATACCATTATGTTATCTGTAAAGTTGGTGTTTCTGGTGATGTTCTCTGTTCCTTTCCAGTCTTTGTGGCTTTTGGTCTTTTCTCTCCCATGCAAAGAGTCCCCCTTAGTATTTCTCATAGACTTGATTTAGTTGTCAAGAATTTCTTTAGTTTTTTGTTTTTGTTTTTGTTTTTGTTTTTGTTTTTGCCTGGGAAACTCTGTCTCTCCTTCTATTCTGAACAACAGCCTTGCTGGATAAAATCATCTTGGCTCCATATATTCCCACTCAGCACATTGAATATATCCTGCCACTGTCTTCTAGCCTGCCAAGTTTCTATAGACAGATCTGCTGCAAACCTGATCTGTCTTCCCTTGTAGGTTAAGGACTTTTTCTCTCTTGCTGCTTTCAGGATTCTTTCCTTATCTGAGTATTTTGTGAATTTGTGAATTCTTTCCTTGTCTGAGTATTTTGTGATTTGATATGCCTTGGAGATGGTTGGATTTGTTGAGTGGGAGTTCTCTCTGCTTCTTGGGTTTTGATGTCTGTCCTTCCCCAGATTAACAAAGTTTTCGGCTATAATTTTTTGAATAAGCTTTCTGCCCCTCTTTCTCTCTCTTTATCTTCTTGGATTCCTATGATACAAATGTTTTTCCATTTTAATAAGTGGATGAGATCCCCAACCTACTTTCACGATCCATTGCCTTTGTTTCCCTCTTCAGCCTCATTATTTTCCATTATCTTAACTCTTTTTTATGTTTTTAATGTTTATTTATTTTTGAGAGAGACAGAGCACAAGTCGGGGAGGGACAGAGAGAGAGGGAGACACAGAATCCAAAGCAGCTCCAGGCTCTGAGCTGTCAGCCCAGAGCCCAACACAGGGCTTGAACTCACAGACTGCAAGATCATGACCTGAGCTGAAGTCGGACACTTACTGACTGAGCCACCCAGGGACACCTCCATTATTTATCTTTAAATCACTGATTCATCCATCCTTGCTGTTATGGCCTCCATTCAGGTTTGCATCTCAGTTACAGCATTTTTGATTTTGGCCTGATTAGATTTTAGCTCTTTTATCTCTGCAGTAAGGGATTCTCTAGAGTCTTCTGTGCTTTTTTCAAGCCTATCTAGAATTTTTATAATTGTTTTAAATTCTAGTTCAGACATCTTACTTATATTTTTATTGATTAAATCCCTGGCTATCATTTCTTCCTGTTCTTTTTTGGGGTGAATTCCTCCATCTTGCCATTTTGGAGGAAAAATAATAATAATAAAATAAAAATTTTAGATCTCAGGTATGTTTTGGTATGCTTGTTAAGAGAAGCTCGAGAGAAAAAAGAAAAAATTAAAAACATAATAAAATAAAATAAAGTTTTCCTTTTCTGGATCTAAGAAAAAACAAAAGCAACAACAGAAAGAAACAAAATAAAACAAACAAAAAACCCAAAGGAAGCTAGTTCCTGTTTTCCCTAGGGCTGAAGCTTTGTAGCACTCTATGATCAGTAACTTAGTGAATGAAAGGGGTTTGTGCTGATCCTCTGGGGGAAGAACCTGCTGCTCTGATTATCAGGTGGATATGCCCCAATGGAGATGTGCCTGTAGGGCGCAGGAGTGTGGAGCTCGGTGTAATGGCTCCATTCTTCACTTGGTGGCACTGTTTAGCTCACTGAGGTGATTTTTGCTGGTGGGTTAGGGATTAAAGTGGTTTTGCCCCACTCTCTAATCTCCAGAACAAAAAGTTTTCACCCTCACAGATGCACAAAACAATCACCCCCTGTGACCCAACTACTATCAGATCCCCACTTTCACCCTGTACTTGACCAAATTGTTCACCTGACTAGACAGCACTACCCTCCTGGGTTTTATCCCAGGTATGGTTATGTTTCAAAACCCCATACTTCAGAGATTCCTGTGGGTTGGACCCACACTGAGGGGTTGCTGAACTGTGGCTAGTGCCGGATTGTCCCAGAAAACAATTGAGGGACCATGCAAAGACTCAGGGTTTATGGTAAATTGCAACCTGGTGTGAGGGTTACTGCCCTCAGCTGGCATCTTTGTTCCTATACCAGTGAATGGGGCAGCTCTATGGTGCTTGCTGGGTCCTTTACCCATGGAGAGGCCCTATCACCACTACAAAATACATTTCTCCCCATGTGACTCAGGGAATCCTCACACTGAGCTGCCATTTTCTGGGACCCTGTCCTGCATCCTCACCAGAGCACTGCCAGATGCTGATCTCAAAAAATTCAGACTCTGTCCTCTGTTTATTAAAAAAAAAAATGACAATATTGAAACCCTTTCCTTTTTCCCTGTAAATCGTTTTGGGGAAAAGTTTTCTTGGGCAATCCTTTGCACATGTTTTCATTTTTCCCCCACTCTTTCTCTCTCTTTCTCTCTAGCTCATCTCTCTGAAGTCAGGCTCCCTTCTCACTGAAGCACCTACAGCTCTTTTCTCCCACAGATCAATTCTCTACAGTTCCTAACTTCCATGGGTCATTTTTTGTAGACGTGCATCTTTGTTCTCTACTTTGATTTTTTGGGTGTTCAGAATGATTTGATATTTACCCAACTGTTTAGGGGAGGAGGTAAGCTTAGGGTTGCCCTACTCCTCCACCATCTTAACCCCTCTCTGTGTTTATTGTTTGAATTATGGTGATAGTTTCTAATATATATATATATCTGTATCTCAATTTATATTGTGTGCTTTAAATTTTTACAGTTTATTATATGTCAATTATGCCTCAATAAAGCTCTTTTCAAGAATCTTTTTAAAAAGAGAAGGTGACAAGGGGTGATAATGAACAGCAAGGGGAAAAAAAAGTCCCTAACATTCAAGGGAAGAAGATCAGGTTTGCAACAGACCTATCCACAGAAACTTGTTAGGCCAGAAAGGAGTGGCAGGATATATTCAGTGTGCTGAATCAGAAAACCATGCAGCCAAGAATTCTTTAACCAGAAAGGCTGTCATTCAAAATAGAAGAAGAGATAAAAACTTTTCCAGACAAACAAAAATTAAAGGATTTTGTGACCACTAAACCATCCCTGCAAGAAATTGTAAGGGGGACTCTCTGAGGGGAGAAAAGATGGAAAAAAAAAATATATATATATATATATACATACATATATATACACATATATACCAAAAGCAACAAAGACTAGAAAGGACCAGAGAACACCACCAGAAACTCCAACTCTACAAGCATCATAATGACAACAAATTCATATCTTTCAGTACTCACTCTAAACATCAATGGACTAAATGCTCCAATCAAAAGACATAGGTTAACATAATGGATTAGAAAACAAGATCCATCTATATGCTGTTTACAAGACACCCACTTTAGACCTAAAGACACCTTCAGATTGAAAATAAGGGGATGGAGAACCATCTATATTGCTAATGGTCAACAAAAGAAAGCCGGAGTAGCCAGACTTATATCATACAATATAGACTTTAAAATAAAGACTGTATCAAGAGATACAGAAGGGCATTTTATCATAATCAAGGGGTCTATCCACCAAGAAGACCTAACAATTGTAAACATTTATGTGTCAAATGTGGACGAACCCAAATACATAAATCAATGAATCACAAACATAAGAAACTCATCGATAGTAATACCATAATAGTAGGAGATTTCAACACCACACTCACAACAATGGACACATCATCTAATCAAAAAGTCAACAAGGAAACAATGGCTTTGAATGACACACTAGACCACATGGACTTAACAGATATATTCAGAACATTTCATCCTAAAGCAACAGAATATACATTCTTCTCCAGTGTACATGGAACATTCTCCAGAATCAACCATATACTGGGACACAAATCACCCTAAGTAAGTACAAAAAGATCAAGATCATACCATGCATATTTTCAGACCACAACGCTATGAAACTTGAAATCAACCACAAGAAAAAATTTGGAAAGGTAACAAATATTTGGAGACTGAGGAACATCCTACTAAAGAATGAGTGGGTTAACCAAGAAGTTAAAGAGGAAATTAAAAAGTATATGGAAATCAATGAATATGATAACACCACAACCCAAAACCTCTGCGACGCAGCAAAGCCGGTCATAAGAGGAATGTATATAGCAATCCAAGCCTTTCTAAAGAAGAAAGAAAGATCTCAGATACACAATGTAACCTTACGCCTTAAGGAGCTGGAAAAAGAACAGCAAATAAAACCCAAAACCAGCAGAAGACAGGAAATAATAAAGATTAGAGCAGAAATTAATGCTATCGAAACCAAAAAGCAGTAGAACAGATCAGTGAAACAAGAAGCTGGTTTTTTGAAAGAATTAACAAAATTGATAAACCACTGGCCAGTTTGATCAAGAAGGAAAAAGAAAGGACCCAAATAACTAAAATCAAGAATGAAAGAGGAGAGATCACAACCAACACAACAGAAATAAAAACAGTAATATGAGAATATTATGAGCAATTATATGCCAATAAAATGGGCAATCTGGAAGAAAGGGACAAATTCCTAGAAACATATACACTACCAAAACTGAAACAGGAAGAAGCAGAATTTAAACAGACCCATAACCAGTAAGGAAATCGAATTTGAAATAAAAAATATTCCAAAAAAAAAGAGTCCAGGGCCAGATGGCTTTCCAGGGGTATTCTACCAAACATTTAAGGGAGAGTTAACACTTATTCTCTTGAAGGTATTCCAAAAAATAGAAATGGAAGGAAAACTTCCAAACTCTTTCTATGAAGCCAGCATTACCTTGATTCCAAAACCAGACAGAGACCACACTAAAAGGGAAAACTATAGACCAATTGCTTTGACGAACATGGATGCAAAAATCCTCAACAAGATATTAGCCAACCGGCTCCAACAATACATTAAAAAAATTATTCACCATTACCAAGCGGGATTTATACCTGGGATGCAGAGCTGGTTCAATATCCACAAAACAATCAATGAGATTCATCACATCAATAAAAGAAAGGACAAGAACCATAAGATCCTCTCAATAGATGCAGAAAATTCATTTGACAAACCACAGCATCCTTTCTTGATAAAAACCCTCAAGAAAGTAGGGAAAGAAGGATTGCACCTCGAGATTATAAAAAACAACCCAACATTAATATCATCCTCAATGGGGAAAAACTGAGTTTTCCCCCTAAGGTCAGGAACAAGACAGGGATGTCCACTCTTGCCACTGTTATTCAACATAGTATTGGAAGTCTTAGCTCCGCAATCAGACAACACAAAGAAATAAAAAGCATCCAAATCGGCCAGGAGGAGGTCAAACTTTCACTCTTCACAGATGACATGATACTCTATATGGAAAACCCAAAAGACTCCACCAAAAAACTGCTAGAACTGATTCGTGAATTCAGCAAAGTTGCAGGATATAAAATCAATGCACAGAAATTGGTTGCATTCCTATACACCAAAAGTGAAGGTACATAAAGAGAAATCAAGGAATCGATCCCATTTACAGTTGCACAAGAAAGCATAAAATACCTAGGAATAAATGTAACCAAAGAGGTGAAAAATCTATACACTGAAAACTATAGAACGCTTATGAAAGAAATTGAAGAAGACACAAAAAAAAATGGAAAAAGATTCCATGGTCCTGGATAGGAAGAACAAATATTGTTAAAACGTCAATACTACCCAAAGCAATCTACATATTCAATGCAATCCCTATCAAAGAAACACCAGCATTCTTCACAGAGCTAGAAGAAATAATCCTAGAATTTGAATGGAACCAGAAAAGATCCCGAATAGCCAAAGCAATCTTGAAAAAGAAAACCCTTTTCTTTTTCTTGAAAAAGAAAAGGCATCACAATCCCAGACTTTAAGCTATACTACAAAGCTGTAATCATCAAGACAGTATGGTACTGGCACAAGAACAGACACTCAGATCAATAGAACAGAATAGAGAACCCAGAAATGGACCCACAAACATATGGCCAACTAATCTTCGACAAAGCAGGAAAGAATATCAAATGGAATAAAGACAGTCTTTTCAGCAAGCAGTGCTAGGAAAACTGGACAGCGACATGCAGAACAATGAACCTGGGCCACTTTCTTACACCAGACACAAAAATAAACTCAAATGAATGAAAGCCCTAAATGTAAGACAGGAAGCCATCAAAATCCTTGAGGAGAAAGCAGGCAAAAACCTCTTTGATCTTGGCTGCAGCAACTTCTTACTCAACACATCTCCGGAGGCAAGGGAATTAAAAGCAAAAATGAGCTACTGGGACCTCATCAAAATAAAAAGCTTCTGCACAGCAAAGGAAACAATTAGCAAAACTAAAAGGCAACCGACAGAATGGGAGAAGATATTTGCAAACGGCATATCAGATAAAGGGTTAGTATCCAAAATCTATAAAGAACTTATCAAACTCAACACCCCCAAAACCAAATAATCCAGTGAAGAAATGGGCAAATGACATGAATAGACACTTCTCCCAAGAAGACATCCAGATGGCCAACCGACACATGAAAAAGTGCTCAACATCACTCATCATCAGGGAAATGCAAATCAAAACCACAATGAGATACCACCTCACACCTGCCAGAATAGCTACCATTAACAACTCAGGCAACAACAGATGTTGGCGAGGATGTGGAGAAAGAGGATCTCTTTTGCATTGTTGGTGGGAATGCAAGCTGATGCAGCCCCTGTGGAAAACAGTATGGAGGTTCCTCAAAAAACAAAATAGTACTACCCTATGACCCAGCAATTGCACTACTGGTCATTTGTCCACGGGATACAGTTATATTTTTTCGAAGGGATACATGCACCCCCATGTTTATAGCAGCACTATCAACAATAGCCAAAGTATGGACAGAGCCCAAATGTCCATCGATGGATGAATGGATAAATAACATGTGGTATATGTGTGTACACACACACACACACACACACACACACACACACACACACAATGGAATATTACTCGGTAATCGAAAAGAATGAAATCTTGCTATATGCAACTACATGGATGGAACTGGAACTGGATTTCACTTATGCTAAGTGAAATTAGTCAGAGAAAGACAAAAATCCTATGACTTCACTCATATGAGGGCTTTAAGAAACAAAACAGATGAACATAAGGGAAGGGAAACAAACATAATATGAAACAGGGAGGGGGACAAAACAGAAGAGACTCATAAATATGGAGAACAAAGTGAGGGTTATTGGAAGGGTTTGTGAGGGGGGATGGGCTAAATGGGTAAGGGGCATTAAGGAATCTACTCCTGAAATCATTGTTGCACTAGATGCTAACTAATTTGGATGTAAATTTAAAAAAATAAAAAATAAAATAAGTTAAAAAAAATAAAAATAAAATAAACTGGTTTTGAAACACGGGTGCAATTTGCTCAAGCAGTAAAAGAGGTGAAAGGGTGCAGTTAAGAACACTTATAGCATTACATTTCTGGGGGAGAAAAACCCTGCATAAGTTAAAATTTTCTCTAATACCTCTGAAATCACACCATCTCCTTACCGCTGCTGTTGCAGCAGTTGGCTTGTAAATTCTATCAAAAAAAAAGATCAAAGAGTACTCTGGAGATACCTAGAATAGACAGTTACAAACAGAAAATGTAAAATATATGAGATTTATATTATTTTTCTTTAAAACCTTTTTTGCTTTTGATGTATCTTGTCATCAATAATGTATAATATTTCTAAATTCCTATGGAATTTGAAAATCCACTGCTAACATACATATTGTCAGAAGTTTGTAAGAATAAATTATTAAATACAAAAATACCATTTTCTTTAGGAAAAATACCTACTCAAAAATTAGGTATTGTAAATTCAATTAACAGCATCAACAACATAACTCTCATGGAAACTTCCAATTCTTTACTTGCACATTTTTTAAACTTATTTTTTTTATTTTTTAATGTTTATTAATTTTTGAGAGAGACATAGACAGAGACAGGGTATGAGTGGGGAAGGGGCAGAAAGAGAGGCAGACACAGAATCCAAAGCAGTCTCCAGGCTCTGAGCTGTCAGCACAGAGCCAGACGCGGGAGTTGAACCCACAAACCATGAGATCATGACCTGAGTTGAAGTCAGACGCTTAACCGACTGAGACACCCAGGCGCCCTTTACCTGCACATTTTTAATACTATCATTTTTCCTTTCCAACCACCACCTAAAACACACACACTTCACCATTGCCACAATATTATGTATAAACATGATGCAGTTCTTTACAGTACCCTCCATGAAAGATATAGATACTTTATAATCAACACACGTACTAAATAAATGCTGGAGTATAAGAGGTAGTCCTGATTCATATTTTGCATCTTTACACCAACTTGGCATCAATCTCTTGACCTTGGTATATATTATGAATATATCATTTTTTTAATGGAAGATAACTTTAATTGGCTTCTTAATGTACCAAATAAAGGCCACACTCTTAGCCCTGCCATTCTCAGTCTACTTTTAGTCCCCATTCACTTCTTCAGCCTTCTCTGCCTACTTCCCAAGATCTAATATTAAAATGAGGACAGAAATAAACTCATAGGAGAGAAAAAAATTATAACTCACCCTCTCCATTATTAGCTGGGAATATCCTAAGGCCACATAGGTATGAAGGTCCAGCCCTTTGTTTTCATTTCCAGGTGGTTAGATCAGGGATTGATTCTCTGTTAAAGTAACATGTCCTCAACCTTAAGCTTGTTAATTTGAGTGCCTTGGGAATGGGTATTGTAAATGGAAAAATATGAATATCTGTTCCTCGGATCTGACATAAAAACGTAATCAATTTAGGCTTTTTATTTTTGGCATGAGGCACTGATGACTCCATTACATTAAAAACTCAGATACGATCCTTGGGCAATATAATATGAAAATTTTTCTTTTAGAATGGGGTGGCTATCATGAGGGAACAACCAAGGTCTGGCTTGGAATATCTTTTCAAAAATTTTTCTTTTAGAATCATAATCATGATGCACAAATAAAATTTTCTAACATTTTGCCAGCCGATGTTCTCTGACTTAACTACTAAAAATGTGAGCATGGATCCTATAGGTTCTCATAGTAAGCTACTAGAAATCATTGTTGTATGAATGAATAAATAAATGAAAATGTTTTAGCCATATTTCTTTTTTTAAATATGAAATTTATTGTCAAATTGGTTTCCATACAACACCCAGTGCTCATCCCAACAGGTGCCCTCCTCAATTCCCCTCACCCACCCTTCCCTCCCTCCCACCCCCCATCAACCCTCAGTTTGTTCTCAGTTTTTAAGTCTCTTATGTTTTGGCTCCCTCCCTCTCTAACCTCTTTTTTTTTTCTTCCCCTCCCCCATGGTCTTCTGTTAAGTTTCTCAGGATCCACAAAAGAGTGAAAACATATGGTATCTGTCTTTCTCTGTATGACTTATTTCACTTAGCATAACACTCTCCAGTTTCATCCGCGTTGCTACAAAGGGCCATATTTTGTTCTTTCTCATTGCCAGGTAGTATTCCATTGTGTATATAAACCACAATTTCCTTATCCATTCATCAGTTGAAGGACATTTAGGCTTTCCGTTATTTGTTTTAGCCATATTTCTGAGCTTGTTTCAAGACTGATGATAACTGACTCTGCTTCTAGCCCTGGAACTCCTTTTCACCACTATTACTACTCGTCAACATCATGCAAATCCACTGATGCTGAGCCTTTCCCAGTTCTGCAGCCCATTTGGCCTCTCCTGGATTCACTTACTTCCTTTTCCAGCCTGCACAGCACGATCAATGATCTCAACTATGTTTTCACCAATACAGTCACAGTTCCTTAATTCACTCTCCCTTCCATTTAACTTGCCTTACCAGTCCCTAACTCTGATTTCAACCTTTCAAATTTATATAGACTTTCTTTGCCTAAGATTTTGAACTACTAATGTTTTTAGCTGACAGTTTTTCTTTGTTAGCTTAAAGAGAAGAAAATATTAATAGAGTTGTTTTAATAAACATGTACTGTATGTGAACAGGGTGAAAAGCACTCTACTAGACACTATATGGAATAAAAATCTAAGACACAGTCTCTTCAGGTCTCTTACTACCTAGCAGAGATCAGGCATAATAATATAAATTGCCATAGAAGGTAGACTTTAATGGTCATATTGGGAACAGCTAGTGAGAGATTCATTTCAAGTGAGGTTTTTGCTGCAGAGACCATAACATCTAAATCTCTGATTTACGACTACATAAACCCATAGACAGATGGTACCTCACAGGTTAGAAGAGCACATTTCTCTCAATCTTCGCATGAACAGAGCAGTTCTCCAAATGGCTACCTTCATTTCCACACTCTCCACATCAGTCAGACACCATCCACAAGCCCGATATTTTATTTTCCAGCAGACTGTGGGGAAAACTGTACCTTTAAAGTGTTCCTGAAGACTGAGTCAGGATTAGCTACCATTTCCGGAAAATGACAAGGGTCCTGTTTCTTAAAAGTGATTCTGCTCTGGAAATGGAAACCTCGGGTTTCAGTACAAATTGTCATATGGAGAAGTGGAAGCAGGGAATTTATAAAATCCCCATACTTTAAAAGAATCAGAAGAAAGTAAAAAAGAATAAAAGACTTCACTAAGAAGCTTTGGAGAACTAGCTTCTAAATGAACTAACTTATAACAGGATTGGCTTGTAACAGGTCAACACTTGTTCCTCCTGCAATGCTGCTAGGCATCAAGGGTTGTTTTTTTTTTTTTTCCAGATACTATTAAATTCTAAATCCATTTATTCTAAATCCATAAATGCCTCTACCTTAAAAAGAGGTTATCTTATAGCCATTAACTGCATTATTTTATGCCCCTCTCTGAAAATCTCTCAGAAATGTCAATCAATAAACTTTGATAATAAGACATCCATGGATCAAATCAATAAAAATCCCTTGATTTCCACCTCTGCTAAATCAAAGCTACTTTACTGAGCAGGTGGATCTCCGATCCTGTCTTCTTATCAGCAGACACTAACAAAGAGGAATTAACTGGTGCTCAGGGGAGTCCTCACCAAAGATCAAAGCACCTGGCTGATCTGTAAGCTGCTCTTTGAAGTTCCTCTCTGGGCCCCATCTTCCTGACAGATTGGCATGGACCACTGTCTTTCGTTTGTGTTCCTTTACCATTCCAGATACCCCTGACAAAAAATCCCCAACCACTGGCTGGTTTTTTTTTAATTTGAAATCTGTTAGCTTTTATTAGTAAGGTAATACATGTTTATTTTAGAAAAAGTAAAGAAACAAAATACAAATAGGCAAAAATAAAATACATGTTAAATATAATTCCAACTGCCCCAGAGGCAATTATTGCTAACTCTTTGGTGTACATAGTTCTAGATTTTCTGTGCCAAAAAAACCCACAAACAAACAAAAAACAAAAAACAAAAACAAGCAACAACAAACAACACTATATTGTTTTGAATCACAATATTCTAACGACTTTCATCTAACAAATATACTTGTACAACAGCATCTTTTCAAACTGCACAATATTCCACTGCATGGATACACATTAATTCATTTAACAGATTGCCTCTGGTTTTAAAAATACAGATAGATATGTCCTTGTTCTCTTATTACAAAAAGCAGTTAAAGGATATATCTGGTTAAGTATTTGCACATCTCTATTTCCTTAAGAAAATTTATATTCTAAAACACTAGATTTTTCTACACTTTTTTCGATTTGTTTAAAAAAAAAGAAAGAGTAATACAAAAAGTCATAGAATAACAAAGTTATTTGTCATATTTAAATATGGCTATGTTTCATGATTAATGATTTATTTGCAGTTTTAGATGCATATATTTTCAGAATGTCATTGAAAGTGGTTACCAGTAAATTCTTATATATTTATAGAGAAAAGGATTAAAAGTAAAAGAGAGATGGGGGGAAAACCCATATAAAGAAAGAGGAGAGTAACTGTGTAAGGAAGAAGCCATGGGTTAATTTTCAGTTCATTTCAATATTCTGACAACCAAGGTTAAAAAGTAAATATTGAAGGTGAGGAAACTCTCACCATGTGATGAAAAGAAGCACACCAATTCAAAAGAATCAAACTTTTTCTCTGGTACTAGGGATAAGGAAATTCATTCCATGTGTCTTTATATGAAGACAGTGATCAATAAAGTGTTTTTCTTCTTTACAAAGCCAAAAGCACAATACTATATTTTATTTCAGGGGAAAGATTTTTATAGGAAAAGCTAATATAGTCCAAGTAGATGTCTTTTGATCTAAGTTGCTACAAGAATTGAACCTAGAGAATCTTATTCTAATGGTCCCATGTATGGCTTCTTTCCAACATCTGTCCCTTTCATCATAAATTAGCAGGACTTCAATGGTTGGGAACTCCAGAACTGCCTGACAGCAGGAGCAACTTTTACTTTAACTCTTTCAATTTGTTCAAAAGCCTATATAACCGCTAAGTTGAGCCCCAGAGAGCTCGATGTAGATGATTGGGCCTGCAAACCTTTTAGGGTAGCTATTTTGTCAATGAGCTGCTTTCACCATAGAGGAATCTCAGGACAGTTTGAGTAGAATGAAAGGGCTTTCACAACTCAAAAGCCCTAGCCGTCACTAAATGGCCCCATGCAATAGGGCCCCACGTGAGAGTGGCAAATTGGAGATACTCACCTAAAGGCATTCACATTCAAAAATACAAAAATAGTGTGGCAGCCAGTCTCCTGGCAGAATTTGGCCTACTGGAGGCCATGTGGGACCCTTGCTGACAATAACTGATTTGGAGCAGCAATGCTTCCTATGAAGCCAACCAGAATGAGTTCGCTGTAAAATGTACAGCCAAGTTACTGGATAAAAATATTTAAAATATTCACTACTTGAATGTTGGGCTTCATTAGCCACGAAAACTTATTTTAGTTCTCTTAACAGTAATAGGCAATCTGGATGATGGGTTCCTCCTAATCCGTGATAGTACCACCACATTATCAGTACCAAGAAGCTGTTTGCTTTTCCCTTTGTTATAACTAAAGGATGCAAATTAATCTAAGTAATAACAACCAGATTGTTGGTTTATATTGATAAGAAGAGAGAACAGAACATAGCTTTCATTTATGTCCCTCTGAAATGGAGCAGAACACCATCTTTTCCATCATGATTCTTACAGAAGTATGATGAAGAATTCTTATGCACTAGAAAGGTCCTTATGCTAGGTTGCCTGGCTAGTTTAGTTGGTAGAGCATGTGACTCTTGATTTCAGGGTCATGAGTTCAAGCCCCAGGCTGGGTGTAGAGATCAGTTAAAAATAAAATTAACAACAACAACAAAAAAACTCCCTCCCCGTTGTGGCTTCCTTTACTCCTTAATTTATCCATTCTTTGATATAAACAAACTGAAAGATAGCAATATTGAAAAACAGAATAAATTTAAGGAAGAGATTTTGACTTTTAACTTTAAGGTCAAAACAAATATTTCTGGAAAAATGACCCATGAGGAAATAATCTTTGAATAAAGATGGCTTAGTTTTTTGCAGAGTTGAATCCAAGCATTCCATTCCATTCTTTCAACACTCGAGTTAACAAATGAGTCATTAAAAATGTGACTTATTTTTTTTAATTGTCACGATTTTCTTTAAACTGGATTAAAATGAGTCCTAGGTGGGTTAGTATACATTGATGCTTCTATACTACCCTTTTGAAAAAGAATAAATAAATTCACAGGAAAAGAAAAACATCAACATAGAACTTTCCTTATCTTTGTATTTGCCTCTACCACAATTTCCTTGAGTCTAGACTGCACTAATACTTTAACTACTAGCCATATGATACTGTTTATACTTAAATTTAAATCAAAATTAAAATTAAAAATTTTTAGTTAATAGTTCAGTTCTTCTATCTCATAAGCTACATATTAAATGTTCAATGGCCACATGTATTTCCTGGATACTATATTGGATTGTACAAACAGAGAACATTTTTAGCACAGAAAGTTCTGTTGGACAGCCTTGCTCTAGATAACATAAAAAGCAATTGAAGCCTTGCCCATAAAGAAAATTACATGGAACTTGCTGAGAAAAACAATTCACTCATAAATATACCTGCTGATGGAGGAGTCTCAATTTTTGGAGTTTAATTACGTGATAACTTTTTTCTTCCAACTATGCACACCAGCAACACTAGATGAAATTTGTTTTTCCAGCTGGGTAATTGCTACCTTAATAGTGTCTTACATTGGTTCCATAACCCTGTTCAGTTACTAGAACAATCTTTTTTCTGGTAATTAGGATTTTATGCTGCTTTTTTTTTTTTAACTTGAATCTCACACTTGACTCTAAGCTCCTGTCTTCCCTTACTCCCTGACCCACCCCAAGTGAGCTTTACTGTTTGAAATGGTGGGAGGGGGTGTGTTGTCTCTGAGACACCCCTTTTTATTCCTTCTTATGGACACTTGCTATTCTGGATTTGGGGATAAAATGGAAATGGGTATAGGGAGTTACGAAATTCTCCTTACGTGTCTTCACAGTGTTGGTTGAGAGGATCCCTGCTTTACTTCTAGTTTAGGCTGATTCCACCTGGTACTGGTGGCCTCACCTGATGTGGCACCCTTTATCTAAGTGGTGTACATGTGATGTTTTATGCTGGACCTCTCTTGTCTGAAATCCTCCCAGGCCGCAAGGGCCCCTCCAAGGAGCAACTCATCTCATTCAGCCTCATCATAACATGTCTTCAAACATCAGGAAACACAGCCAAGCACTTTCCTCTTCTCTCCCATAATGAGAGAGAAGAACTGAGAAGAAAAGTGTTAGGAAAGAAAAACTTTTCCCTACCCATTTATTTTAAGTGCTTGAGGGCCTGCAAATTAAACTAACAAAAGATAGATTTAACTGGAGAAATGACACACAATTTTTATTAATATTTATGTGCACAGGCGTTTACAGAAAAGAAATGAAACTCAAGGGTTAGAATCATGAGGTTATATATCCTTTTAACAAAGGAAAGAGGGTTTTGGCTTCAAGGGATGATAAATTATGGAGAAATGACTAGGAAATATATGGGGTAACTAATGGATGATAAGGGCTATTTTAGGAAGACCCGCATTTGCAAACTCATCTTGTTATCCACTGCCCATCTACAGCGAGAAGACTTGCTCTTCTCACCCTGGTGGGGGCTTAGGGGGGATAGGAAGAAACTTTCCTGAAAGGGAAACTTATGTTCTTCTTTTAGGCAGATAAGTGGAAAACAGAGAATTCTCCCTGTATCTGTTGATTCTCAGTTGCCTTTAGCTCAAAATAATTCTTATGCCAAAGTGGCATATTTTGAAGTGGAATATTCTGTTACCTTTCAAAACCATGCCACACATTTAGCGACAGAATAAGTCTCCAGAGTCTGCAGCTAAATAAATATCCAGAGGAACAGGGTGTCAGTCTCCCCATTTTTGAGACATCCCCAATCTTCATGAAGATTTTATCGAAGCTGACTCATTTGGCTCCATGGATGGAAAAGCACCACTGTCTCCTCCTCCAACTGAAGGGAGGGAGGAACTTCCCAGCCATAAATTGTGAATGTTCTCCCTCCCTCAAATTCTGGGGCAGTAGGAGGAAATGGGATGGGGGAGTAGAAAAGAGATGGTTACTAATGGTGATGGAAGGGACAAATGCCATTTGGTAAGCCCTGGAAGCCATTAATGCCTTAGGAATATTTAGTGCCTTGTTGTGTCTTCAGCTTTGAGTTTCAGCCACAATTCTGAGACTACAGGAAAAGTACATATGCAATAGATATTAAAACCAGCCTTAAATTATTGCCTTAAAATTTCCATCTTACCATAGTAAAGATTTTTTGTCACTTGAAGATATGTTCCAGAGCAGTTTCCAAGTCAGAATAACTAAAACAAGTTGCCTTTGGATACTTGATATTTTATAGTTTCAAATCTTCTGTTCTCAGCCAGCCCTAAGGGTGAAAGAGTCTAATTCATCTGGATACAGAAACAGTATAACCAACCAGTTTCTCATGGTGAGTTACTGCATGGGCTTCTTTGATGAGGAAGTTGGAGATGGAGTCAGCCAATGGCTAAGAATAAGGATAATCAATTCACATGAGAGGACAGTCCGAGGTCAAGTTCCACCTGCATATCTGAGGATTATCCCTGAATAAGTATGTATATCAGAATCAATCAACACCAACGTAGTGGTTAAAAACTTGGGCTCTAGAGTCCAACGCCTGAACTGTTAGTCCATCTCAAACCCATGTTAATTCTGTGAACCTGTGACAGTTACAGAATTTTCTGAGCCTCTGTGCAATAATCCCTAAAAAGGTGTCTTGGGGCGCCTGGGTGGCTCAGTTGGTTAAGCATCTGACTCTTGATTTCAGCTCAGGTCATGATCTTGTGGTTCATGAGTTCAAGTCCCGCATGGGGCTCAGCACTGACAGCTTGGGATTCTCTCACCCTCTCTCTCTGCCTCGCTTTCTATCTCTCTCTATCTCTCTCAAAATAAATAAATAAATATTTTTTTTAAAAACAAAATAGTGTCTCAAGGGTAATTGTGAATTGCTAATACACAGTCATGCAAATGCAAGCTTGTGTTGGACTTAAACTGTTGTTACTATTAAATTCCACACTACATTCTAACATAATTAGAATGGATTATTTTAAAGGCTTTAGAAGGAAGAGGAGGTAGAGAAGACTCTTACGAAAATGTTTCACAGACTAACTTGTGATCAGTAATTTCATTATTTAGTACACAGACTGCCCATCTTCTGGGTGGCACTATTTTCACTGCTAGATTGTGCTTCCTAATGTGATTTTTTTTTGGACACCACATCACTTTGGGGTGATATTGCTTTTTTTAAAGTCATAGTACCATGTGACACTTATTCAGATTGTATTATCCATAGAAACCACTGAGACCAGTAGGTTTTTGAAATGAGTATACTTTTTGTGATGTGCTACAATGAGAAAGTCACAAAGATTCAGATCACAAAATCTTACATAAAATACAAAGAAAAGCCTCCTTTATCTAAATGTTTTTACTTCCAACTTACTCTCTGTAACAGCACTAGAATAAAAGGAAATCTTTTAACTGAAGTAAAAATTAAGAAAATAAAATTATCGTGATGCTATTTAGAGATGGTTCCAGTGAGAGACAATTAGGTTTAGATGAGGTCATGAGAATTGGGCCCGCATGATGGGATTAGTGCCCTTAGAAGAAAAGATACAGAGAGTTTGCTCTCTCCCCTCCCCAACCATGTGAGGACACAGAAAGAAGGCAGCAATCTACAAGTCAAGGGAGTCCTCAACTAGAAAACGACCATGCTGGCAACTTGATCTTGAACTTCTAGCCTCCAGAACTGTGAGAAGTAAGTTACTATTATTTAAGCCACCCAGCGTATGGTAGTTTGTTATGGCAGTCGAAGCTGACTAAAACAGGATTCTACATAGTTTTATTATCACCAAAAGTTTTTGAGTATGTTGAAATTAATGTGTGTATTATTACAGAAATAAAGATATTATTCTGAATGTAATCCATGAACATTTTAAAATAAGTCGTAAGATTAAAAAAAAAACAATTCTGGAATTATTTATGTAGATCTGAATAAAAAGGAATAGTCATGTCCTGCTGGCTCCCTTGCTGAGGTTCATATGAGTCGTGTTGACCCAGCAAAACCTCCTCAAACTGGGTACACCACTAAGAGGGCCAGAGGAATCCCAGGCTAAAGAGATTAATTCAGAATTCACTCACCATAGTGGTTGACAAATAATTTCAATTTAAACATAAGAAATTTGTACTTTTCACATTACCATGAAAGACTGAAATAAAAATGCCAACATGATAAAATTGAACACTCAGGATAATTGTCCTTTTGATCACAATGCATGAGATTCGTGTTGAGCTACTTACTGAGTACACTGGATTAGTTAACTTTCTGACTTCAGTGTCCTCATCTGTAAAACTGAGAATAATAATAATAGTACCTGTATCACTGAATTGTCGTGAGGATTTTAGAAAAGTCCCTGGCTTGTGGCAAATTCTCAACTAAATGTTTAACGCCCTGGCCTATCTGCATATTGATTTCAGTTCATAAATAATGTTGGTCCAGAAGACTAAACATAGACTCCAAAGACTCCAAAAAAATTAACAAATCATTTTTTCATTTAGACCATACTAAATATTCAGTATGTCTTTTACAAGTAAAAATTACTTCTATGCCATGAAAACAGTATGTTCCATGGCATATGATATGGAGAATTTTTTATAGCATGAATTTATTCATCCATAGTTTTGGATGAGAGTTAAAGAAATTTAGAGAAAAAGTGTTTTAATCATCATATGTAATTAGTTTTGTCAGAATACAGAAATAGTTGAAATATAGTTTTTATACAAGTTTTATAAAACTATACAAATCTTCCCAATGATCATAAATCTGTTTTCATTACAGACTTAATGTTTGGGTTTTTTTTTTTAATTCAGGCAAATAAGATTTGATTTAATATTAAAAGAAGTTTTAATTGTTCTGTCAAGATACCATTTTACATTCCAACCACATTGCTTTTTTACTCAGTCAGAATTTCTGCCTTTTAAATGAGTATTTAGACTACTTGGAGATTGTTCCTTCTGAACCTTTTGAGTGTCCTTTTTTCTTTGGCCTCAGATAATTTCCTGACACATAAGCATTGTCCCATACTCAGATAAAGAATTCAGAAGATCCTTTACAGATCTCTTAAATTCTCTGAAAGCTCCTTTTCAGGCATTCTGACCTCTACACCATTTTTTTTTAACTGAGATATAATTGTCATATAGCACTGTGTAAGTTTAAGGTGCACAACCTGTCTAATTTAATACACTTACATAAGTGCAATATGATTACCACTGTAGTGTTAGCTAACACCTCTATTATATCACAATTATTTTTTATGATGGCAACCAATTAAGATCTAGTCTTTTAGCAACTTTGAAGTTTATAATACAATATTGTTGAATACAATCCCAATGCTGTGCATTAGGTCTCCAGAACTGAGGTACTAATTGCAAGTATATATACTTAAACAACATCTTCCCAATTCCCCCACCCCCAGTCCCTAGCAACCACTATTCTACTCCATGTTTTACAAGGTAAGCTTTTTTCTATTCCACATATAAGTGACATCATGCAGTATTTGCTTTGCTCTGACTTATCTCACTTAGCATAATACCCTATATAATTTAGCCTCTTAGCCCACCTGATTTCTCAGCTTTTTCTCCTCAACTCAGGGGTACCACTGACATTCATCTGGGTTCTTCCTCCTTCTGCCATGGCCTGGAAATTCTCAAGTGGTAAACTGGGGCAATCACAGGATTCACCTCACTTGTTTCTCCTCTCTCAGAGAATCCTAACCTTTGTTGTTGGCTGTTTCGCGTCTTGATAAACCATTGTTTCATGTATTTTATCCAGTTTTTCATTGTTTAAGCAAGAGAGTAAACCTAGTTCCCTATTACTGTAAAAAGTCTCCCACCTTAATTTCTGACAGGAAAATTAAAATGAGCACCTGCACTGATTAAAGCAGTTCATCTTCCCAGTTGATGAACAAACATTTGATTGCCTTCAGCTAATTCCATGATGCTTCTCACTACCACTAATAGCCAGTCTCACCTTTGCTCCAACTGGATGGTGACCTGCACCTAGCAATGGCCACTCACCATGCCTCCTGCTCTTCCTCACCTTGACTAGAAACATTCTAGCCTCCAAGACTTAGGAGAAAGGCACACAGGTGAAAGAAGACTCAAGAGCAATCTCAATCTATATAATTTAAAGCTCCCTTGCCCTTGACAATTGATTTGATTGTCATCTTCTCTCATCGTACATATCCCTTGCATACTGTATATAAGCTGTCTTTGAGAAAAACCACACGATGTTCAGTTTTTCATGACTTATTCCCCCTCTGTCCAAGGCCCTCCTCTATCATTTACAGCCCAAGAGGAGCACAGACTATGGTTCCTATGCCCCTGCAGTTCCCACTGACCACCGGCGGATCCACTTGGTATTACAAGGGTCTTCAGTGCACAACTAGGGAGAAGCCAAACCACATTCCCAGGCTCTGATAACGTTCCCCTCAACAGTGTCCTTTGGCCTATAACCACAGGGGTGAACAACTGGAACTCAGGTAGACCTCAGGTGATCCATTGGGGGAAGATTCCTGAGCAGTCATTAAAAGTAGGCTTGGGGCATGAAAGCAAGCCCACGCATTTGCACAGGGAATTCTATGGTCCTGGAGAGCCTGGAGCAGGAGTAGAAGTGGGGAGGCAGGAGAATGGAAGCTCCTGGTTTGGAGATGTTCTGGCCCAGTGAGGAAGTGGTGAATGGAGGACAGGGCACCCAGAGTAGGGGTTCTAGTCGCCCAGTTCTAAGAGTGGTACTGCCCCATTGTAAAACTCTCATTAAAGAAACATATCAAAATGTATCTAACTAGTTAAGGGGCACCTGGGTAGCACAGTTGGTTAAGCACCCAACTCTTAATCTCAGCTCAGGTCATAATCTCACCGTTCCTGAGCTTGAGCCTTGCATGAGTCTCTTCACTAATGGTGAGCAGCCTGCTTGGGATTTTGTCTCTGTGTGCCTCCCCTGTTTGTGCTCTTTCTCAAAATAAATAAATAAACTTAAAAAAAATTTTTTTAATATGTAACTATTTAAATACTTCTGTTAAGAAACCTTGCTCTCTCTGTACCCAATGTAAATTGCTTGGAAAAATCAGACTCATAAGTTTAGTGACAACAAGTAATTTTATCTAAAAAAACCCTGAATACTTCAGCAGAAAAATTTCCCCCTCACTGGTCAAGTGGGTTTCTGGCACTGACTAAAATAACAAAGATGTGTCTAGGGAACAGGTTGCAAGAATACAGATGAAATAAAATGTACCTCTTGAAAAACAAAGTATTGGAAATCCATTCTAACCAGTATTTGTCTACAAGAGATACAGTTATATTTGTCTGCAGTGAATTGGTCCCCAGGCATGAGTCCCGTAATTGGGCTCAGACATGCAGTGATGTTCTCACATGGATGCAAGTCCTAAAGGGAGAGACAGTGAGACTGTGAAATGTCACAGGAAGGTAAAGCAATGCTGTGTGCCAAGGGGTTCATTCAGTCCATTTCACCCCCAATTTCTCAAACTTCACTAGCATGTAAGTGTGTCATGTGAAAATAAAAAGAAATCTTCCAGAGAAAAATCTGACCCTATCCTGCCAAGATAATTCCTGACTAGATTTGTTTATATGTATTTGCAGCTGACTAAAAGGTAATTTATTATTTCTTTTGGGTGAGTAGAGGTTTTTCTTTTGGACAAACAATCTGAAAAGGTTTTTTTTTTAATAAATTAACAAGATCTTTTTATTGCCTTGGGCCCATAACAAACTTGAGAGATTTGTTTATATGTTTCTCATATGATATTATTACATAAAATTCATAAACCAAACAGGAAGCTTAGGTTCATTAACCTGTGACAAAAGGGAAAAGGTTGTATCTGAAACAAATTTGGAAAATTTCAAAAATGTAATATAATTTTGCAACATATTACAGTGACAGTAAAAGCCAAAAACTAGGTTTGATTAAAAGTCACAACAGCAACACAAACTTTTATTTCACAGAGAAAACCTACTTCCTATCTTCAGAGGGAGAAATACAGAGAAGGCAGGAATTTTCAAAGAGAAAAATCATCAGAAATTATCTGTGAACTCCAGCTGGACATGCATATTGCTTGTGTCCAATATGCATTAATTCTCACTGAAATTTAAATGAATCGTACCAGAAAATTGGCAACGTGGAGATATTAGAATAAAGTATAAAATATATGTTTGATTTGTGCAGGAATTTGGACTTGTTCTGAGGCCGAAAAAGATAATAGGACTTACGAAATTACTAGGATTTAAGTGAGCAGGTCTATTTGTATGCAGAAAAGACTATTACAGTAGTTAATCCTGAAGGGAAGTAGTATGTCAAACCGCTTAGGAAAAGAATCAGGTGTATGCTTTAAGGAATTAGGATTTGTTCAAAGTGTCTTTAGGTAACTGTTAGGCTGAAATGAGACAAAATGCACAATGCCCTGAAAATTATAGAACCGAACCCATTGGTTCCCTTCCCATGTTGTCAACGCCTTGACTCATATCCAGACCTACTCATTTGGAAGGTAAAGCACACCAAGGAGGAATCTCAACTGCAAATATCACCCACCTATATCCTGACACCCCAAAATATGTCCCTTTCACAAAAACTACAGAACATTTATGAACGAAGTTGAAAAGGACACAAAGAAATAGAAAAATACTCCATGCTCAAGGATTGGAAGAACATTGTTAGAATGTCGATACTACCCAGAGCAATCTACACTTTTAAGGTAATCACTATCAAAATACCACCAGCATTTTTCACAGAGCTAGAACAAACAATCCCAAAATTTGTGTGGAACACAAGACCTTGAATAGCCAAAGCAATCCTGAAAAAAGAAAAGCAAAGCTGGAAACATCCCAATTCTGGACTTCAAGCTGTATTACAAAGCTGTAGTCATCCAAACAATATGGTACTGACACAAAACCGACACATAGATCAATGGAATAGAATATAAAACTCAGAAATGGACCCACAAGTATATGGTCAATTCATCTTCGACAAAGCAGGAAAGAATATCCAATGGAAAAAAAGTTTCTTCAACAAAAGTTGTTGGGAAAACTGGACAACAACATGCAGAAAAATGAAGGTGGACCATTTTCTTACACCATATATAAAAATAAATTCCAAGTGGATAAAATACTTAAATGTGAGATAGGAAATCATCAAAACCCTAGAGAAGAACACAGGCAGCAACCTCTGACCTTGGCCACAGCAACATCTTACTAGACATATCTATGGAGGCAAGGGAAACAAAAGCAAAACTGAGCTGAGACCTCATCAAGATAAAAACTTCTGCACAGCAAAGGAAACAATCAACAAAACTAAAAGGCAGCCTACAGGATGGAAGAAGATATTTGCAAATTATATATCTGATAAAGGGTTTGTATACAAAATTTATAAGGAACTTATCAAAGTCAACACCCGAGAAACAATCTAGTGAAGAAATGGGCAGAAGACGTGAATAGACATTTTTCCAAAGAAGACATCTAGATGGCTAACAGACACATGAAAAGATGCTCAACATCACTCATCATCAGGGAAATACAAATCTAAACCACAATGAGATACTACCTCACACCTGTCAGAATGGTTAAAATGAACAATTCAGGAAACAACAGATGTTGGTGAGGATGCAGTCTCTTGCCGTGTTGGTGGGAATGCAAACTGGTACAGCCACTCTGGAAAACAGTATGGAGTCTCCTCAAAAAGTTAAAAAAAGAACTACCCTATGATGAATCATTAAGGAAAATGTGATATATATATACATATATAAATAATGGAATGGAATATTATTCAGCCATCAAAAAGAATGAAATCTTGCCATATGCAAATGACATAGATGGAAATAGAGAGTGTTATGCTAAGTGAAATAAGTCAGTCTGAGAAAGACAAATACCATATTATTTCACTCATATATCGAATTTAAGAAACAAAAGAGACGAATATAAGGGAAGGGAAGGAAAAATAAGATAACAGAGAGGGAGGAAAAACATAAGTGACTCTTAACTAAGAGAACAAAAGCAATAGTCTTCTGGTTAGTCAGGTGAGATGCTATGAGAGACAGTGTACGGGACTGTTCTCTTGGAGGGACAGCAAGATGGCAGTGTTAGCCACGGTGTCTTTGATCAGAAAGGTGATCAGCATTGCGAAAGCCCCAGGAGCTGTTGGTCCCTACAGTCAAGTTTTGTTAGTCAACAGTACTATTTACATTTCAGGACAGGTAGGCATGAACCTTCCAGTGGACAGCTGGTGCTAGGAGGGATGGCAGAAGAAACCAAACAAGCCCTTGTCAACATGGGTGAAATTCTGAAAGCTGCAGGTTGTGATTTCACTAAAATGTAAAGACAACTGTTTTGTGGGCTGACATAAATGGCTTCAAAACCGCCAATGAAACCCACAAGCAACATTTCAAGAGTAGCTTTCCTGCTAGAGCCACTTACCGGGTTGCTGTTCTGCCAAAGGAGGCCGTGTGGAGACTGAAGCCAGTGGCTGCCCAAGGACCTCTCAACAGCATCGCTGTAAGTGGGTCCAGCATTATTTAGTCTGGAATTATAATAATGTTTTTAAATTAACATCTTAATTTTTACAGCTGATGTTGGAAAGTGCACGTCTGACTAAAACATTTGAAGTTATTGTGGAAATACCCTATAATAAGGGGGATTGAGCATGAATTGAAGATCAGAGGACAAATCCTGTTACCGGTGTTATAAACCACCCTTAAGCATACTCATGTGACTGTGTGTGGGAAAAGACACTCATTACATACTTACTCTCATAAATAATAGTAAAGGGAAATAACGTGCAGGAGAGATGAGTTACTATTCCTGATAAATAATAAAGTGCACGCCTCGTTCAATTAAATTCTATTAATTTAATGACGTGAAATACTTAGTTCTCACATCAGCTATCTACTTCTGCTTTCACTTGAGTAAAATTGAAGTACTGGAGTTTGAGTGGTAGAAGTAAAGAAGACAAAAGCGGACCAAAATTTTAAGAGATAATATTTTTTCTAATGGAAATAAAATAAACATGCAGTTTTGAATGAATGAATGAATAAAAACAATAGTCTTCTATTTCTGGCCAAGATGAAATAGCAGATCAGATTTACCCTCCTGCCTAAAGCAACCAAGAATACTAACTGAAGTTGTTTGGAACAACGATTTTAAAGACACCGAGCGTCAGACAGTGAAGGGCAGTGATCCCTAAGAGATAATAAACATCCTTGGGGCTGTCCCAGTTTACGGCTTTAAGAGTTTCCAGACCCCAGTGCAGGAAGGCACAACCTGAGGGCAAGGTCTCCTTGAGTTGAGGAGAAGCAAGCAAGATTCTGGGGAGATGAAGGAGGCTAGAACTGGCCATGTAGAGGGTTAAAGAAATCTTCTCACTGAAGAGAGAAATCTGGGAATGTGCAGATGGTTCTCTTTAAGTACTCAGCCAAGTACTGATCAGCACCTGTAGGTGAGCAAACAATCTGAAGCCAGAAAAAGAACCACCTGGAAGGATTAAAGAGAACAGCACTCGAGGCACTCACAGACCTGGAACAGTGTCTGCTCCCACCAGCCAGAGAGGAAAACTTCCTAATTCATGGGGCATCAGATGGGATTTGCCTTAGTTGTGGGGAACGATTAGCCCTTGACTATATGCTCCACTGGTCCTGCGAGACCTGAAAGAATCAAATACACATATCAGGGTTTAATTGGAGAACCAGGACCACAGCGACTAATATGGAGTGAGGGGTTCCTTATAGGGTTTAAACTTAATTGTCGGAGAAGCTGGGGAAGGAAAACTCCGGAAGGGGGTAGCTGGAGAACCCGAGAAACATCTCTAAGCCGGAACCACAGGGAGAGCTGGTGCAGAAGTCTATGCAAAGCTGCTGTGTCTGTAGCCGCCTGCTGGCCAGGCGGAGAGTGTTGTAGGTCAGCTGGGTCAGAGGGAGGGAACAGGTCGCGCTGCAGAGTGGAAGCAATCAGGGAAAAACTAGAACCCACGAAGACCAGCCAGAATTCACAAAGACAAAGTAACACCGACAAGGACAAGCAGGAATATGCGTCTTTTCCCATGACACCTCCAGAGACCGGCACCCGCGGGGCTACCCAAGTGCCTGGCCCAGGACTTGGAGAGGCGGCAGGAGGAGCAGCAGCAAAGTCAAATGCAGCTGCACACCGAGCTGCAGCTGTAGTGCAAGCCTCAGCGCTGCTCCAGCCCAAGGAAGTGGATTACAGATCAGCCGCCACATGCACGAGCTGCAGCGGCACTGCAACCCTGCAAGAGTCGCCGGTGTCACTGTCGTTGCTTCCTCTACCTTCCAAATTACTGCACACATTTCTCCTGTGCCCAGTCCGCACCCAGAATCATACGGGAAACGCGATGCCAGCGTCATTTTTTTTCTCACTGACACAACTCATTCTATCTTATTTCTCGTATCTGTAATAGCAAATTCTTATTTGGTCTCCTTTCCTATCCTAACATCCCCCATATTCTCTAAGTTAATGCTTCTAATGCACAGGTAAGAATCACCTGGGAATCTTCTTAAAAAGTATATTCCAATACAGTAGGTCCAGGATGGGGCCTGCGATTCTGATGTCTGACATGCCATGTCTTTACACAATGAGAACCCCGCAAGTGAAAATGCCGTGGTGGCAGTTTTCAAACTGTGTTCCATGGGGCCCCAGGTTCCTCACAGATGCTGATAGCGCACAGGTTGGTGGGGAAAGGTCGGGTTTGCCCTATGCATCACCCTAGGCTGCTCTGCTTTTATCCGTTTTATATATTGGAACCTCATGTAAAATCGCATTTGTGGAAAAATATACATGATTTCCCTGGTTTAGTATCAGTAACAACAACAAAACCTAAAAATCATTTGAACTTGAAGGTTCGTGAACCTAACTGCAAAACTCTCTTGGCATTGTTTTTGAAGAAAAAATAAATAAATACTCCATTCCGCTTATCTGCACTACATTATAAAACAAATTATAAAAGCCAAATTTTCCTTAATATGTTTAATAGATTTACTGACTGCCCATTACAACCTTGAGCTATTCACAAAGAAACTTCTTACAGATTTTATTTCTGTACCTATGTTCAATTCCACAAATATCCATGGAGTGCTAAGTATGTTACCGATGCAGTGCCTTAGGAGACAAAAGGATTCAGTCACAGTTTCAGTATTCAAAGAGATTTGCTTCCTATTAGGAAGAATAAAACAATTTACTATAAAACATGAAAGTGAGAGGGGTGTCTGGATGGCTCAGTTGGTTAAGCATCCGACTTCAACCCAGGTCATGATCCCACCCTTCATGAGTTCAAGCCCCGCGTCCAGCTCTGTGCCGACAGCTCAGAGCCTGGAACCTGCTTCAGATTCTGTGTCTCCCTCTCTCTCTGCCCCTCCTCTGCTCACACTCTCTCTCTCTGTCTCTCAAAACTGAATGTTAAAAAAAAATTTTTTAACATGAAAGTGTGAGGAGAACCATAAAAAGTACAAAGGTTCAGGAGTTCAGGAGAGAAATTGTCTCTATTTGCGATGACCAGGAGCTCCTAGAGCAGTTGCCCCAGACAATGAGCATTGCTGCACAGGGTTTCCAGGAGGCGGCCCTAGCAGAGTAAGGACTGAACTGGCTGCCCTCACAGTTGCAGGAAGGGAGCATGAGTTGTACGTAGTCCCTGCTGTGTCCCTGCCGTGAGGCTAGGCGGCATGGGTGTCCAGCATGGGGCATCACTTTCAGAGGCCCACTTGGAGCATGCATGGACAAGGAGGCTACAGAACTGCTTGAGTTCACGTCCGAAGTACCAAGGGAGGTCAGCGGCCAACCCTAAGTACACTTACTAGCAGGAAATGGGAATGGGGATGGGAGTCAGGCAAAATTCTTGGCAGGCACCACCAATGCAGTGGCTCTGAATCTCTGCCATCACCTATTCATAAGATTTCTGTGTGTCTGTGGCTGATTTGTCCCTTTTCTCATTCAAACTAGCTTCAGGTGATAGTTCTAAAATGCAACCACCTTCTGAAAATTAGAGCCTCGTGATGATTTTGAAATTCTGATATGGAAAAGTTTAAGTGGATTCAAAATCTATTAACACTAGGGGCGCCTGGGTGGCTCAGTCGGTTAAGCGTCCGACTTCAGCTCAGGTCATGATCTCACAGTTCATGAGTACAATCCCTGCCTTGGGCTCTGTGCTGGCGGCTCAGATCCTGGAGCCTTCTTCAAATTCTATGTATGTGTCTCTGTCTCTGCTCCTCCCCTACGTGCTCTCTCTCTTACTCTCTCTCAAAATAATAAATGAAATAAATAAAATGGGTTTTTTTATTAAAATAAATAAAAATGTTTTTTTAAATATCTATTAACATTAAACATTATTTCAATGTTTCTCATTTCTGAAGGAAAAAAAGGAAGAGCTGCTTTAAATACAGTTTCAACTGTTATAAATACTTAATTTGAATGTTTTAAAAATGGTTTTAAGGGGTGCCTGGGTGGTTCATTTGGCTGAGCGTCCAACTCCTGATTTCAGCTCAGGTTCATGATCTCAAGGTCATGGGATCAAGCCCCACATCAGCTGAGCCATACTCAGCACAGACCTGCTCAAGATTCTCTCTCTCTTTCCCTCTGCCCCCCTCCCCCACTCACTCTCTGTCTCTAAAATGAAAAACAAATGGCTTTAATTTTTAAAATCACATAGCTATGTCAACAATTCTTCTTTGATGGTGACTATCAAGAAAAATGAAGAAATCATTATCCAAAAGTATTAATCAGGAATTAAATATAGCCACTGAAAACATAAAACCTAATTTTAAAATGTTATGTTCAGGGAAACAAGTACAAGTTTCTGATTAAAAACCCTGAAAGATTGTATCTGAAAATTTTAAGCACACTCAATAGCTAATATCTACAATATATGTAATTATATCATATAAATGTAATGGATCTTTTCACGAAACATGATATAAATGTCTCCAGGTCCCCTCCTGTTTACTCCAGGGTACTATACATTATAATTTTATAATTGTTTTAAAGGCTTATTTGTTTTGATAGAGGAAGCAAGAGAGTGTGTGAGAGTGAGTGTGCACAAGCTGGGGAGGGGCAGAGAGAGGGAGAAAGAGAATCCCAAGCAGGATCCACACTCAGCACAGAGTCTGACACGGGACTCAATCTCACAACCATGAGATCAAGACCTGAGCCGAAATCAAGAATCAGATGTTTAACCAACTGAGCCACCCAGATGTCCCAATATAATCTTTTGTGTAGTCCATAATGTTAAAAAATAAAATGGTCATTAAGGACTATTTTTGAGAGTAAAGATTAGGAATGCACATTTCTTTGGGGTCAGAAAGACACAAAGGAATCTGGCAGCTCTAATTCTCTATATCCCAATAGGCTGACAATATCATGAAGGATATTGACCACTAAGACCCCTACATGAGGACTATTCTCCAACTCCACATCTGAGGCAAATCCATCCAATGCAAATGATAGTGAGTAACAGCTAATATTTGTTCCCTCACATGATCAGTCTTCCTCTGAAAAGATCAATTGTCTTAACTGAGTTCTTTAAAAGTTGTAAATTCAGAACTGCATTTTACAAAGATGCATCTGGCTGGGACTATACATGATGCAGTACAAAGAGGGAGAATCTACAGAAGGAAAGAAAAGTAGTGTGCTATTGCAATAGTCACAGGGAAAGAAGGAAGGCCTAGCAGAAGAGTGTACAGTAGGCATGGAAAAGAGAGAACTGATTCTTGAGACACTTTGCAGACAGAATCTCCTGATGGTTTGAAGGATGATAAAATTGAATTAAGAGAAAAGGAAGAGCTTATTGGAGGAGGAGAATGATATTCTCGGATTCAAACTTGTTGAATTAAGTCCCAGGGGGACCACAATATAAACCATTCAGCAAAAAGATAAAAATATTATTTCCAAATAAGAGGAGAAGCATCTTCAACTATACAATATAATTTTCACACAGAAAAAAGGACAAGTTGAAGTGTTAGTAAATAATCGTAATTCAGACAATAATAATTCTGATAATGGTTTTTGAGATTCAAAAAGCATTTTCCACGTTTTGTGCTTTTCCTTTGGACAAGTTTGTAATACTCTTGACTTTCCTGGCTGTACACTTAGCTTGCACATCAGCTCACATACGCAACATATAAAGGCACTGAGAAATCTGTTGGACTGCAATATGCTTTAAAAATTTTTTTCTCGCCTGAAATCTTTTCCATTTGTAATATTTTCTTAAAATGATTTTTCCTTTTAAATATAGCAAACATTCAAGGTAATGATATTAGCTCTGAACAAATAATACAGTACTTGGAAAAAATATACTCATAAATTTCCTCCTTATGAAGTACTTCTTTCAAACATTGCCTCCGTGAACTGAAAATTAAACAGTACATTAGCTTTTGTACTACAGACAAATGTAAAAATAATTCACTATCCTGCTGCATATTAGCCATGGGGAAAATGGTAAAATAAAATCTTCAGAAAATTTTTAAAGCTCTTGATTGCATTGCAGATGTGATAACTGTGACCCAAAATCCAGCAATACTGAACTTTCTTCCTTCTCAGTGGTGTGATTAAAATGGCACTAAAAGAAACATCCTTCAATTTGCATCCTTGACCAGGACAAATGACTACATTGAGGCAAAATACCATGATCCCTATCAAAGCCTTTTCTCCCTAGGGGCTTAAACTGTCATAGAGAAAAATGAATATAAATTCTTCATGAATTGCAGACACATTACATATTTCATAAGACATAAAAGAGGCAAGAAATGTACTTTTGTTGAAATTGTGGCCTGATCATTACAATCTTTTTTTCATATATTATACTATTCAAAGAGATAATTACATTTTCTTTGTTGAAAAAAAAATATATGGAACAAGACAAAAAATTTACCTTCTGTGACCGTGTAATAGTTTTGCCATTCTAAACTATTGAAGTGGCCACATAGCTGGGAGGAAATGGAGGAAGGGTCTGATAACTGATCATTTTAATCTATTTTCTTTGGTATAGGATTAGTCACCAGAAAAACTAAATGTTTTAAACTAAATTGCTAAATTTTGAGGAATGTATACATATGTTAACTAAAATGTATACACATATAACTGTGCTCAAAAAGGCTTCATATTTAGCTTAGTGCTCTGCTATTATTATTTTCTTGAAATTCTTCTTAATAATTTTATCTTTGAGTTTGTGGTTTTTTTTAGTGGAGTCTGATTGGACAAAGGAGCAATGTGTGTGTCTGCTATTGCTTGTTGCCCCATCTCATATGGACTTTACAATGCCCCATGAAGATAGAATTCCAGAGGACAAATGACGAGTGATGATTCAGTGAGACTCAGTGTGAGGTAAGCATGTTACCTCCAGGTATGAATAAGCACGGGCCCCCATAGCCTCAAAAGTCACACTCCCCATCTTAATCATAACTTGCTTCAAACACAGAAAGGAAGCAATGTGGATCTAAGAAACATTAGTGACCAAGGAACACTATCATATCCTCTCCTCATTGTATTACTTCCATGTATTGGTTCCTCAAAAAATTGAAAATAGAACTACCCTATGACCCAGAAATTGCACTACTATTTATCCAAAGGACACAAAAATGCTGATTTGATGGGGTGCGTGCACCCCAATGTTTACAGCAGCTCTATAAACAATAACCAAATTATGGAAAGAGCCCAAATTTCCATCATCTGATGAATGGATAAAGAAGATGTGGTATATATATACAATGGAATATTCCTCAGCAATCATGAAGAATGAAATCTTGCCATTTGCAACAATTTGGATGGAACTAGAGTGTGTTATGCTAAGCAAAATAAGTCAGAGACAGATAAATATCATATGATCTCACCCATATGCGGAATTTGAGAAACAAAACAAATGAACATAGGGAAGGGAAAGAAAAATAAAATAAAAACAGAGAGGGAAGCAAACCATAAGAGACTCTTAAATATAGAGAACAAACTGAGGGTTGCTGGAGGAGAGGTGGGTGGGGAGATGGGCTAAATGGGTGACCAGCATTAAGGAGGGAACTTGTTGGGATGAGCACTGGGGGTTATATGTAAGTGATGAATCGCTGGGTTCTACTCCTGAAACCAACACTACACTGTCTGTTAACTAACTTGAATTTAAATAAATAATTTTTTTTAAAAAAGAACAAAATGCATATGCATGCATGAGCTACAAAATACACAGTTTATAATATCAATTATTCTGCATACAAGATAAATGTTCTTACATTTGCATTTAAAACTAGCATTGCACAATATAAATATGAACAACAAATTATAATACTTAATATTAAATTTAAATGTAACAATTTTAATTTTAATTTTTCTTTGCTTAGAACAAGATTGAATAACAAATTTAAAATGCCAGGACAATTCAAAAGACTTTGAAAGAAACAAAAAGCTTTATATATACCTTAATGACATTTTTTTCTTGCTTTATGAACAATGGCTCCACATTATGTGGCCAGCCCTGCTGGAATGGAATCTTATGATGTGACTTTCTTGTGTCTTTTCTAGTTCAACATAAGCTGTTATGAAATTCATCCATTTTTTAATAAAAGAAAGGGTAAGAACCATATGAGCCTGTCAACAGATGAAGAAAAAGCATTTAACAAAATACAGCATCCACTCTTGATAAAAAAAAAAACCCTCATCAAAGTAGGGATAGATGGAACATACCTCAACATCGTAAAGGCCATATATGAAAGACCCACAGCTCATGTCATCCTCAATGGGGAAAAACTGAGAGCCTTTCCCTTATGGTCAGGAGCATTACAGGGATGTCCACTCTCACCATTACTATTTAAAACAGTACTAGAAGTACTATAGTCTAGAAGTCTCAGCCTGAGCAATAAAACAACAAAAAGAAATAAAAAAACATCCAAATTGGCAAGGAAGAAGTCAAACTTTCACTATTTGTGGAGGACATGATACTCTATGTAGAAAACCCGAAAGACTCCACCAAAAATTTGCTAGAACTAATACATGAATTCAGCAAAGTCACAGGGTATAAATCAATGTACAGAAATCTCTTGCATGCTATATACCAATAATGAACCAGCAGAAAATGAAATCAAGGAATCAATCCCATTTGCAATTGCACCAAAAACAATGAGATACCTAGGAATAAACCTAACTAAAGAGAGAAAAGATATATACTCTAAAACTATAGAACACATATGAAAGAAATTGAAGAGGACACAAAGAAATGGAAAAACATTCCATGCTCCTGGATTGGAACAACAAACATGGGTAAAATGTCTATACTACCCAAAGCAATCTACACATTCAATGTGATCCCTATCAAAATACCACCATCATTCTTCACAGAGCTAGGACAAACAATCCTAAAATTTGTATGGAACCACAAAAGACACAGACTAGCCAAAGCAATCCTGAAAAAGAAAAACAAAACTGAAGGCATCATGATTCTGGATTGCAAGCTATATTACAGAGCTGTAGTCATCATTAGAGTATGGTAGTGGCACAAAAACAGACATACAGGTCAATGGAACAGAATAGAAAACCCAACAATGGACCCACAAACATATGGTCAACTCATCTTCAACAAAGCAGGAAAGAATATCCAATGGAAAAAAGACAATCTTTTCAACAAATAGTGCTGGGAAACTGGACAGCAACATGTAGAAGAATGAACTTGGACCACTTTCTTTACCATACACAAAAATACATTCAAAATGAATGAAATACCTACATATGAGACAGGAAGCCATCAAAATCCTGGAGGGGAACACAGATAGCAACCTCTTTGACCTCAGCCATAGCAACTTCTTACTGGACACATCTCCAGAGGCAAGGTAAATAAAAGCAAAAATGAACTATTCAGACCTCATCAAGATAAAAAGCTTCTGTACAGTGAAGGAACCACTCAACAAAACTAAAAGGTAGCCTACAGAATGGGAGAAGATATTTGCAAATGACATATCTGATAAAGGGTTAGTATCCAAAGTCTACAAAGAACTTGTCAAACTCAACACCCAGAAAACAAATAATCCAGTTAAGAAATGGACAGAAGATATGAATAATAGACACTTTTCCAAAGGTATCCATATGGCTAACAGACATATGAAAAGATGCTCAACATCACTTATCATCAGAGAAATACAAATCAAAACCACAATGAGATAATCACCTTGCAGATGTCAGAATGGCTAAAATTTACAACCCAAGAGATAACAGGTGTCGGTGAGGATGTGAAGAAAGGGGAACCCTCTCACAGTGTTGCTGGAAATGCAAACTGGTGCAGCCACTCTGGAGAAGAGAATGGAAGTTCCTCAAAAATTTAAAAATAGAACTACCCTATGACCCAGTAATTGCACTATTAGGTAATTCCCCAAAGAATACAAAAATACAGATTTGAAGGGGAACATGCACCCAAAGTTTATAGCAGCATTAGCAACAATAGCCAAACTATGGACAAAGCCCAAATGTCCATCAACTGATAAATGGATAAATATGTGGTGTATATATATATATATATATATATATATATATATGTATAATATGTATATGTATATGTGTGTGTATATATATGTGTGTGTGTGTGTATATATATATATATGTATATATATATATATAATGGAATATTATTCAGCCATCAAATAGAATGAACTCTTGCCATTTGCAATCACATGGATAGAACTAGAATGTATTATGCTAAGTGAAATAAGTCTGGCAGAGAAAGACAAATACCATATGATTTCACTCATATGTGGAATTTAAGAAACAAAACAAATGAACATATGGGAAGGGAGAGAAAATAGAGAAGAGAGGGAAACAAACAAGGGACTCTTAATGACAGAAAACAAAGTAGAGGTTGATGAAAGGACATGGGTGGGGGATGGGCTAGATGGATGATGGATACTAAGGAGGGCACTTGTTGGAATGAGCACTGGGTGTTGTATATAAGTGATGAATCACTGAATTCTACTCCTGAAACCAATATTGCACTATATGTTAACTAACTAAAATGTAAATTGAAAAAAATGGGGGAATAAAATAAATAAATAAATAAATAAATAAATAAATAAATAAATTGAGTTTACATTTCCTGTATCCCTGTATCCTGTGTTAGCAGTCCTTTTAATTTTAGCCAATCTAATGTGAAGTGATACCTGTGTATCACTTTATTTTTTAATATAATTTATTGTCAAATTGGTTTCCATACAACACCCAGTGCTCATCCCCACAAGTGCTCTCCTCAATTCCCATCACCCACTTTCCCCTCTCCCCCACCCCCCATTAACCCAAAGTTTGTTCTCAGTATTTAAGAGTCTCTTATGGTTTGCCTCTCTCTCTCTCTGTAACTTTTTCCCCTTCCCCTTCCCCTCCCCCATGGTCTTCTGTTAAGTTTCTCAAGATCCACATCTGAGTGAGAACATATGGTGTCTGTGTTTCTCTGACTGACTTATTTCACTTAGCATAATACCCTCCAGTTCCATTCACGTTGCTGCAAATGGCATGATTCCATTCTTTCTCATTGCCAAGTAGTATCCCATTGTATATATAAACCACATCTTCTTTATCCATTCATCAGCTGATGGACATTTAGGCTCTTTCCATAATTTGGCCATTGTTGAAAGCACTGCTATTAACATTGGGGCACATGTGCCCCTATGCATCAGCATTCCTGTATCCCTTGGGTAAATTCCTAGCAGTGCTATTGCTGGGTCATAGAGTAGTTCTATTTTTAAATTTTTTTGGAACCCCCACACTGTTTTCCAGAGCAGCTGCACCAGTTTGCATTCCCACCAATAGTGCAAGAGGGTTCCCATTTCTCCACATCCTCGCCAGCATCTACAGTCTCCTGATTTGTTCATTTTAGTCTTCTGACCAGCATTAGGTGGTATCTCAGTGTGATTTTGATTTGTTTTTCTCTGATGATGAGTGACATTGAGCATCTTTTCATGTGTCTATTGGCCATCTAGATGTCTTCTTTGGAAAAGTGTCTATTCATGTCTTCTGCTCATTTCTTCACTGGATTATTTGTTTTTCGGGTGTGGAGTTTGGTGAGTTCTTTATAGATTTTGGATACTAGCCCTTTATCCAATGTGTATTAATTTAAATTTGACTTTTCCTGATTATTAGTGAGTTTGGCCATAATTTCAGCTTTTG
Source organism: Prionailurus bengalensis (assembly GCF_016509475.1). Taxonomy (NCBI): domain Eukaryota; kingdom Metazoa; phylum Chordata; class Mammalia; order Carnivora; family Felidae; genus Prionailurus; species Prionailurus bengalensis. The sequence continues at coordinate 69,692,695 of NC_057344.1, read as the reverse complement.
TTGGTGGTTTGGATTTGCTCTTTTATTCATTGTCTAGTCATGTTTGTTATATTGCTTGTCTGTTAATATAAGAAATAGACAATACACCAAATAGTTCTATATCCATTTGTTTTATTAGTTGTATTTTTCCCATATATTAAATATTTTTTTAATGTTTATTTACTGTTGACAGAGAGACAGACAGAGCACAAGCAGAGTAGGTAGGGGCAAAGAGAGATGGAAACACAGAATCTGAAGCAGCCTCCAGGCTCCAAGCTGTTAACACAGAGCCTGACATTAGGCTCGAACCCGTGAGCCGTGACATCATGACCTGAGCCAAAGTCAGACACCCAACTGACTGAGTCATCCAGGTGCCCCTTTACCATATATTTTAATACTTTTTAATCAAATATCTTATCTAAGTTTCTAGATTTATTTAAGAAGATCTTCCACAAACCTGGACTGCACACACATCCTAGATTTTATTGTAGGGGTTTTATTATCCTATTTTTTATACTTGATTTGTCACATATGATGGATTCCCAATTGTTAAATAATTAAATAAAACATGAGCTTTGTCATTTACTAAATATGTCCTTAAGTATTCCATAGTTTTGTTACTACTACAATTTTTTCATTTACCTTACTGAAGTTTATTACTAGAGTAGAAAACAATACTTACTAGTTTTTTAATTTAGTTAATATTCAGTCATATGGCTCACTAAAAGCCTGAAACTTAATCATAGGACTATTGAAAGCTTCCCTTACCTTAAAATTTACCACTATATTGCTAAAGCTCTTTCCTACAATTCTTCTTACCCAGAAAATCATGTTTAGGCATCAAGAAAAAAATTACAAGACTTACAAAAAGGGAAAATACATAGTTTGAAGAGACAGACCAAGCATTAGAACCAGACTCAGATATGACAGAGATGTTGGAATGCTCAGATGAGGAATTTAAAATGAGTGTGATTGACCCGCTAAGGGCTGTAATGAAAAAAGTAGATCATATGCAAGAACAGGCAGGCAGAGGCATGGGAATTCCAAGGAAGATACATACAGGGAATGCTAAAAATCAAAAACACTGTAACTGAAATGAAGAATACCTTTGATGGGCTGATGAGTAGATCATACATGGCTGAGGAGATAATATCTGTGCTCGAGGATAACTCAGTAGAAACCTCCAAAACTAAAAGGCATACAATGTCTGCTCTCAGACCACAATGGAAGTAACCTAGAAATTAATAACAAAATGATAGCTGGAAAATCCCCAAATACATGCAGATTAAACAACATACTCCCATACAACACATGTGTTAGAGAAGAAATTTTAAGGAAAATTTTAAAATATTTTAAACTAAATTGGAATGAAAACACAACTTATCAAAATTGGTGGGATGCAGTTAAAAGTGTACTTAGGAGGAAATTTATAGCATTGAATATATATATTAGTAAAGAAGAAAGATCTAAAATCAATCATCTAAGATCCTACCTTAGGAAACTAGAAAAAATGAGCTAATTAGATCCAAAGTAAGTTGAAGAAAAGAAATAATAAAAATTAGAGATGAAATTGAAAACAGAAAATCAATAGGCAAAACAACAAATTCAAAAGCTGATTGAAAGGATGAATGAACGTAATAGGCCTGTAGCCAGGGTAACTTAAAAAAAAGAAAGCAGACACAAATTTCCAATATCAGAAATGAAAGAGGGGACAACATTGCAGGTCTCTTTATAAAAATGTATACTAAATGGATAGTTATCCTTTACTACATGGATAATAAAGGAATACGATGAATAACTCTATGCACATAGATTTGATAACCTAGATGAAATGGACCAGTTCCTTAAAAGACAAAATCTGGCAAAACTCATATAAGAATAGACAATCTAACTACCCAAAGTAATCTAATTCAATCACATCTAATGCAATACCTATCAAAATACCAACAGTATTTTTCACAGAACTAGAACAGATACTCCCAACTTTTGTATGGAACCACAAAACACCCTGAACAGCCAAAGAAATCTTCCAAAAGAAAAGCAAAGCTGGAGGTATCACATCTTCAAACTATATTACAAAGCTGTAGCCATCAAGACAAGATGGTACTGGCACAAAAGCAGACACATAGATCAATGGAACAGAACAGAAAACCCAGAAATGGGCCCACAACTCTATGGTCAACTAATGTTCGACAAAGCAGAAAAGAATATCCACTGGAAAAAAGACAGTCTCCAACAAATGGTGTTGGGAAGACTGGATAGCAACGTACACAAGAATGAAACTGGACCACTTTCTTATACCATACACAAAATAAATTCAAAATGGATGAAACACCTAAAGGGAACCATCAAAATCCTGAAGAGAAAACAGGCAGCAACCTCTTTGACATCAGCCATAGCAACACTTAGCTTTCATTGGAAACATCACTGATTAAAAACTAAAATTTTATCAATTTTCTCCTTCTTAGAATACAAGTTTGGGTGACTGAAAGGCCTATGCATGGCTTGGCCAAGATAATCACAATGATCCTTATAGGTATGATTCAATCACCCACAAGGCAAATTGTGAAACCTGCCCGAAACACTAGACGAAATGCTCTGCAACTTATCAACTGAGGCAACTGTGTGCCAAGTTATCTGGGAACACATTCCTAAAGTCACTCTAAGACTGAAATAGAACCCTGAGGGAAAACATTAAGATGTGTGATTAAGTGTTTGTGGGTAGCTGTGCACTGAAACATCTTGGAGAATCCCTGCTGTGAATAGAGAAAGAGAAAACATCGGGAAGGAAATAATAGCTAATAAGGGGTGAATGGTCACTGGAGGCAACTTTGATTCCTTTTTTTCTTAACCCAGAACCTATGCCAGGATTATCATTTTTCTTCACAAATTTAACCCATAAACCAGTTGCATGGCCTTTTATCACAATAGATGACTTAGAGTGATTGACTAAGAAAAGAGACCAAGAAAGAGTAAAGGACGCAACACACACACACATACACACACACACACAATCTGTCCTACAACAAGTAAACATCATTTTGTCAGTACGCTTTGTTGAAAACGAATTTGTTTCAAAGTAAATATTTGGGGGGGATAATTAAATCTATTGGTATTTTCCCCACATTGTGAATTACATATGACAAGTATGCAATAAAAAAAGAAAAAAAACTTAGTTACTATAACACCCAAGTGGCAAAGAGTTTACATCTTGTAGCCAGATTATTCTATTCAGCTGGATTCCCATGTTAGTATGCAAGTGAACTGGTAGGAACTGAGGAATAAGATAGATTGCTTCCTTAATAAAAATTACATTTGAAAGTCTAGAAAAAAATGTGGAAGGAAGGAGAATAATGTTATAAATTTAGGCACTAAATCAGGAAAGGAAGTGAGCAAAGTGACACTTGGTGGTCTTGTGGCCAAAAAAAAAAAAAAAAAGGACTTTAAAGAAAAATGTTTAAGTACCTCAGGTTTTTTGCTTATAGACATATACGATATTTCCTCTTTCCTCCAAATCACCTGTGAAATAACCAGCAAGTTCTATATAACACACTAATGTTTTTTCTGAAGCAAATTCTTTTGGGGGGAGTTCACAGACAGCAAGGAGGGAACAGCTGACATCTGAGTCACCACTGGATTGAAAGCTGCAGGAATTAGTCTCAACAGGCAGTCATCCCAAAATAGGAGAAATAACTTGGGAGAGAGAAAATGTAGACAGAGGGTCCCAGGTGGGTCTTATTGCGGACATCCAGAAGGCAGCTTGGGGACACTAATTACCTGCAGTCGGGGTAAAGGGTACAGGTAGGAGAGTGATGATCCACCAGTTACAAGATGGCTCAGGCCAAAATCTAGGGTGACAGCAGCGGCTGTGAGAAGCAATGAGATTCAGAAAATGTGTTGAAGGCAGAGTTTACAGAAATTGCAGTTGGGCTGGATAGGGCTAGAAGTGAAAGAAAGAGAGGTTCAGGAATGATTCCTGGGTTTTTGGCCTGAGCCACCATCAGTTCATCGCTCTGATGAACTCTTCAGTGACTTTCTAACTTTCCCCTACTTCACTCACCTCCCCCTAGCTTGTGTGTGGTTGGCCTCGCTCCAAAATCCCTCCAGGGATTGTGTCCTGCTCACCTCTGCCTCTCCAGTGCCTAGACACGTGCCCGGCATATGGTAGGTACTCAGTAGCCATTGAATAAGAGAGGAAGTACTACATTACAAGTCCAGGGCCGAGTGCATTCTATATCAGACTAATCTCAGCATTTCTAAGAAATGACTAAAGTTATAAAACCATGAAAATAGAGCTCTAGTTTTCTTTTTCAATAAGCTAACTTAATGAACTCTATTTTCTCAATTTAGATTTTTTCTTCTATGCATTTTTCTTAATCGATACTGCCTGCTGCCACTGGATACTTTAAGGTGTCTGTGGGCTATTTTACCACAGAATTAAATGTTTGGTTAGTTTTATTTGATATATCACTTTTCATGGTATTAGAAAAAAATACTTCCAGGCACTCCTCCAGTGGGTATTATTGCCTCCATTTCACAAAGCACGAAACTGAAGGAGCAAAGACTTTAAGTATATTTTTTTATTATTATTTTAGAGACAGAGGGTGTGTGCAAGCAGGGGAGAGGGGAAGAGGGAGAGAGAGAGAATCTTAAGCAGGCTCCATGCTTAGCACACAGCACAACACAGGGCTCAATCCCACCACTGTGGGATCGTGACCTGAGCTGAAAGCAAGAGGCAGACACTCAATCAACTGAGCCACCCAGGCATCCCAAAGATGTTAAGCATCTTAATCAAGGCCTCACATTGGTGGAGCTGGGATTCAAGACCACACTACCTGATCACAAAGCCCAACAAGAATAGGAAAGGAAGAAAAAGGGCATCAAAGATAAACTACCAAATCGGCCTTGAGCCTTGATTAGGAAGAAATCACTTATGCAAACTAAAAATCACTGGGGCCTCCATCGCCCTAATGTCATAGCTTGTCTCCGCCTAAAATGCCATGATGGTGTGAGAGATAAATCACTAATCACAGATTTAAAATAAATGTAAATTAATATGCTACCTCTTATAACTTCAGGCTTATAAATGGAGGCTTACATGAACTAAAAAGACTATTCATGGCAGGTCCTTTGCTGGCCCTAACTACTATTTAGAAAGGAGTCCTCTTCAACACAGATTTCACCATCATGATTTTGTTAAAACCAGATGGTGTACTTCTATCCAGCAGGAAATTATCATGAGACAATGTCCATATATATATATATATATATATATATATATATATATATGCAACATCCTTGGTGTGCATCTCACCACTCCTCTGAGCAACGCAATGCATAACCTATGACCCTGATTCAGGGCACCATGAGCATGTAAATTAGTTAAGTGTTTCCTCTGATAAAAATGAATATTTCCTGAGTGCCAGCTTCATCTGACACTTACATGTAAAGTGCTCAGAGCTATACCTAGAACACAGTAATTGGTAGCAGAGATTTGTTTGTTACTAACCCACTTGAGCCACACACAAAAAAATTCTACAGGATAGATAATATAGGTTTTTCCACTAAAATGAAATACACACATTCCTAAAAAAAAAAAAATTCACATTCTGCAAAAGTTCGCACTAAACCAGCAGGGTTCATAGTGAAGATAGGGTTAAAAGGAGACCATCCAAAACAAACAAAACTGTCTAAGCACTGTGGTAATAGAATTAATTAAAATAGCATATTTTTCTTTTTAATAATAATTTATTTATTCTGAGAGAGACAGAGAGAGTGTGCATGCACACAAGTGGGAGAGAGGCAGAGAGAAAGGGAGAAAGAGAGAATCCAAGCAGGCTGTATGCTGTCAGCTCAGAGCCTGACATGGGGCTTGATCCCACACACCATGAGATCATGACCTGGGCCAAAATCAAAAGTCTGACACTTAACCAACTGAGCCATCCAGGCGCCCCTAAAATAGCACATTTTTTAAACGTGACAAATGCCCAATAAGTAAAATGAGAGTTTATGTGTGGTTTTCTCCTTCTCAGCAATGTAAGAAAAAATGCTATAGAAAATACAGGACTTTAACTTTCTAAAAATGTGGAATTGGTGGGACTGATGGGGGTGTAGGAAAGAATGGACAGTCTTTACAGCAATGACCTGCACCAAAGTCAGGAAGAACTATGCAGATAACCATTGCAAGCAAGATCATGTGGTTGAACTTACCCAACCCTTAGAGGGAGCACCAGCTGGCACCAGGCACAGTCCTACCTTCCCCACAGCTGCCTGCACTGGAGTCTTCAGACACTTCACGTTCAGCTGCTGATAACTTAGTGATATGAAACACAAGCGTGGAGAAAATCTCATATGAACCAGCACATTACTGCATTATATTGACAACGTTCTTTCATGTACCAATCATGAAAGGCAATTCACATTACACAAACACACATTGTAGCAGAACATTAGTATCATCTTCCATTTACAAAGGAGGAAAGTGACAGGTAGTCTGGGTGGCTCAGTTGGTTGAGCCTCTGACGTCAGTTCAGGTCATGATCTCACGGTCCATGAGTTCCAGCCCCGCGTCGGGCTCTGTGCTGAGAGCTCAGAGCCTGAAGCCTGATTCGGATTCTGTCTCCCTCTATCTCTGCCCTTCCCCTGCTCATGCTGGCTGTCTCTCTCTCTCTCTCTCTCTCTCTCTCTCTCTCTCTCTCTCTCAAAAATAAATAAATATTTAAAAAATATTTTAAGTGCACACTATGATGATTTGAGGTATGTATACATTGAGAAAGGATTTACACATGGAATGAATTAATACATCCATCACCTCATGTATTTCATTTTTTCTTTTTTTGGTGAAAACTTTTACATTTTACTCTCTTAGCAAATTTCAATTTTTTGATTCAGTGCTATCAACATAGTCACCATGTTATACATTAGATCCTCAGGCCTTATTGATCTTGTAACTGGAAGTTTGTATCCTTTTACCAACCTCTCCGTATTTTCTCCACCCCTCAGCCCCCAACCTCTGGCAACTATTTTTCGAGTCTCTGTTTTTAGAGGTTCAACTTTTTATTTTTTCACATTCCACATATGAATGATATCCTGCAGTATTTGTCTTTCTCTATCTGGCTTATTTCATTTAGCCTAATGCCCTCCAGATTCATTCATGTTGTCACAAATGACAGGATTTCTTTTTTTCTCCTTTTGTTTCTTTTTTTTAATTAATTTTTTAACGTTTTTTTATTTTTGTGAGAGAGAGAGAGACAGAGCATGAGTGGGGGAGGGAGAGAAAGAGAGAGAGAGAGACACGGAATCCAAGGCAGTCTCCAAGCTGTGAGCTGTCAACACAAAGCGCGACACAGGAATCAACCTGATCAACTGTGAGATCATGACCTGAACTGAAGTCAGAAGCTTAACTGACTGAGCCACCCAGGCAGGCTCCCAAGGTTTCTTTCTTTCTTAAGGCTGAATAATACTCCATTGTCTATTTATATCACATCTTCCTTATCTATCAATAAACAGTATCCACAGAGTAAAAAGTCAACCCATAAATGGAAGAAAATATATTCAAGTCATATATTTGATAAGGTATATCAAAGAGAGAGAGAGAGAGAGAGAGAGAATATATAGAGAACTCTTAAAACACAACAAATAACTTGATTCAAAAATGGACAAGGACTTGAAATAGACATTTCTCCGAAGAAGACACACAAATGGCCAATAAGCTCCCGAAAAGATGCTCTATAGATAGAAAATGCATATGGAAACTACAATGAGATATCACCTCACACCATTAGGATGGCTACTTTCAGAAAAACAAAAAACAACAAGTGTTAGCAACAAGTGTTAGGTGGGAATGTAAAATGGTACAGCTGCTGTGAAAAACAGTGTGGAGTTTCCTCAAAATATTAAAAATAGAACTATCATATGGTTTAGCAATTCCACTGGATATGTACCCAAAAGAATTAAAAACAGGATCTCAAAGAATTATTTGTATGCCATGTTTATAGCACCGTTATTCACAATAGCCAAAACAGGGAAGCATACAAGTGTCCATCCAGCCAATAAGTGGATAAGCAAAATGTGGTATACACATGCAATGAAATGAATATTCAGCTTTGAAAAGGAAGGAAATTCTGCAAAAGTTACAACAGGATGAACCCTGAGGAAATTATGTTAAGTGAAAAAACCAGATACTGCATCATTCTACCTGTAAGAGGTACTTAGAGTAGGTCAAAATCATTGCATAACAAAGTGAATGTATTTAACACCACTGAAGTGTACACTTAAAAATGGTTAACATGGTAAATTTTATTTTATGTATGTTTTAACACAATTTTAAAAGGGTAGAGGAAGAAAACAATTCTTAAGACATTTCAGCTGTTCCCATGCCTTGGCTATTGTGAATAATGAACTTGGGAACAGTTATCTCTTCAAAATAATGGTTTCACTTCCTTGGATATATACCCAGAAATGGGATATCTTGGGGAACCTCCATACTGTTCTCCAGGGTGGCTACACCAGTTTACATTCCCACCAACAGTGCACAAATTTCCCTTCTCCTCATCCTCGCTAGCATTTACCTCTTGTCTGTTTGGTAATAACCACCCTAAAGATATAAGATGATATCTCACTGTAGTTTTGATTTGCATTTCCCTGATGATTCGTGATGGTGAGCACCTTTTCATGTACCTGTTGGTCATTTGTACAGACTCCTTTGGAAAAACATCTATTCAGGTTTCTAAAGGCCACATTTATAGCAGTTGATTGGATTAGGTGAGACCCTGCATGCCTCCCCTCCGTACATTCTGAGTGCAGAGGGAGCATTCATTACAGTCAAGAGGTACAGTCAAGAGGTGTAACTGGATTGGAAAAATAATCTGGTAATTATTATTGTAAGAGATCCAAGAGCAAAATTCAATCATTACAGCTGATATGATATAAAGGTTAATAATTCTCCTATAAATTGATATTCCAATTTATTCCACATACATATTCTGGTCTAATTTTAGTAGGTTTTATACTACTTATTCATTGCATTAGGAGTCTTTGAAATTAAGTGCCCACTTCCCTGCCAGCAGCAGGGGTTGCTGTTCATTCTCTATCCCGAGGAAATAACTCCTGGGAGGTGGGAAATCATCTATCTTTCTCACAGCTGCTCACCGCACACCCAAAGTATTATGTTGATCTGAAGACGAGAGGTGCTACAATAGCCTGTGCCCCGTTTCCTGCCTCCTTCAATTTCTCTCTCTTTTATTTAGACATAGCATAAATTTAGAGAGTAAAAAAAAAAAAAAAAAGGAGAAGCAGTATATACAAAGTCATTCATTCTAGTCCTTGTGTAGGTTTACTTTGTTTTTGTTTTTAAGAAACTATTTGCTGTGTTTTTCAAATAGTTTATCAGTTTACTTGCCCGGTCACTTCCTTAGCTTGGCCTTAAATTAAAAAAAAAAAATTAATTACATTTCAGATTGAATGACTGAAACTCCAAAAAGCCATATCCATATGTTCGAATTGACTCTTTGGAATTCACGCATCCTAAGAGAATTTGTTTCAAATTTCTTTTGAAAACAAAACACTTTGTTGATTTAGGATATTTTTAGGGTTTTTTTTATTACATATTAACACACAAACCAGTATCTTTCCGCCGCAAGCACCTGAGCCCATTTCTAACTCTGAAACACTCTATTGGCATTTGCAAAATAAAATAGGTAAAAATTTTCTTGTTAAATTCATGCCTTGATTTGCAGTCTTGAACAAAGCATTTCAGAGTGCTTTTTAATTAAAATTAGAGACTTGCACACACACAGTGCCCAGCAATATAACCTTGTTGCTATGAATGGTCTCCGTCTTCTTGCTCTCCCCAGGGTCACATCATCATTGTGACTGAGGCAAAAAGAGAGGTCACGGAAGGACAGCCTACTGAAACATCTTCCAATTTTAAACATCCTCGAACATTTCACAAGAGATTGGAATTTCAAACACACAAGTCAGATGAGTTTGAGACGGGCTCCATGATGCTCTGTATAATAATTGAAAAATTCTGTTAAGTTGAATCATGTGCCAAGAAACCTCTGAGCCTCTCTCGACCTGACTTTGAGTCTGCATAAGCAGAACCAGAAGTATCACTGAACAATATTTTATGAAACTGAGTCAAATTCAGTAGCTGTTTTTCATTCATCGTTCACAGCGGTCAAGTAACATAGTGGCTAAGAATACGGCTTTGGGGTTTCACTATCTGTTCAGTCACTTGCCAGTTGGGTGGGGTTGGCATGTTAACCTCACCAAGTTTTGGTTTTCTTATCAATAAAATGAGGAATCAAAGTCTACAATTTGTGTAAAGTATTTAGCACAGTGCCTGGCAATAGTAAACATTCAATAACTTTTATTGATCAAAATAACAGAAAATCATACTTGCAGCCTTTGCTAGTATACACAGTATGTTCGGATCACAGATTATCAAAACATTGGGAAGTAACTCTTAGACTCATTCTGCGACTGGTCTCTTGCCATGAGTTAAATGCAGCCTAAGGAAACATATTTTTGTCCAGCCTGAATTGAACTAAAATTCCTCAGAGTGATTGAAAAATTCATGAAGCGAAAGCAATGAAAATTTCACACACTGTAATTTTATGATCTGTAACTTTCCTTAAAATTAGAATTCTTCACAGAATGGTCAAAAAGGCTTGCAATGAGGGGTGCCTGGGTGGCTCAGTTGGTTAAGCGTCCAACTTTAGCTCAGGTCATGATCTCATGGTTTGTGAGTTCAAGCCCTACATCAGGATCTCTACTGTCAGTGCAGAGTCCACTTTAGATCCTCTGTCTCCTTCTCTCTGCCTCTCTCTCTCTCTCTCTCTCTCTCTCTCTCTCTCTCTCAAAAATAAACATTTGAAAAATGTTTTTAATGTTTATTTTTGAGAAAGAGTGTAAGCAGGGGAGGGGCAGAGAGAGAGGGAGACACAAAATTTGAAGCAGGCTCGGAGCTGTCCTTATAGAGCCTGACCCAGGACTCAAACCCATGAATCACAGGATCATAACCTGAGTCAAAGTCGGATGCTGAACTGACTGAGCCACCCAGGTGTCCCAAAAAATAAATAAACATTTTTCAAAAAGGCTTGCAATATATGAAACATGTTTTTATAACTAAAATATTTGCAATTGTATTAAAGATTTCTAGGTACTTAAATCATAGAAGCTGTAACTGTACACAGATATTTCAAGTAGTACTACAAAAACTTCAACTGATGCATTACAGATTTTTGAACTAAATGTTACCAAACTCCTAAGGCATCCATCATGCAAGAACATTTAGTGCTACATGAAAACACCATGATCAATAAAATGTATGAACCTTATTAAGAATTTCATGTATCTCAAGTTATGTGCTAGGCAGTAAAAATCATGTTATTAAATCCTAGCCTTCAAAGAATTAATAATGTAAAAACAGAAAACAGACAAACAAATAACAATCTAAAAGTACCTTTTAGGTGCTGTAACAGAGATATGCTCAAACAGCTAGGTGAATCAAGAAAAAAAATCGAAGTGGAATAGGGGAGATAGTAGGAATCCAGAAAGCCAAAGAGAACTGACCATCTTTGATCTGTACCTAAAAGAATGAGTAAAAAAATTTGTAGGCCATATTTTCCAGGCTGGCAGGGTTAAGGTAGCATGGAGGAATGAATATATATGGCATGCTCGTTTCCTGCTGACATACCATCCTTTAAACCAGACCAACACGCCCATACCATTTTCCCACATGGCTCAGAAATGCAAGTTTAAAGAGATCAACAGAGCTTCTTGACTTCATCTCTCCTCCCACACCAATTTCTAATTCATCCCTGACTTGCCTTTCCCTGGACTTGTGTTCCATACTCTCATTTACATATCTACATCTTTCCCCATTTGGTATTTGTGAACTGCTAGATGGTTAGTACTTTCTTAGGATCTAGAATATTCACCTAATTTGGGGATTCAGTAGTTACTTTCATGCATAACCACAATCTGTATTTCAGAATTTTCCCTTCAAGTTTATTTTTTAAAATCAATAAAGGTACACATAGATATTGATTAAGATATATGCAGACATATATAAGGAGGAGGAAAGAAATTTGCTATTTAGAAACACACCACTGTCCAACCTCAGCGACTATGGCAAAATTAAGACCATTTTGTTCCACTAGGCACCTTGATAGATTGGGATGTATATATAAATGAGTCTGGAGGAACTTCTGATTCAATTGTAATAAAATAAATTGAGCATTGCCTCTTCTATAAATAATGTGAGAAACAAGTATAAATCTATCTTTGATTGAACTAGAGAAATCTCAACCTCGATATAATAAAACAAAAGAAAGGTTACAAAAAGTTGTGAAAGTCAAATAGAAAGTACAGCAGGATATGGACTGACAACAATCATAGCTAAAAAGTTCACAAAAGCCAGCAGAGCATATTTATTTTTTTTAAGTTTATTTATGTATTTATTTTGAGAGAGAGAGAGAGAGAGAGAACATTTGCAAGCGGGAGACAGGTAGACAGAAAGGGAGAGAGAGCAAGTCCCAAGAATCTGACAGCCCAGAGCCCTATGCAGGGCCTGACCTAACCAACCTTGAGATCATGACCCAAGTCAAAATCAAGAATCTGATACTTAACCGATGGAGCCACCCAGATGCCCCAAGCAGAACATACTTCTAAGATATTTTTTTAATTATTTCATACTTACAACAGGATAAATGAAGTATGTAAACTAATAATGGAAGCCCCCTTGGATCCTATTGGAAGAGGTAATCGAGAGGATGTGACCAGGAAAACTGAGGCTCTTTAGCCCTTCCTCTGTCTTTGGGTGTATATTCTCCCCACCATTCCCACAGTGGAAGGCATTTTCAAGGACACAGTCCTGAGAGCAATATGTTGTTGAAACTATCTGGATGGTTTACATGACTGAACCTAGTTAAGGCTTCCAAATAAACTTAAAATTTTGGTGAGTGGGTACAGAGATCCACTTGTCTTGCAGCTAAGACAAGCATTGGAAGTAAGTTCCCTTGTCTATTAAACCTGCCACCTACCAATTCAGAGGAGTCTGCCTCTTTCTTCAGTCCTCTCCTTGTCCTCCCTGTACAGGGGTCAGTTTCAAATTTCACCCAGGGAAGCTCCAGAGGTTGTGAACCAACAGATTCTATTTGGCATCAAGTCTAAAATATCTGAGAGAGTGGAACTAATTTAGGAAACATAGATAAGCTATATTTTGGCCATTATCTCAGTGGGAGACAAGGATGAAGATTAAAAACAGTCTAAAGTACCATTTTTAGTTGACTAGAGAGGAATGAAAGCTAAACGAATTTACATAGATTATGTCATAAGTAAAACTCTTGTGAGTCTGGATCCTAAC